>NW_023270454.1:6467494-6577986 GCF_011800145.1 Mirounga leonina | reverse complement strand
AAAGAAAGAAAGAAAGAAAGAAAGAAAGAAAGAAAGAAAGAAAGAAAGAAAGAAAGAAATGTGGCTAGTCCAAACTGAGATGTGTTGTAAGTATAAATAAGATATACACCAGATTTCAAAGACTTGGTATGGAGAGACAGCAACAAGATGAATGAATAAAACACCCTTCACTTGTACCCCTTCAAAAACAACAATTTAGCATCTTTCTACAGACAGAAATGCCTTTGCGGGAGCTATGGGATCCAGCCCCATGTGTGTAGGGATCCTGGAGTAGCCTTGCTCCCCTGTGTGTTGGGTAACAGGCACACAGGCCTCAGTCCCAGCTGTGGACTCTGCAGTAGCCCATGAAACTATTCCAGTCCCTTTCAGCCACAGCAGAGAACCCCCTGGAGAATACTGCCTTAGACAATCATTCACAGATAAGCCAGCAGAGGAGTTCTAGCATACCACTGGAGGAAAAAAAAAAAAAAAAAAACCATGAATTTGGATGCATTGGCATGGTATGAGGAACACCTTTACTTTACCTGCATCACACCTACCCCAGGACAGCACAGCTCTGTGCCATGAGCCCTTCTTGGACTGTGATTTCTCCCACAGATAAAAGTTAGAACATGTGAATGAGCACTCAGTTTCCCCAGCTGTGTGGGATGCTGCCAAACAGGCCTTTTCTCTCTCATCCAGAGTACTAAGTCCTGAGCTGCATGATTGGGGGGCATGTAGAGGCTGGAAGAGCAGCAGATAAGACATTCAGAGGGCATTAAAGTAGTATAAACTGCCACTACCAAGAAGCAAGTCCAGGAGCCACTGGGGATGCCTCATTTGTGGACCTCCCAGTTGGCTCACAGGTACGCTCAGTGCTGTGAGCTCCTCACCCACACACACTCCACTCTGTGCATGCTCCCTGTGCATGCTCCTGACAGGGCAAAAGTGGCAAGAGAAAGCTTTGGTAGACAAATAGTGAGCACATATGAATAGCTGACCCAAATTTGTGGGACAAGGAGAGGATCACAAACTTGAGCTTCTGCTCCACCCTTGGGAAAGCAAAAGGGAGGCTATCAGAATCTGACTCCTGCACTGCATGATGGAGAGAAAGCATACAAGCTTAAAGATTCTGCCACAAGAGGGAGCAAGAAATGTGGAGCAGATATATCATAGAAGATCTGAAAAGTCTCAGAATCCCCAGTAGGGCTGACAAAGGGCACTTCCTTCACAAAGTCAGTTGGTAAAGACTGAAGGAGGGGGGCCTGGCTGGCTTAGTTGGTAGAGCATGCAACTCTGGATCTTGGGGTTGTAAGTTCAAGCTGAACTTTGGGTATAGAGATTACTTAAAAATTAAAAAAAAAAGACCTCAAAAATAAAAAAGACTGGAGGAGATGACTGCTACTTCAAATCTGAAGACAGCCACCCTAGACTTTAGAAAACATAAAAAAATCAAAGAAACATAACACCACCAGGGGATCACAATAATCTTCTAGTACCCTAACCCCAAAGACATGGAGATCAGCAATTTACCCAATAAAGAATTCAAAATGGCTGTTTTTAAAAAAAATAGCTGTTTTAAGGAAGGTCAATGAGCTACAAGAAAACACAGAAAGATAATTCAACAAAATCAGGAAATAATATATGAACAAAATGAGAAGTTTAATAAAGAGAAATCATAAAAAGAGCCAAACAAAAATTCTGCACTGAAGAATACAAAGAATGAAATTAAAAATACAATATAGAACATCAACAACAGAAAAAGTAAAGGAGAAGAAAGAATCTGTGAATTAGAAGAGAGGACCTTTGAAATTATTCAGTCAGAGGAGAATGAAGAAAAAGATAGAAGAAAGCCTATGTGATCTATGGGAAACTATGAAAAAAAAAATCTGCAAATTATTGGAATCCCAGAAAGAAAAGAGAAAGAGAAGGGGCCAAAACATTTATTTAAAAAAAAAAAAAAAGGCTGACACTGTTGGTGGGACTGTAAATTGGAGAAAAAAAAATTTTTTTTTTATTAAAGGTTTTATTTATTTGTTTGTCAGAGACAGAGAGAGCACAAGCAGGGGGAGAAGCAGGCAGAGGGAGAGGCAGGCTCCCCACCAAGCAAGGAGCCCGATTCGGGACTCGATCCCAGGATCCCAGGATCATGACCCAAGCCAAAGGCATGACCCAAGCCAAAGGCAACTGAGCCACCCAGGCGTCCCTGGAGCAGACATTGTGAAAAATCGTATAGATGTTCCTCAAAACATTAAAAATAAAACTACCAGATGATCCAGCAATTCCACTTTGGGTATTTATTCTAAAAGAAATGAAAGCACTAACTCAAAAAGATATATGACCCCCATGTTCACCACAGCATTATTTACGATAGCCAAGTTATGGAAACAAACTAAGTATCCATCAGTGGAGGAATGAATGAAGAAAATGTGATATATATATATATACACACACATATATATATACATATATATATATATACATGGAATATTATTCAGCCAAAAAAAAAGGAAATCCTGCCATTTGCAACACCATGGAATTATCTTGAGGACATTATGCTAAGTGAAATAAATCAGACAGAAAGACAAATATCATATTACCATATGCCTTTACTTATATGTGGAATCTAAAACAAACAAACAAAAAAACCCTCATACATACAGAGAACAAATTGGTGGTTGCCAGAAGTGGTGGATGGAGAGTGGGCAAAATGGGTAAAATCAAAGGTACAAACTTCCAGTTACATACCGTGGGGTTGTAATGTACAGTTTGGTGACTATAGTTAACTGAATTGTATATTTTAAAGTTGCTAACAGAGTAAATCTTAGAAGTTCTTATCACAAGAAAAAACTATTTGTAACAATTATGGTAATGTATGTTAACTAGACTGATTATGATAACCACTTTGCAATATATACATATATTGAATCATTATGTTGTGCACCTGAAAGTAATATAATGTTATATGGCAATTATATCACAATTAGAAAAAAAGAAAAAGAAAAAGATGGCTGAAAATGTCCCAAATCTGGAGACAGACATGGATATCCAAGTTCATAAAGCTCATAGGCCACCAAACAAACTCAAAGAGATCTTTTCCAAGACACATTATAATAAGATTATAAAAAATCAAAAACAGAGGCACCTGGGTGGTTCAGTCGTTAAGTGTCTGTCTTCGGCTCAGGTCATGATCCCAGGGTCCTGGGATCAAGCCTTGCATCGGGCTCCCTGCTCTGCAGGAGGCCTGCTTCTCCCTCTCCCACTCCCCCTGCTTGTGTTCTCTCTCTCTCTCTGTCAAATAAATAAATAAAATCTTTAAAAAAAATCAAAAACAGAGAATCTGAAAAGAAGCAAAAGAAAAGAAGCTTGTAATTTACAAGATTACAGCATAAGGCTCTCAGCTGTTTTCTTAGCAGAAATCTTACAGGCTAAGGGCACCTGGATGTCTCAGTCAGTTAAGCATCTGACTCTTGGTTTTGGCTCAGGGGGTTCAGGGTCATTAGATTGAGCCCTGCATGGGGCTCCACCCTGGGCGTGGAGCCTGCTTAATATTCTCTTTCTTTCTCTCCCTCTGCCCCCTCCCCCTCCACTCATGCTTTCTCCCACCCTCCTGCAAAAAAAAAAAAGAAAAAAGAAAGCTTACAGACCAGGAGAGAATGAGAAGAGTTGGGAGGAAAATATGAACCAAGAATAATCTATCTGGAAAAGTTGTCCTTCAGAAATGAAGGAGAGATATAGACTTTCTTAGACAAACAAAAGCTACAGGAATTCATTGCCACTATACCTGCCTTACAAGAAATGCTGAAAGAAGCTCCTCAAGCTGAAATGAAAGGACACTAGTTACATGAAAACATATGAAAATATAAAGCTCACTGGTAAAGGTAAGTATATAGTCAAGTTCAGAATAGTCTGATACTGTAATATAGTGGTATGTTAACCATTTAACTCCAGTATAAAGGTTAAAGGCCAAAAGTATTAAAAACAACTATAGGTTTAGGGCGCCTGGGTGGCTCAGATGGTTAAGTGTCTGCCTTCAGCTCAGGTCATGATCTCAGGGTCCTGGGATCGAGTCCCGCATCGGGCTTCCTGCTCCTTGGGAGCCTGCTTCTCCCTCTGCCTCTCTCTCTCTCTCTCTCTGTCTCTCATGAATAAATAAATAAAATCTTAAAAAATAAATAAATAAATAAATAAATAAATAAAAATAAAAACAACTATAGGTTTAAAAAAATAAATAAATAAAAACAACTATAGGTATAATAATTTGTTAATGAATACACAATATAAAAAAGACAAATTGTGACATCAAACACATAAAAGAAGGGAAGTAAAAAGGTAAAGGTTTTTGTATGCTATCAAAGTTGTTATCAGCAAAAAACAGACTGTTATATCTATAAGATGGTTGATAAACCTCATTGTAACCACACAGGAAAAAAAAAAAACAAATACGCAAAAGATAAAGAAAAGGGAATCAAAGTGTACAACTATAGAAAATCAGTTCACAAAGCAGGGCAGCAAAAGAGGAAGAAAGAAACAAAGGAACTACAAAACAGCCACAAAACAATTAATAAGATGGCATTAGTAAGTCCTTAACTATCAATAATTACTCTAAATGTAAATGGATCAAAGTCTCCAATCAAAAGGCAAAGAATGGCTGAAAGAATTAAAGGAAAAAAAAAAAAAAAGACCCAACTATATGCTACCCACAAGAGACTCACTTCAGCTTTAAGAACATACAGAGGCTCAAGGTGAAGGGATAGAAAAAGGTATTTCATGCAAGTGGAAACCAAAAGACAGCAAGGGTAGCTATATTTATACCAGACATAATAGATTGTAAGCCAAAAAAAGTAACAAAAAACAAAGGTCATCATAAAATGATAAAGGGTTCAATTCAAGATGATATAATGATTATAAATATATACATACCCAGCATCAAAGCACCTAAATATATTAAGCAATACTAACAAATCTGAAGTAGACAATACAATAATACTAGGGGTTGCAATACCTCATTTTCAACAATGGATAGATCATCAAAACAACAAGGAAATGTTGCATTTGAACTATGCTTTAGAACCAATGAACCTAACAAATATAACGAACATACTATCCAACAGCAGAAGAATACATATTCTTCTCAAATACACATAAAACATTCTCCTAAATAATTCATGTGATAGATCACAAAACAAGTCTTAGCAAATTTAAGATCGAAACCATACCAAGTATCTTCCAACCACAATGGTATGAAACTAGAAATCAATAACCAGAGGAAAACTGTAAAATTCAAAAATATGTGAAATTAAACAACATACTCTTGAACAACCAATGGACTAAAGAAGAAATTAAAATGGGGAGCCTAGGTGGCTCAGTCAGTTAAGCATCTGCCTTTGGCTCAGGTCATGATCTCAGGGTCCTGTGACTGAGCCCCATGTTGGGCTCCCTGCTCAGCGGGCAGTCTGCTTGTCTCTCTGCCCCTCCCCCTGCTCGTGCTCTCTCTCTCTCTCTCTCAAATAAATATATAGAATCTTTTGAAAAAAGAAATTAATATGGAAATTTAAAAATATCTTTAAACAAATGAAAATACAACAAACCAAAACTTGTGGGATACAGCAAAAGCAGTTCTAAGAGGAGAATTTATAGAAATAAACACCTACATTTTAAAAAATAATAATAAAGGTCACAAATAACCTAACTTTATACCTTAAGGAACTAGAAAAAAGGAACAAACTCAGCCCAAAATTAGCAGAGGTAAGGAAATGACAAAGATCGGAGTGAAAACAAATGAACTGGAGACCAGAAAAAAACAATAGAAAAACGAAACTAAGAGCTGAGTTTTTTAAAGATAGAGAAATAGGCAAAACTTTAGCTACACTAACTTGGGAAAAATGAGAGAGGACCCAAACAAATAAAATCATAACTGAAAGAGGAGACATGACAACCAATACTACACAAACATGAAAGCTAATAAGAGACTACTCTGAACGATTATACTCCAATAAACTGGACAACCTAGAAGAAATGGATAAATTCCTAGAAACATAGAACCTACCAAGACTGAATCATGAAGAAACAGAAAATCTGAACAGATCAACGAGTAAAGAGATAGAATCTAATCAAGACCCTCCCAACAGAAGTGCCTGGGTGGCTCTGTTGGTTGAGCGTCTGACTATTCATTTCAGCTCAGGTCGTGATCTCAGGATTGTGAGATGGAGACCTGCATCAGGCTCTACACTCAGTGGGGAGTCTGCTTGAGATTCTCTCTCTCTTTCTCCCTCTGCCCCTTCCCCCTATTCTCTCCCCCCACCAAATAAATAAATAAATCTTGAAAACAACAACAACAAAGAAAAGCCCAGCACCAGATGGTTTTCCTGGTGAGTTCTGTCAAACATTTAAAGAATTAACACAATCCTTCTCAAACCTTTCCAAAAAATCAAAGAGGAGGGAACACTTCCAAACTTATTTTACAAGGCCACCATTACCCTGATACTAAAGCCAGTTAAGGACATAACAAAAAAAGAAAACTATAGGCCAATAATTCAATAGCACATTAAAAGGATCTCACACCATGTTCAAGTTGGATTTATACCAGGGATTTAAGTGTGAGGCAACATCTGCACATGAGTCAATGTGATACACCACATTAACACAATGAAGGATGAAAATTTATATGATCATCTCAATAAATGCAGAAAAAGCTTTTGATAAGAAAAATAATATCCTTTCATGACAGAAACAATAACAAGAAGGGTGTACTTCAACATAATAAAGGCCATATAGGACAAGTCCATAGCTAACATCATACTCAATACCTCCTAGTCCTGGAAGTCCTACCCAGAGCAATAAGGCAAGAAAAAAATTAGTAAAAAGCTTCTAAATTGAAAAAGAAAATGCAAAATTGTCTGTTTGCAGATATATGATCTTTTGTATAGAAAATCCTAAAGACTCCACAAATAAATCTATTAGAACTAATCAAGGAATTCAGTAAAGTTGCAAGATACAAAGTTAACATACAGAAATCAATTTTATTTCTATACACCAACAATGAATTATCTGAAAAAGAAATAAATAAAGCAATCCCATTCATAATAGCAAAGGAGCCACCTTAACCACAGAGGTAAAAGATCAGTACGCCAAAAGACCTTGATGAAAGAAATTGAAGATACAAATAAATGAAAAGATATCCTGTGTTCATGCATCAGAAGAATTAATATTGTTAAAATGTCCACACTACCCAAAGTCATCTACAGATTCATTTTCACAGAAATAGAAATAAAACAATCCTAAAATTAGTATTGAACAACAAAAGGGCTGCCAACGCAAACTTGAAAAGAACAAAGCTGAGGCATCACACTTCCTGACTTCAAACTATATTACAAAGCTATAAAAATCAAAATAGTATGGTACTGGCTTAAAAAGACACATAGACCAGTGGGACAGAATCCAGAGCCCAGAAAAAAATTCATATTTAGTCATAGGCGGCCAAGAAATATTTGACAAGGAAACCAAGAATACTTAATGGGGTAAGAATAATTTCTACAATAGATGATGCTAGAAAAACTGGATAATCAGATACAGAAGAATGAAATTAGACCTTTAACTTACAGTATTCACAAAAAATAACTCAAAATGGATTGTAGATTTAAATATAAGACTGAAAACTGTAAAATTGCTAGAAGAAAAAAAGGGGAAAATCTCCTCGGTATTGGTCTTGGCAATGATATTTTGAATAGGACACCAACAGCATAGGCAGCAAAGCAAAACCCAAAAATTGGTACCACATCAAACTAAAATGTTCTCTGCACAGCAAAAGAAACAATTAACAACATAAAAAGGCAACTTACAGAATGGGAGAAAATATTTGCAAGCTATCTATCTGATAAGAGGTTATTATCTTTTTTTTTTTTTAAGATTTTATTTATTTATTTGACAGAGAGAGACAGCGAGAACAGGAACACAAGCAGGGGGAGTGGGAGAGGGAGAAGCAGGCTTCCCGCGGAGCAGGGAGCCCGACGCAGGGCTCGATCCCAGGACCCTGGGATCATGACCTGAGCCGAAGGCAGACGCTTAATGACTGAGCCACCCAGGCGCCCAAGAGGTTACTATCTTAAATATATAAGGAACTCATGCAACTCAGTAGTAAAAACAAAGAAAAAATGATTTAAAAATGGGCAGAGAAACTAACTAGACATTTATACAGATGGCCAACGGGTACACGAAAAGGTGCTCTACATCACTAATCATTAGGAAAATGCAAATCAAAACCATAAAATATCACCTCACACCTATGAAAATAGTTATTATCAAAAAGACCAGAGACAACATTACTGGCAAAGATGTGGAAAAGGGGAATCCCTGTATACTGTTGGTGGGAATGTAAATTAGTACAGCCACTATGCAAAACAGTATGGAGGTTCCTGAAAAAATTAAAACTAGAACTATCCTATGATGTAGCAATTCCACTTCTGTGTATACATCTAGAGAAGATGAAATCACTAACTAGATTTCTACACTCCCGTGTTCATTGCAGCATCATCCACAATGGCCAAGATATGGAAACAACCTAAGCACCTATCTGTGGATGAATGGATAAAGAAGATGTGATACACACACACACACACACACACACAGGAATATTATTCAGTCATGAGAAAGAAGGAAGTCCTGCCATTTGTGATTACACAAATGTACATTGAGGGCATAATGATGCTAAGTGAAGTAAGTCAGACAGAGAAAGATAAATACTGTATGATATCACTTATATGTGGAATCTAAAAAAGCCAAACTCATAGAAACAGAGAGTAGAATGCTGGTTGCCAAGGGCTCTGGGGTGGGGGAAGTAGGGGACATATTGTTCAAAGGGTCCAAATTTCTTGTTATAAAATGAATAAGGTGATATACTTAACAATACTATAGTATATATTTGAAAGTTGCTAAGAGAGGAAATCTTAAATGTTCTTGCCCCCAAAAAAGAAACAGTAATTATATGATGTAATGGAGATGTTAACTAACCCTACTGTGATAATCATTTTGCACTATACACATATATCAAGTCATCACATTGTATACCTTAAAGTTTCACAAGGTATGTCAATTATATCTCAGTAAAGCTAAAAAAAACAACTTAGTATGAGTAAAAAACAACTTAGTGTGAGCAAAAGATGTCATTAATGGAGCACCTGGGTGGCTCAGTCAGTTAAGCTTCCAACTCTTGGCTTCAGCTCAGGTCATGATTTCAGGGTCGTAAGATCGATCCCTGCGTCAGGTTCCACATTGGGTGTGGAGCCTGCTTGGGATTCTCTCTCTCTCTCTCCCTCTGCCCCTCGCCCCTCCCCCTCAAATAAAATAAATTAAAAATTAAATAAATAAATAAAGCAAATCCTAAGTATCTTTAAAAAAAGAAGTCATTAATGATTTTATAACAATTGCATATTGAAATTACATTACTTTGGATATATTTGGGTCAAGTGCACTTTATTATTAAAATTAATTTCACATAGTTCTTTTTACTTTTTCAGTGTGGCTACTAGAAAGTGTGAAGTTACCTATCCCATCAAATTTCTACTGATGGCACTGTTTAGATAAAGGGCAGTCTTTCTGTAGGGCTTTCTGTAGGAAGAGCTCACTGTAAAGGTGACATTAAAATCGAGACCTGAAGCATAAGAAAGAATTATTCACGCAAAGAACTGAGGAAAGAACAATTCAAGTAGAGGGAAGAGATGATACAAAGACTGAAAGATGAGAACGAGATTGCCATGTTCAAGGAAAAGAAAAGAATCTGACGATGGACTCTGAAAAACAAACAGGGTTCTAGAGGGGAGGGGGTGGGAGGATGGGTTAGCCTGGTGGTGGGTATTGAGGAGGGCACATTCTGCATGGAGCACTGGGTGTTATGCACAAACAATGAATCACGGAACACTTCATCTAAAACTAATGATGTAATGTATGGGGATTAACATAAGAATAAAAAAAATATATATATATATAAAAAAAGAAAAGAATCTGAGAAACTGGAGAATAATAAAGAAGGGGATGAGTGATCTGAATGTGGTTGGAATGGAAGGCAATTGCCAAATCATGGGAAACTAACACTAAAGCCAGAAGGAGTTTAGGTAGAAGAATGGCACAATCTAATTTGCATTTTAAAAAAAATCACTGTAGCTGCTGTGGGACAGTTGGATTATAGTAGCACAAGAGTTACTCAACAGTAATAATGGTCCAGGTGAAACAAGATGGTAGCTGGGACCAAGTGGGAAGTGTAGAGATGGAGGAGTCAGTGGATTTTAACTGTTATGAAGGTAAACCCTACAAACTTCCTGATGGGATGGATATAAGGGATGAGGAACAGGGAAACATACTGGATGTGTACTGTGATTTCTGAACTTGCACCTTCATGTCGGTGGTACAATGCATTGATGATGACTGGAAGATGAGCATATTTGGGGGAAGTCAAAAGTTCTCTTTTGGGCATGTTAATTTTGAGATGTCTGTTAGATATATGGGTGAAAATGCTGAGTAGGCAAGTGGATAAGTCCAAGTTGGAGATACAAATTTCAAGTCATTAACACATGTATTTAAAGCCGTGGGTTTGGAGGACATCATCTAGGTAGACATAGAGGATTGAGGCTCTAGTCTGAGTCCTAAGGCACTCACTCCAGCACTGGGTTCCTGCAGGGGGGTCTAGAAGATCAGAACTATTACTATTATAATAATACTAAGATGTAATTTGTCTTTTTCAACTCCATTCTCTCATGAGGATACAGAAGGGTTTTCCAAAGGCTGTATGATGTGTGATACTATCATGGTTCCAACAGCTACTTGAATATATTCTTATGCATCCTTATGTTTTCTAGAATTTTCTAAAGTAGTAGGTTTAAGTACGAATATGTGTATTTTCAGAGATTTGTTCTTTTTTTGGGACTTATACTCTGTTTTTGCCAGCTATCATCAGTTACACCTACTATAATCTCCATAGTCTCATTATCATTCAACAAACAGTTATTTTGAAATCCCAGAGTTTCCTTGAACCCATGTGGGAACATAACTAGAACTAAGTATACTTTGTTTCCTTGTTTTACAGTAATGTTTTTTAAAATTTTGAAATATTTTCTAAATTTTTAAATTTTATCTTGGGCTGTTATTACTTAGAATATTTCATCCTAAAATAAAAGTTATTTATAATATTTTATTATATCTAAGGAAGGATTGTTGGCTTTAAAAAAGATTAAAAGACTCGATTTCTAGACATATAGTATATTGTCTACACTTAAAGATGATGAAAACAAAATCAATATATCAGAAAGTTCTTTAGTCACTTTTCATGTAAAAGATGTTATTTATGTTAACTTGCAATGGGTTTAGTACTGTTATTTTTAAATAAATGAATAAATATACTTTAATTCCCCAGTCCTAATTTCTAAGACAGTAAATATAGAGAAATAGGACCCGCAAAAGCAAAGGCTCAGGGCGCAATGGTGGCTCAGTCGGTTAAGCGACTGCCTTCGGCTCAGGTCATGATCCCGGGGTCCTGGGATCGAGTCCCGCGTCGGGCTCCCCGCTCTGCAGGGAGCCTGCTTCTCTCTCTCCCACTCCCCCTGCTTGTGTTCCCTCTCTCGCTGTGTCTCTCTGTCAAATAAATAATAAAAATAAAATCTTTGAAAAAAAAAAAAAGCAAAGGCTCTTTGGGGACCTCAATTTTTCAGAATTTAAAGGCATCCTTTTATTTATTTATTTTTTTTAAGATTTTATTTATTTATTTGACCGAGAGAGAGAGACAGTGAGAGAGGGAACACAAGCTGGGGGAGTGGGAGAGGGAGAAGCAGGCTTCCTGCTGAGCAAGGAGCCACATGTGGGGCTCGATCCCAGGACCCCGGGATCATGACCTGAGCGGAAGGCAGACACTTAACCATCTGAGCCACCCAGGTGCCCTTAGAGGCATCCTTTTAAAAAAAATTTGAGAATCACTGATTTAGAGGACAGATGGAAGGTATGAATCAGCAAAGAGGATTAAGAGAGAGGTGATTAGGAAGAAAACCTGACTGCAGCATCATACAAATCAGAAGAGTGTTTGAAAAGAGTGTTAGGTAAATGGGTTACAGATGGCCCCTATACATTGGTCCCTATGTTGTTTTTTCTTCACAGTACACTGGGACTTCTGGCTCAAAGTCCGCCAGCACCAAACTCAAATTTTCACACATCTAACTGCTGTAAGTATATTTTTTGTAAAGCATATTTTTAGCCATTTAGAGCCTGCCTGCTTTGCAGATTCCACAAAACTGCACCCAATATCGCTAGCCACAGATAAACCAACCCTTAGGGCTATAAAGGAAACAACCCCAAGCTGCTACTACCCTTTGAAGCCTTCTGACCCAGAGACGCCCCACTGTGCTGCTGAGGAACATCACATGGAAATCCCAACCTCGCCACACAGTATGTCCCTCTCCCCCAGGAGTTCCCTTGCCCTCTTCCCCTTCTGGATGGTGGCTCCACCTCTGTCCCTGGAAGGTCTCCTGCTCTGAGCGACTTCCCCTCCCGGGCAACTTGTCAAAGGACCCTCCCAAATAAGACTGTGGCGTGCTACTGCCATCTAGCGGTCATGTTTTTCCTTTACCAGCCCCGATAGCCTCAAACCCACTACCGCCGGCATGGCATGGTCATGAGCTACTGAGTTACAGAGTAAGATAATGACAGAGAAGGATCTACTGAAGCCACTATATGAAGGATACTATGACCTTAACGAGTTTCAGTAGAGACAGAAGCCATATGGAAGTGATCTGTAGTGAGCTGTGCTATCCCAAATAGGTAAACTCTTACAAACCGAAAAGAAAAACACAAATAGGAAAACAGGTAAAAATTATAAACACCATAAAAGAACACCATAAATAATGTGACTGTACAAAAAGATGTTCCACCCACTAGCACAAGTGAAATTGGAGCTCCTGGGTGATGCAGTTGGTTAAGCAGCTGACTCTTGGTTTTGGCTCAGGTTGTGATCTCAGGGTAGTAAGAGTGAGTCCCGTGTTGGGCTCCATGGTCAGTGGGGAGTCTGCTTGGGATTCTGTCTCTCTCTTCCTCTGTCCTTCCCCCCGCACCTTCTCTCTCTCTCGCCCCCAAAATAAATAGATATATCTTTTTTAAAGAGAAAAAGACAAGTGAAATTTATGAGATAACATTTTTAACCTGTGTGATTGCAAAATTTTTTAAATTTTGGTGAAATGATAAGGAAAAAAGTATGCTCCTATCTGGCTGGTGGGAATATAAAATGGAGAGTCCCTCTCAAAGGGGATCTGACAATATCCATAATGATGCTAAATGTGCTCATCCCAGAACTTTCACTCTCCAGTGTCTACCATCAAGAAACACAGTCCCCTGCACGAGCAAGCAAGCATGTGCAAGATGCTCACTGAAGCACTGTTTATTATTAATAAACACTGTAAACAACAACAAAAACACAGCTAAATCAGCCACAATATATCCATACTGTAGAATAATGTCATGATAAGTAACACAGACTCTGGAGCCTAGTGCCTGATTTTATACCCTAACGTCATCATTTACTGAGCACATAACCTTAATTAAGCAAGTCACTTAGTCTCTTTCTGCCTCAGTTTCCTCATTAAAGTGGAGACAGTAGAGGTGCCTGGATGGCTCAGTTGGTTAAGCAGCCGACTCTTGATTTTGGCCCAGGTCCTAATCTCAGGGTGGTGAGATCAAGCCCCGTGACGGCTGGAGCTAGGCGGAAAGCCTGCTTAAGATTCTCACCTTCTCCCTCTGCCCCTCCCCTGCTCCCACTCTCTCTCCCTCTCCAGAATAAATAAATAAAGCTTTTTTTAAAATGGAGACAATAAATCCTACTCCCCAGCGTCCTTGAAAGACCTCAAAGAGTAATCACATGTAAAACATGGGACATGGCCAGCCCACAATAAATATTAGCAATTATTAATAGAGTCAGAAGCTAAAAGTATAAATTTATGTAAACTAATATAATTTTTATATACTAACACAGACCTCTGAAACACAAAGAGAGAAAAGAAACAAATTGATGATATAGGGTGGTATCATTTAGGTAAAACAAACACACTAATAAGACTACACATTTTTGCAAGGCCATATACACATGTAAATACGTGGAAATAGGGCTGGAAGGATACAAGACAACACATAAATCTTGGTGACCTCCAGTCAGGGGAGAGACAGGATGGGGAGAGTGATCGAAGTGGGCTTTAGCCATATCTCTGTGTTTAATAATATATTTGTGTGATGTACAGAAAGTTCATTTTTTTTAAAGATTTTATTTATTTATTTATGTATTTATTTATTTGTTGAGAGAGAGAGCATGTGAACTGGGGGAGGAGCAGAGGGAGAGAGAGAATCTCAAGCAGACTCTACGCTCATTGCGGAGCCCCATGCCAGGCTCAATCTCACTACCCTGAGATCACTACCTGAGCCCAAATCAAGAGTCAGATGCTCAGCCGACTGAGCCACCCAGGCGCCCCCAGAAAGTTCATTTTCTAAACAGTGATTGGGAGCTGAAGAAATGGAGACAGCAAATACAGGTAAGACTTTAGAAAAGTTTGCTAAGAAAAGGAATAGAAAAATAATAGATCTGTGTGAGACTGTGGAGTCAAGAGAGGATTCTGTGAGTTTTGTTCTTGCCATTTTTTAATGGAGGTGTTAAAGGATGTTGGTATGTGGTAGAAACAACGCAGTAGAGGTGATTAGGGTGGACAGTTTGAGGAGGTAGGAAGTGATGTATTCAGGCCATAGGTAAGCAGATGGCCAGAGACATAGTAGGGACCTTTCTTCTGCTGTGAGCAGTGGGAGGGCGGGATAGTACCAGTGATAGAAGGTGACATATTTAGTAGTAAGAAGATTCGTGGGTTCCTCTCTCAAGACTTGTACCCCCCACGACCTCCCAGTGAATAAAGTGAAGTCAACCACTGACAGAAGGGAGATGGAGAGTGTGTAAGATCTGAGTGTAGAGAAGATGTCGAGTATTTGTCTTTGTACCGGAAAGGCTTCAAAGTCCATTTGCCATTTGTCACCGTAAGTTAACAGAAAATAAACCCTTCCCACCTTGGCATTTCCACAGCAGCACTTCCGTACCTTTGCTATGGACCCCATCAAAGGGTGCTCTAATTTCATACATGTGTCCATCTCCTTACTTAGGCCAAGCATTTTACATGCGATACCCACCAGTCTTCACAGAAACCTGTGAGGTCACTATGTTGATGCCCACTTTTCAAATGAGAAAGCAGGTCTAAAAGAAATAGATGATTTGCTCGAAGTCACCATCTGGTATAATCAAAAGGCTCTTTGTAATGTGGAACAGTCACCCTCATCTTTTATACACTAAGTTCTCCAGCGACATTCAAGGAAACCTTAAGAACTGAGTGTGCAACCCACAACAAGGGAGTGGTTTTCTCACAGAAATACATCATCCTAATTAAATGGCTGGAAGGAAGGAAGGAGAAAGAACCAAGTGGTGAGAATGCTAAATATTAAAGAATTCTAAAAGCAGCCCTAGGTCCTGTTGGTTTAGAGAAGTTTGTAGACTATCTCTGCCTTGCTTCCTCTGGTTTCCAACTTGGGTAATTCCATGCAGATCTTAATTCCTGAATCCTGCAAGATAACTTCAGAGCCCGCACCTTCATGAGGATACCACAGACCAGTTAAAGGTTATTTCAAGAAGAGCATTACAAAGATACCCTTTTGCTGGTGTACTGGGGTGAAGCTGAGGGAGCTGTGATAAAGCTGTGATTAGCGGGCTCACTGCCCCTGGATGAACTCATGGTCGGGAGGTCAAGCTGATCCTGCCCGGAAATCCTGCTTTTGCAAATTCTGTCATTGAAGTTGGAGGAAATTTAGGGTGCAGAACTGTAGATGAGAGTTTTTTTGCGGTTGATTTTTTTTCCTAGCTGTCTTCACTACCAGCTTTGGCATGATCATATGCCCTGTAAGAAATGTAGTTCACTTATATAAATAAATAAGAAGGCCCAGCAGTGAATGAGCAGGTTTGGGTTCCATTGCTTTTAGTGATTATGACTATAACTCTGAACATGCATCAAGTTTTTAAAAGTCAAATTATGGATTTCCAGGCTTAAAAAGGCATTGGGCCAGAAATCGCAGATAGAACATTCCAAATAAATACTAATGAAGTACATACAAACACGAAAGTGCCCAGTAATTCTGTAGACCTAAGACCAATAGACGCCTAAGTCCAGAACCTTGTAATATTCTTGTCTACTATTGCCAGCTAGTATTGTATTCAATCATGTCTTATGTTCTGTATTTCTGGTGCTAGGACATCCGGGGCTTTACTGACCCTGGAAAGACTGCCCCTTGCAGGACGAGTCAATTTCCTACATTCCTAGACTCTCCTGGGAGTGCACCTTTCATATGCAAACTAATCAATCAAGAACCCATACAGCCATCTACCTCTTTTTTGAAGCACTTAAACTCAAGGCCATTGTCCACCTGCCCTCATCACCCCAGGGCCAAGTTTCAGACAACCAGGAACAGCCCCTATGCCCCAAGGCCCACTAAAATTATCCAAACTAAGCCTGTTTTCCTTGCCTTGCGTGCTCCTTCCCAGAAACCACAATAATGGCTCTTGCCTTGTCTTCCCCTCATCCCACTGCCTCCTGACTAATGCTGGTGCTTCCCCTTGTAGCCCTGTGCATATGCTCTGTCTCCTGCTCTAGGGATCCATGAGGATAAAAACCTCTTCCTTCATGACAGCCATTTCCATGCTGTGCATCTCACCACACCGGTTGTAACAAATCCCAGGTGCATTTGAAAGCAATTGCCTATACTAGCCTGCAAGAGGTGTTCCTTTATCCAAAAGAGATAACAACTTCTAGAAAGAGACTACTCAGGAAAGGACAGACTAGGAGAAGTAAGAGAGAGACCAGACTGCCTCCACCAATGCTGGTCTGGTAGCTGATGCCAGGCTGCCTGGGGCAAAGTGCTCACACACCTAGGTCAAAGTAAGAAAAACAAGGACAAGACATGTAATTTTTCATAAAGCTCAATTTATGCATACTTCTAAATCCTAGAATTATTTTCCCTTTAATGGTTTTGGTGCTAACCTGTTCTTCGTGTTAGGAGATGATACTGTGTAGTAATGTTTTTGTTTGGTTTGGTTTGGTTCTTTAGTGTCCCTATTTTGGCAACATAAAAATTTGGCAACCCTTAGGTTGTTCCCCAAATCTATTTTTGAAATTTCACTGGAGTGTGAAAGCCAAAGTCTGCCGAAGCAGCTCCAGAAAATGGGAATGGGACAGGCAGCTGGTGCTCAAATCAAGCCTCAAACTATAAGCCTAATAAAGATTCAATGGTGCATGTAGTCAGTTCACACATCCCTCTGCTAAAAACATGGATTCTGATGGGATCTCACTTTAATTGAAGGTAAGAACACAATTTAAAAAAAAAATAGCAAGCTTACCAAAAATTATTACAGAACAAGGATAGCAGGTATCACGGGGGGTGGGGGGAAAACATTCAAGAAACTATTTGGCATCTTCAGTAGAGGGTAGGAAAATATTGCTGGATAGGAAACACAATAGATGATCTGTCGGATCAAACCCTGGTTTTAAGAGTATGCTGAGAAACAGAAAATAGTTGCCAAGAGCTGGCCTGGGTGTTGTCCTGTTGAACATAAATTTCACAGAGTATTATTAACATCAGACCACTCAGTGACCATGATGGATCAAGACAAAAACGAGACCCCTCCATGATCAGGTCTGATAAAATACAAACATTGTCCAAGTCGCAAAGTACCAAATCCCCCTCTCCCAAATGCTCTAAGTGCCTGCTGCTTTTTTCCCAGTCACAGCTCTGCCTCTGTCTAATCCGTCCTTGTACAGGTAAGATTTAATGAGATATCAAATCATAGAACTGCTTTCCTTTTTGGCAGCCCCAGCCCAGAGGGAACCTTCATTTCCTTGGACCCTCCCTCAAGCCCCACTGATACCCAAATAATCTCTCTCGAATACCCTCTTACGGAGATGCCCCACGGTTCCCCATGGTGTGTGTTCTCCCTCACTACAGCAAGTAATAAACCCAGCTCATTCAGCCACAAGTGCATTCCTGGGGGTTGCTGGCTGAAGGACGCTACCAGGACGCTCAAGTAGGAATTCAATGATTATTTAAGGTGACAGATATCTCTCTCAAAAAATAGTGAAGGTACAGGGGCCTTCTCATTAAAGTCAGAAATCAAACAGGGGGCCCCAATGCTGCCACCGTTATCCAATATTGTTCTAGAAGCTCTAACCAATGTAGTCAGACACAGAAGAGAAATAATAAGTAAAGGCAGTAGAAAAAAGACATAAAGGTAGTATCAGGTAATAAAACTGTCCCAAGAGAATCAACTGGAAAATACTAGAGCCAAGAGCAAGTAGAATAAGGCACTCTATTATTAATTAATATAAAACTCAAGAGTCACACAGAATGTAAACTACACAATATAATGGCAATTATAGTCACAATAACAACAAAGCACTGGGAATAAATGTAAAAAAAATTTTCAGAGGAATAGAACAAAATACCTGAAAAAAAAAAAATGGCAAGCCCATACTATAAGCTCAGGTAGAAAGACTTGCTATCTTAAAAATTAAATATATCTTCTAGTTCACTAGATAAATTTCATATAATTCTGGTAAAAATTATATCAGCTTTCTGTAATTGAAAATATCTTTCATGGAAAAGGCAGTTGAATGGTAGCAAAAATGAAAAAAGTAAAAATATTTAAAAGCAACAGTAACTAAAGCAGTACTGAACCACCACATTAGTAAGGCAGATCAGCGCAACAGCAGGAAGCCAAAACTCATATCCAGACATATGGAAAAGGCGGAGTATATAAAAAATAAATAGAGAAACATCAATTATTCAATAAATGACATTAGGACAATAGGCTATTTGGAAAATTAAGTTATACCTTATTTCAAGGTATTGAAAAATTAATTGCAAGATTTAAATATAAACATGGAATCCAAAAAGGTTTTAGAAGAGAATGTTAGTAAATAATAATCTTGAAAGGCAGGAGCAGGGGCGCCTGGGTGGCTCAGTCGGTTAAGCGACTGCCTTCGTCTCAGGTCATGATCCTGGAGTCCCTGGATCGAGTCCCGCCTCGTGCTCCCTGCTCGGCAGGGAGTCTGCTTCTCCCTCTCCCGTTCCCCCCTCTTGTGCTCTTTCTCTCTCTCACTCTCTCTCTCAAATAAATAAATAAAATCTTTAAAAAAAGAAAGGCAGGAACATATCAGAAAAAACAAACTGATTTAAGTTCAAAATTTAAATTTGGATGTCAAAATATAAAGGCCACAAAAAATCAGATGCAAACTAGGAAAAAAATGTGTAACAAGTTGACATTGAAGTGGATACATTCTAATATAGAATTTTTACAAATCAGTGTTTAAATATGAATGCTTTAATAGGAAAACTGGCAAAAAGCAGGATACCACTTATCACCTACAAATTTGGGAAATATCTATAAAAATGATAATACCCAGTGATACTAGAAATGCTGAAAAACAGTATTTCTCATTCATTTTTGGTGGGAGTATAAAGACTGGAAAAAATATACCAAAATGAGGGGCGCCTGGGTGGCTCAGTCGTTAAGCATCTGCCTTTGGCTCAGGTTACGATCCCAGGGTCCTGGGATCGAGCCCCGCATCGAGCCCCGCATCGAGCCCCGCATCGAGCCCCGCATCGAGCCCCGCATCGGGCTCCCTCCTCGGTGGGAAGCCTGCTTCTCCCTCTCCCACTCCCCCTGCTTGTGTTCTCTCTCTCACTGTGTCTCTCTGTCAAATAAATAAGTAAAATCTTTAAAATATATATATATATATACCAAAATGTTATCAATGCTTATTTCTAGATAATCAGGTTATCAAGGATTTCTTTCTTAAAAAAAAATGCTCATCACTGTTATCTACAATAAATATGGTACTCTGTCATGTTATTTCTAAAAAAAATAGAACAATGAACAGGATCATGATATAGATCAGACTTAGGCAGTACACAAAACACTCAAGAATACTGACCTATTGTAAATACTATTCTAAATAGATTTCAAAACTCCCATAAAGCAACGGATTTAGTTACATTATTATCATTCTAAGAAATGAGGCCCTGGAACTTCTTTGCTAGATTTCAGTTGATCCAGTAGTTTTGAGAATAGCCAGGAATAATATTAACACCAAAAGTGGAAGCAACAAAAGAAAAGACAGATAAATCAGACTTCATCAAAATTAAAAACTTCTGTATGTCAAAAGGCACATATGAAGAAAGTGAAAAACCCAAAGAATGGGAGGAAAATAGGGGCGCCTGGGTGGGGCAGTTGGTTAAGTGCCCAACTTTTGGGTTGTGATCTCAGGGTCATGAGATCAAGCCCCCTATGGGGCTCTGCGCTGTGCTGGGCATGGAGCCTGCTGTCAGAATATTGTCTCTAACAGAAGCTCCAAACCTAAAAGTTTTTATGAACAAATTTTAAATGTTTGTCAAGAAAAATAATTCCCGTTACATAAGCTAAAAATAATGAAAGTTTTCTAATTTATTTTAGGATTCTACATATCCTTCAAGAACACAAACTTGGTACTTGTAAAACTGAAAAATATAAGCCAATCTTACTTTTGACTTGACTACAAATCAAACACCGCAGCTTATTTAAACAAAGAACACAGCAGAATCAGGAATTCAAAAATGGTTGGATGATAGAACATCTATTGATATAATTCATTATCTTCATAAATAAAAAAATGAGTCACATGATTATCTCACTAGAGGCCAAAATCCATTTGATAATTTTCAATGTCATTCTTGATTTTTACCAGAAAATGTTAGAATGAAACTTCTTAGCAAGCAGAACGAGGAGACTTCCTTAACCAGAGAAAGAATATTTATGTCAAATTGGCCAATGTCACATTTAATTGGGCAACCTGGATATTAAAGTCAGAGCTAGGCATGGGAGCTCACTATCATCACAACTTTTTAATATTTTCCTGGAACTCTTAGTCAACAGTACATCAACAGAAAGAAATATGAAGTATAAATATTGGAAAGGAGAAAAACACTGTGATTTGCCTCAGAGGTTACAAGAATAATATCCTTGATGGGCTCGGGCTTTTGGAAACCAAATTCTCCTTATTTTCTGCTTTTTGCCTGGTTCATTTCTCCCCTGGGGCAATGAGCAACAAGCCTCCTATCTACCTCTCCCTCTGCCCCTAAGTGGATACATTCTAATATAGAATTTTTACAAATCAGTGTTTAAATATGAATGCTTTAATAGGAAAACTGGCAAAAAGCAGGATACCACTTACCATCTACAAATTTGGGAAATCTCTCTCTCTCCCTCTCCCTCTGCCCCTACCCCTGTTCGTGAGCACGCTTTCTCTCAAAAATAAATAAATAAATCTTTAAAAAAGGAAAAAAAAGAATGGGAGAAAATATTTGTAAATCATATATCTGATATCCAGAATACATAAAGAACTTGTAGGCGTGCCTGGCTGGCTAAATCAGTACAGCGCAGTCTCAGGGTTGTTGAGTGCAAGCCTCACATTGGGTGTAGAGATTACTTAAAAATAAAATCTTAAAAAAAAAAACAACAACTCATACAATGCAACAACAAAAAGACAACTCAATTTTTTAAAAAGTGGCAAAAAATTCAAATAGACATTCTTCCAAAGAAGGTATGCAAATGACCAACTAGCACATGAAAAGCTGCTCAAATCATTAGTCACTGGGAAAATGCAAATCAAAACCACAATGAGATACCACTTCATAACCCCTGGGACAGCTATAATCCAAAAAAGGGGGAAACAACGTGTTGTGGAGGATGTGCAGAAAGAAACTGGAACCCTTGTACATTGTTGGGGGAAATGTAAAATGGAAGTAAAATTGTGGAAAACAGTTTGGCAGCTCCTCGAAAAGCTGAACATAGAATAACCATATGATCTAGCAGTTCCACTCTTAGGTATACACCTAAAAGAACTGAAAACACATGTTTCAACAAAAACTTGTAAAAGAATGTAACAGCAGTATTATTCATAAAAGCCAAAAAATGGAAACAACCCAAATGTCCATAAACTGGTGAATGGATAAATGAAATGTGATATATACAAACAATGGAATTCTGTTCAGTGATGGAAAGGAACGAAGGACTGACACACACTCCCACGTGGCTTCATCTTGAGAACATTACACTGAATGAAAGAAGCCAGACACAAAAGGCCACATGTTGTAGGATTCCATTTATGTAAAATGTCCAGAACAGGCAAATCCATGGAGACAGAACATGGATTTGTGGTCGCCATGGGCTGGGGTGGGAGGGTATTGGGGGGTAGCCACTTAATGGATATGGGGTTTCCTTTTGGAGCGATGAAATATTCTGGAATTAAATGGTTGCTCAACACTGTGAATGTCCTAGAAGTCATTGGATTGTAGACTAAAATGGTTTAAAGGAGAATTTGATGTTACATGAATTTTACCGCAACTTTGAAAAAAACAAAGAAAGAACGGCTGGGGACAGCATCAGTTTCTTTCAGAGCCTTTAGTGGAAACAGAGAAGGAGTCTTGGAGATTAAGGCTCCTCCTGATGACAGCTCAGGTTAGGTGACTGTGCAGGTAGGTGGCTCAGCTAGTGAACAACAGAGCCAGGACTACAAGCCAGGTTTCCTGACTCCTAGTTCAGAGTTCTTTCCACCAGAGCGCTGCCTTGAAATCAGAGACCAAGCAAGCTGTCTATCTATACATGTTTCAAAAACACACCCCAAGCCACCACCTTCAAGACCAGATGCTTCCCCTTCAAGGCACTATTTGTGTGCAGCTCTTGGCCTACGCTACCAGCCTTTGCCATGGGCTGGAGCCAGCCAAATTCAAGTGTCCGTCAGCCCGTCCGCCAATGTTTTTATTGATGGTTCCCTCATTATTTGCTTGTAGTTCATGATTTACATCAAGTGGAAAAATCACACTGTCATCACATTGCTCTAATCTTAGAAAAGCATGTCATTCACACTGTCAGATTTGGCCTCTGTCCCAGCGATAGTTGAAGATATTTCTTGTGTTAAAAAAAAATGATGGACAGTATATCAGCAGTTTAGGGCACATTCATAAAGACAGATCAACAGTCCTTTTTATAAATGGCGTCAAAAAGTACACTGCAAAACAGAAAACAAAGTAGGCACTCAGAACTATTTTGTAATAGTTAATTCTTTGGAGATAAAATGAGAAAAGAATGATTAATATAGAAAGCAATTCAGTACATCACAGTGATTAAAAGGCTATTCAGTCCCATGGACCTGGGTTCAAATCCTGCCTCTGGCTTTTAGTTAGCGAGTTGCTTTGCAAGTTTCTTTTACCTTCAAATATTTCTTTTGCAAAATAAGGATAACAGTAGCACCTACTTCATAGAGTTACCTTAGGATTAATAAGATAGCACACATAAAGCATTTAGCACAGGGCCTACCCCATAGAACATATGAAGTTTAATGGGATATGAAATATTTTGCCTGCAAAACTAAATTATACCTTTAAACTCACTATCTCTGGCAGTGGAGTGGAGCCACAGAATGGTGTATTGCAAGAAGTATGGCACTGATGGGGAGCCTGGGTGGTGCAGTCGATTGAGTATCCAACTCCTGATTTCAGCTCAGGTCATGATCTCAGGGTCATGGCTCACACTCAGCATGGAGCCTGCTTGTCCTTCTCCCTCTGCCCCTCCCCCCCACTCACTCTTTCTCTCTCTCTCCTTCTCTCACATAAATAAATAAAATCTTAAAAAAAAAAAAAAAAAAAGAAGAAGTACAGCACTGAGTCAGGAAACCCTGGTTCAAATCCTAGGTCATACACTTACTAAAAAGCAAGACCTTGGGACTGGTCAGTAAATATCACTAAATCTCAGTGTCCTTACTGACAAAAAGGGGAAATGCCTATATCAGAAGGTGTCCAGGCAAGTTTCAAAATAATATACTCTACACATTCTAAGAAATAATGCAAGTTTCAAAATAATATATTCTACAGATCTAAGATAAAATGCTACCAAAATAACAAGGTTTAGGAGTGGGACTGGGCAGTGAGAGGCCTCCATCCTAATGCTGAAACCATCACCTGAATTCCATGGGACCAAGCACGATTTTTCTGGGCATTGCTTTCTCCACTGCTAGAATGAGGTGATTAAATAATCATGAGGTCTCTTTCAAGCTCTGACATTCAGTGGCAGTGTACATTCAACTCCATGATCAATTCTGACTCTCCCTTCTTTCTCAAGGAGAGAGGGACACTGGCACCAAAGGACCCACAAGAAAACTGGCCTATCTTTACCAACGGTAGGAAAATGCCCAGCCCGTTCCTGATTCCCATGGCCCACGAGTTTGTGAACTATGCAACATTCAACCAGATGTTGCCACTGGAGATTCAATGACAGCAATTTTCTTCTCCACCCTTGAGCCACAAGGGAGACAGATGATAGACGCTGTTTAGTTGGTGAGAGTTTTCTTCTATTCAGGTCTCAGGCCCCAGGCTGGAGGAGTCTATTTCATCCCCAATGTAACCCTTCTTACTTCCTCTCACAATTAATTGATTGCAGATCTATTAATTGTACAACAAATTTTCAATCATCAATGACTTATTAAAATTTAACAAATTATAGGACTATTATTCAACCTTAAAAAAAGAAAAAAATCTTGTCACATGCTGGAACATGGTTTAACCTTGAGGACATTATGCTAAGTGATGTAAGCCAGTCACAAGAAGATAAACGCTGTAAGATTCGACTTATAGGAGGTGTCTAGAGTAGTCAAATTCATAGAGACAGAAAGTAAGATGGTGGATACCAGGAGCTGGGGGAAGGGGAAATGGGGAGTTACTGTTTAATGGACGCAGAGTTCCAGTTTTGCAAGATGAAAAGTTCTGGAGACTGATTACACAACAATAGGAGTATATTTACATTACTGAATTGTATATTTAAAAATGATCAAGATAAATTGTATGTTACGTGTATTTCATCACAATTATTTTTTTAGTTTAACTGATTATATGATTAGTTCCATAATAACTTGGGAAATCAAGGGTAACCAATAATTATGGATTATCACCATTTCCTTCTCTTCCCTTTGATCCCAGATGGAGCTTTTTGGAATCCTGAACATACAAATGTTTATATTTGTGTTTCCTCTTTTGAAACAATGTGGCCTCTAAAGTATCAAATGAATGCCCTTGTTCTTGGCTTCCAGCCAAATCTCTACCACATATCTGGCTAACTAGGTGTTCATCTTATTGAACAGGCTAGCCTACATCAGACAAGTATCTCTGGGGACAACCTACGTATCAGTCATGCACATAACAGACGGAAGCCTTCAATCATTGGGATTTCTTTCTAGCTAAGATAAACATAAGGAAGGGATTTTGAATAGGAGAAGAGTGATTTCAGAACTTGTTTTGGAGGAAGAAAGATCTAGAATGGGCATCACCATCAAGATGGGGTAAGGGTAGCATTGAACAGTAAGAGGGCAGCAGGGTCACTGGGCATCTAGGGCTGGGAGTTAATCAACTTGGAGAGGGGATGAGGGGAGACACAATGACAGGGAATATCAAAAAGCATTTTACAGACGGGAATTTTGTCAAGTTCAGTGGAACTCCTATATAGTTTATTCATTGGCATCTGCACTGGAGAAATGGAGAATCACTCCCCAGACACATAGGTTTGCTGTGGGAAGAAGGGCCTGGGAGCACCTTTGGAAGAGATGCTCATGATCCAGCTTCCCTGGCTAAACTGTGTCTGAGGTAGAATAGAGGGAATTCCTAAGAGGAAGGGAGGAGGCTGAGGGAGGAGGCACTGGCAAGGGGGAATTAGGCCAATAATACTGCCCTTCTGGCTCTCTCTTCCAAGAGGCTCAGAGTCCTTCACAGATGATAACCAATCTTACCTCACTGCAGCCCAAAGTGGACCTCGCAAAGGACACAAAGGAAAAGAGAGTAAAGAGGTAGCTTTCCTCATTCATATTCACTACACTGGCTCTTTCCCTTCACCAAAACCTAACATCCCAGCCCAAGCCACACCCATTTTTTCTGGTGATTACCTGCTATCACCTGTAAATGCAAATGCAGGCACCCATGTCCCACAAGCCACATGGCATCTGGGTTGAGGAAGCCTGTTCCCTCCTTTCCCAAAGCCTTGCTAGAGGAACAGCAGACATCCTGCTACAGGTGGACAAAGCCACTTCTGACCAACCATACATTAACAATACCTATAAATACAGATTCAGGGGAAGAAAGTGGTGCAAATCAGGGACCCCAGGGCCCACTCACTCTAGTTCTCCTCCTCTCTTGTCCCAAGGCTTCAGACAGGAATGCACTGAGATGCTGGCAGTCACATTGCTCATTAGCTGAAAATTAAGTGATGGCTACTCAAGTCAATCAAAATGGTGGGCCCAACTGTGCTTTTGAAAATCACTATTGTTATACACACACACACATACACCCCAAATACCTTTTCTCTCTTGTATAGACATGAAATATTCAACCACTGTAAGTACTGATCCTGGTAAGTGCTCTTAGTCATGAATGAAACCAATCCCATAGGAACATGTTGCCTTATGTGATAAGGCAAGACTGAATGAAAATTCAGGGAAGGCTGCAGAAAAACCAAGCAGAATCATCTTCTGTTGCTAATAACTGGGCAACTAAAGCAAATGTGGGTGTTAAGGAGGCTAAAAGTGGCTGGGGTTCTGGTTGGGTATTTCCTCTTCAAATCTCCCCCTCCATGCACCCTAGGTTTACAATTTCGAATGTCTATTAAAATCAGGGAGTGTTCGGGGTGCCTGGGTGGCTCAGTCGTTAGGCGTCTGCCTTCAGCTCAGGTCATGATCCCAGGGTCCTGGGATCCAGCCCAGCATTGGGCTCCCTGCTCAGTGGGAAGCCTGCTTCTCCCTCTCCCATTCCCCCTGCTGTGTTCCTGCTCTTGCCATCTCTCTCTATGTCAAATAAATAAATAAAATCTTTAAAAAAAAAATCAGGGAGTGTTCAAACAAGAAGCTGATGATCAAACATCTAAGCTTCCAAATGGACAGGAAAAGAGATGTATTATTTAACCCAATGAAACTTTGCCTTTCAAACCTGAGTTTTAATTCACTGCCATTATTATAGGGGTTGCCATTCTCAAGCTCTGTCCCTTGATCTGCCATTTTAAAAATAATCCCTTCCTTATCTCAAGGCATTTTTCTGCTCCCTTTAGGACATTAGGATTACCAGCACAACTTGTTAAAGATGAGGATACTCACACAACCATGAGGTTGTATGATCATGGTTTGGCCCTCATCTAATGTATTCACGTGGGAAAGTATTTCACACTCCCTCATGTTTCAATATTAGTTACATTATTTAAAACTTTTGCTTCAGTTGTCTGATCACTTGAATTCAGGTGAGTTTTCTGGATTAAGTTCTTTGGGTTGACTCATAGTGAAATACAGATATCAGCTACCTCCTATATGAATAAATCAGAGGACAGAGCTGGGGGAGGAGGAACCAATTAAGTAATTAATTGCCCCACCTTTTGAAAATGACAGTAAATGGTTTATCTTTCCTAGAATTGGTGCAATAAAAGTCAAAAGCTGCAAAACTCTATGCTGTGTCAGGAAACGGTAACGTGTTCCAGCCATTATCACCAACTCCTTAATTGTTCTCCATGCGTTCACCATAAGCACACAACCTGAATACTAAATAAATGTTGGTGGACTCACTCAGGGAATAGGTAGAGACCACTCCCAACTACTCTGAACACCCCTTAAGAAGAAATCACCTTGAACTTTTTATAGCTAACCTTCTCCCTGCCCCACAAGGCAAGGCACACAATAGGTATTCAATAATCAATCATTGACTGATTTCTCCTCTTCACCAGTGGGCATGGGAGAGAAACAGCAAACAAATATTAAAACATTTCACACTGTAATTCATCGGTTGAGAAATTAAGGATGTGGGAAAAAATGCACAAGTATGAAGGTCACCCTGATAAAGAAAAAAATGCGAGAAGACTACCGCACTTAAAATGCACACCGTCCACAAGGGCCAGAGATAACAAATATCTTCTAAAATCAAGGTTTGCCAAATTGGCCTTCTTTGTTTCTCCATTAACACGGTATAGGGGGGTCTAGCCCCTCTTTGACAATCTATTCAAAATGTGAGGGATTTTCCCCTTTTCTTTTCTTTTCACCCTTTGAACATGATCCACTAAGTCTCCATCCCCAAAGCACCTCCCAAATAGTGGCGGGGGGGAGCACTCTGGGAAGCCCTTGCTGAGATACTTAGCGGAACTTTGTTCTCCACATGGGCTATTTGGAGCGTCTCGGGTTCCTTGGGTGACTCCACAGCCTCCCTCGTTTCACGCGGCGAACAGGAGTAGGGCGAGGAGATCCTCCCAGGCGGTCCGCGGAGGCGCTGACCATGGTCCTGGCCTCCGAGCTCCGGACGCGAGCGCGGAGGGCGAGGGAGAAGGTATCGTGGGAGAGCGCGCAGGGCGCGGCGGGGAGCTGCTGTCGAAGCCCCCGCCCCTCCCGAACCCCGGGGAGCCTTCGGGCCTGCATGCGAACCCTCCACTGCACGCTCCGAGATGCATCAAAAAAGGGTGGGGCACTCAGCCACAACTGCAATCGGAAGCCGCCCGGAAGGATTTAAGAAGAATGGAATCGGTTCAACCCTCCCCCACACCACCATACGACCCCCAACCGGGGATCGGTTCATCCGTTACCCCCACCCCCCACCTCCCAGGCCCAGGGAGGCTCTGGCAGCCTTTGTGGGCGCGTAGCCGCCCACCGCGGAGCCCGAGCCTCTCCGCACCCTGTACGTAGAAGGGGCAAGTAGGGTGGGGTGCATGTACAGATTTGAGGATGCAATATTCAAGCAAGGCAGGACGGTGGACCCGCTGGGATCCTCGGTTCTCCACCGAGCTGGAAGGGGGGCGAGGGAGGGGCGACCCCGCATCTGGTCCTGCGTCTCGAATACCCCCCCCCACCCCCATACCAACCTGGTCGTAGATGTTCTGCAGGGCTTCCTTGCCCGAGGCCCGCCGGATCTCCACCTTCCGGCTCGATTCAACAGATGGCTCCCCGCCGGCGCGCCGGCCCTGCCGGGAGTACGGCGGCTGAGGGTCCGGGCCCAAGTGGGCGACATCCCGCTGCTGAGCCACCACCTGCCCCGAGCCCCGGCCCACAGACAACGAGTCGAAGTCGATGGTCTTGTTCTCGGAGGACCCTTCCACCGGGCAGAACATGCCACAGAATTTCTGCCGGGGCTTGGGGCTGCCTGAGCCCAGGTTTTTAAAAAAGGCAGGGACTTCTTCGTCCTCTGCCGGCTTCCCGGATTGCTTCCTCTCGGCCATGGCGCGGGAGCTCGGGGAGGGTCCTCTCCGTCCGTCCGTCTGCCGGTCTCTAAATCGGTCTCTCAGTGCACAAACCCCCTGGTTGCTGCCGAGGCTGCCGCTCTCTGCCTACCGCAAGGTGTACAGAAAGGAAGGAGGGCTGGCGAGCAAGCGACCCACCCCTCGCGGTCCCTCCCTCTGACCCCGCTTTTTCCCCTCCCTGCCCACGCCCCCCGCCGCCGCGCCAGCTCCCGCGAGCAGCAAAGTTGGGTCTGGAAGGGCGGCCGCTGCGGCAGCGGGAGCAGAGAGGCTGCCAGTTCCTGGCAGCGGCGGGAGGAGGGAGGCGCGGGCGGGGCGGGGGCGGGGCGCGGCGCAGGGGAGGGGAGCCGGGCGCAGGGGAGGGAGGGGAGGCCCGGGCCGCCAAGAGCCCAGCGCTCCGGAAGTGAAGCGGCCAGACCACCCGCTAATGGATGCGGAGCACAGTGCCTGCTGACCGCTCTCCGCGCCAGGGTAAGTATGGGGCAGGGCACGTAGGGGCGAGGACCGGAGGGCGCAGCCCCTGGCCTCTGCGCCCCTCTCCTCCACCTTCCTGGCCCAGGAGCCTCTCCCCCACCGCATTGCAGAGGTGGGCCAGGGGCAAGGGCCCGCCGGAGAGCGGGTTCTCTCCCCCTTACCCAGGGTGTGAGCTGATGGATGGGGAAAGAGGGACGAACCGACTGACGCCTGGACACCCGGAGGAGGAAGGGGCAGACCATATGGAGAAGTGGGGGCCTTACGAGGCATGGGATACCAAACCTTGTTACGCAAGGGCCTTGGTAGGCTACGCAGAGATTGAAACGAAAAGGTTCTCACTCACTGCACCCACAGTGGTAGGGGGCGCCTAGCATGGCGGGGAGAAATGCAGAGGGGCGTAGCAAAGGCGGGGGAGAAGTGTGGATAAAGACATAGGTCTACGCGCCGTGGGAGTGTAGCAAAAAGTGCAGTCTGCAAATTCTGGCGCCGAACGGCAACTTGTAGTAAGAGTGGGTAGAGACCTGTTCTATTGCCCGAAGGCGTCGTGTGCCGTAACTGCGCCACTGCACCCGTAAGAAGGGCCCAGGAGAATGTCTTGATTTGGTATCTTCCGCCCCTCCGCCCTTGCCAAAACAGAGGGTAAGACGCAGATTGAAGCCCACTCCCCAAGTCCCCAGCCCTTCTCCGCACCCAGAGTGCCCCGCCTTAATCCCCCGCCCCCGTTGCGCACTGCGCCAGAGCCGCGGGGTTTCCCAGGTTGCCAGACGCCAAGTGCCTGGGATGTAAAGTGCGTGCGCGCGAGTCCAGTGGTGGGGTAGGGGACGGGGTGCACTCTGTGACTGTGCCTTGAATTATGCGAGGCCACGCCGGGGAAAGGTGTGTGGGACTTGGTGTGTATGTGCGGCTCTACCAGCTACAGCTACTGGGTTGGTGGGCAGATAACGAGCATTTTGATTTGTGCCGGTAACGCGGTCTCTGAGAGTCCTTCATTGCTTATTCCTGTCCCCATGTCTTTTCCATGGATCAGTCCCTGCCTCTGGGCGATTACAGCCCCGCCCCTCCTTCCATAGTGGCAAAATCCTGCAGGAATGATGCCCATCCTTTGGCGGCTGGGGAGGGAGATCTGGGCATGCTCAGTAACCAGGGTGGGTTTGGGCTTGGACAAGCTGCATACCGCAAGACCGTCGCGCAGCACGGTGTGACCAAGGATCCATTCCCATTGTCAGCCCTTGCTCCTGGAAGGATTAAGTTTGGGGAATGGAGTTAAATTTGGAGGACAACCAGTCACAGTTTGAAGACGAGCCCACCATGACAGGTGGGAAAGAGGACCCCGCTGAGAACTGCGAGAGGAGAGGGGAGGGCCTGGGAGGCCCGGAGAACCGGAGGCACGCACTGGGACTTTGAACCAGATGTGCTTCGCATTTGAATAAAGTGCTTCCACACGAATTACATCATTTCCTACCCAGAGCGAGCCCGTGAGATGAGTGCTTTTATCATCACCCATTTCCAGAGCAGGAAACTGAGATTTGGAGAGATTGAGGTGCTTTGGCCAAGGTCACTCACTATCTGGCTAAATGATCCAACAGTTACAGCTGAAAATCTGATTCCTTTTCCAACTTCTCCCATCTTTACATGAGAAAATACGAGATTTTTACTTTTTTTTTTTTTTTTTCATGTCCAAATATTTCCATTGCAGGTAGAGATCGCCTTTGGAAGAAGCAGCCAGCCAAAGGTAGCCTAAGCTCCGCATGGCCATTATTATGTAGACCTTGGAGATGTTTCTTCCTGGGCATTCAGTGCCTTTTTACATCTCCTGTTCCCTCTAAATATTACGAGAAGAAGGTTACCCCCTTATCTTAGGAGGGAAAATGTGGCATGGAGATGCCACTGGGCTCAGGTCCCTAGGGCTGCTGGCTGAAGGTCGGATCCGACATTTTGCCCTCCTGGCCCTCTAGCACATGCCAGGCCTTCTGCACCTTCCAGAAGGACTTGGAAAATGTGCCTGCAGTGACAGCTGCCCGTAGCTACGGGCTGACATCTGTGGCATATGGACCCCATTTGGACCGATGGGGATGTCTTAGGCCTACAGAAGAATATTCGAGCCCCTTAACACACAACCCCATGACCAACTGGGAGACGGTAGAAACTCTTCCCTTTCTACATCCCCCAGTCTCCACCACTCTCCACAGATGTGCTTCTTGTTTTTCTTTTTTTCCTCCAATGACCCATTCAAGCTTAAGTATTATGAAGCATTTTTAACATTCATAGCAAAAGAAACACCTAGTTGTGCATTTGCAAAGCCTGCCCGCACATAACAAAAGAGAATTCATAATCCCAAGTTTAACTAACTTGGTTCTGAGATTTCTTTTTTTAATTGTTAAACCTAGGGGCGTCTGGGTGGTTCAGTTGCCTAAGTGTCTGCCTTTGGCTCAGGTCATGATCCCAGGGTCCTGGGATCGAGCCCCGCATCGGGCTCCGCATCGGGCTCCCTGCTCAGTGGGGAGTCTGCTTCTCCCTCTCCCTCTGCCCCTGCTTGTGCTCTCTCTCTCTCTCACTTGCTATTTCTCTTAAATAAATAAATTAAATCTTTAAAAAATATTGTTAAACCTATACTAAATTGTTATGCCTATAGTATAGTATATAAGTTAAATTATTATACCTATATTAAATTGGTTTTAAATGTTTGAGTGATTTCTAATTGTATTTTTTAATCAAAGAAATGCAGCAACTCCATTTGTTTAGTAGATTTAATTATAAAGGATTGTCATTTTTAAAAATAAGTGCATTAATAGTCATCATTGGCTATCATCAAAGCCATAAATATATATTATTGTTATTTATGTGTAACAGGGCAGCTTGGCTTGGCTGGAGCTAAGACAGACCCAGACACACCATTGTGTGGAGTTGGGTGACATCTTCCTTTTCTAGAAGCTGACTAAATAAGCTTATGACTCTCACGGAACAACTGGAACACATACACAGGTATCTAGCCACATCTGATTTCGTTCTTCACGTGGGGAAAATCTCGAGTCCTGTCCTCAACTGGGGCTCAGACATTAATTGGCATGCCTGATGAGCAAATGGTGGGGAAGCCAGGTTGCAGGAGGGTCCCCAAAAGAAAAAAAAGTCAGTCCAAGCAAAAAAGAGGTCTGACAGAGTGGGGCAGATGTAAATCCAATGTGAGACAGAACCCCTGGCCTACCCCCACTTGCGTCATGAACCAAAGCACGATGCTCCCCGGGAAGGAGAAGGTTGTGTGGTAAAACTGACCATTGTTTCACTAGGAGTCCAAGTCACCCTGCTGGGACACATCTCTCTGGGAGCTCGGGATGCAGGGGTGCAGAGTGGAGGCCTTTCCCCATGACTAGCGAGAGGAGAGGTGAGGCGAGGCGGCAAAGACTGGGAGAGTGGCAGAAACAGCTCTTACAGGTGCCTGGGGCACTCGCAGAAGGGTCAACAGCACCACGTGGCTGCTAGGATCTGGGAGAGAGCAACGGCAGACCCCGGACTGCAGAGCCACAGGGAATGGCACTGTCATAACCGAGATACCGACCAGCCACCTTGGGTCAGGTCTAGAGACATAACTGGAAGTGCTGAGTTCTTGCCACTGGGCAACTAAGGGTTATTGGTCCAGAAGACCTTGGGACTGCTGTGGGAGTGGCCTAGGACCCATTCAGGGGTGGAGTAGAAGTTCAGGAGCTCAGGCAGGGTATTCTGAGTCCTAAGGCAGCGTATCTGCACCACAAACTAATCGGCAGCCATAGAGTTAGAGTGAGCAAATACTCAGAAGATGGCTCCGGCACTGTTGGAGGACTGGTGCAGGATCATGAGTGTGGATGAACAGAAATCACTGATGGTTATGGGGATACCAGTGCACTGTGATGAGGCTGAGATTCAGGAGGTTCTCCAGGACACTTTGAAGGCTCTGGGCAGGTATAGACTGCTTGGCAAAATATTCAGGAAGCAGGAGAATGCCAATGCGGTCTTATTAGAGCTCATGGAGGATATTGATGTCTCGGTGATACCCAGTGAGGTTCAGGGAAAGGGGGGGGGGGGGATCTGGAAAGTGATCTTTAAGATCCCTAACCAGGACACCGAATTTCTTGAACGACTGAACGTCTTTCTGGAAAAAGAGAGACAGACAGTCTCGGGGATGTTCCGAGCCCTCGGCCATGAGGGAGTGTCTCCGGCCGCCGTGCCCTGTGTTTCGCCAGAGTTATTGGCTCATTGGTTGGGGCAGGAGATAGCACAAGCCCCTCAGCCTCTGCTGCCCATGAGATACCGGAAACTGAGAGTGTTCTCGGGGAGTGCCGTGCCCGCCCCCGAGGAAGAGCCCTTTGAAACCTGGTTGGAACAAGCCACTGAGATCGTCAAAGAGTGGCCGGTAGCAGAGGCAGAAAAGAAACGGTGGTTGATGGAAAGCCTGCGCGGCCCCGCCCTGGACCTCATGCATATAGTGCAGGCGGACAACGCGGCCATCAGCGTGGAAGAGTGCTTGGAGGCATTTAAGCAAGTGTTTGGAAGCCTGGAGAGCCGCAGGACCTCCCAGGTGAAGTACCTGAAGACCTATCAGGAGGAGGGGGAGAAGGTCTCAGCCTATGTGTTGCAGTTAGAAACCCTGCTCCAGCGAGCCGTGGAGAAACGAGCCATCCCCAGGAATATCGCAGATCAGGTCCGCCTAGAACAGGTGATGGCGGGGGCCAGCCTTAGCGAGGTCCTGTGGTGCAGGCTGAGGGAGCTGAAGGATCAGGGCCCACCTCCCAGCTTTCTTGAGCTAATGAAGGTAATCCGGGAGGAAGAGGAGGAAGAGGCCTCTTTTGAAAACGAGAATATTGAAGAGCCAGATGAAGGGGATGGCTATGGCCACTGGGATCACGAGGCAGATGACTAAAAACCAGCTCAGCGCAGGACCCATAGCCAGTGCACCTAGGGACATTCGCTTTATCCAGCTGAGACGGCATGGCTCTTTTTGTCGTTAAATGTACACAACTGAAATCGAGGCTTTGGGGCCAGGTTTGCTGCTTCTTTCTCAGAAAAAATTATCCGAGAGTTGCTTGGACCCTACATAGATGATGAACAAACACCGGATTAAATTCCAAATAGGAGATAGGAAGCCTCAAGGAAGCTGAGGCACTTCAGGTCTCCCAAATAGACCAAAGTTTACCCCTACCATAAAAGAAAGAAATGATGTGAGGGAAAAAAAATATATATCTTTTGTAATTTATTTAAAAATCTAAGCTCTTGGACTTGTCAGGTGATTTCCTTTCTCAAGTCAGCACCTTCTCTCTGAGTACCTAGCAGTGTGAGGCGCTGGTCAAAGAGGTAAGGATCCTAAACCTAGGAGCATGGGCGGTGCTCTCAGGGAGCTTACCACCTCCTTGAAGATGTGACCTCGGCATGGGAGAAGCAAATAACTTCATGTGTAAATAAGTCACAACACCCGTAGAAGCGCCATTGCCAAATGAATACAACCACCTCCGCTATGATGTTTCTTTCTTTACTTGGGATGCACTCCTCCACTTTTCCGCTAGGTGTCAGATGGTCAGTTCCAGGCACTGGGTCAGAGCCTCAAGACATAGATGACTCAGCCTAATCGCTGCTTTCAAGAGATTTACAGTATGCCAGACACCCTTGAGAAAGAGTGGACCTTATGGGAAGACATGCTAGAGAAGGAGGATTGGATTTAGCGAGCAGACCATTTTGGTCAGAGAAGATTTTTAGTGGCGACAAAGGGGACGAAGGAGAGGAAAGGAGCTCATGTTTACTGAGGGTCTATTATGTTCCAGGTGTTTTACACATATCTCATTTAATATACACAGCAACCCCAACAGGGTATCATGTTGCCCTTTTTGAAAGAGAAGATGAAGCTCAGATGAGCTAAGTGGTCTCCTCAGTATAGAAATGCTAACAAGTGGCAGAGTTGAGATAGAAGTCCGGAACTTTCCAACTCTTGCTAATCCTCCCGCCACTACAATCCTGATTTTTCAAGTTGTGCTCCACAGTTCTGCAGAGATTTTTCAGCAGTTCCATCTTTAAAATGTATTTTAAACTCCACATCTCTACTGAAAAACAGGTAGACTCAAGTGTGTCGATATTCAAATGTTCACACATTGGCATTCACCCTCAGGCTCACTTATGTTTCCAGATGGACTCGTTTTGTGCAGACCTCGGAAGTAACGTTCCCTTGTGATATCTGAGCACATATCTGGACTTAATTGTTCAAAGATTAAAGAAATTAATGGCATCTCACAGGTGTTAAATCATGTCCATGCATGCCCTGTGATGTAATGTGTGCTCGTGGAGCATAAATGAGCACCATTCGGTTAAATGCTAGTTGATATATAGCATCATGGTACCTTTTTGTAGACAGCAAACTTCTCATAAGTATGTTTCTCATAAGAAACATAAGTTTCCTCGTTGGGAAAACGGGAACAGAATAGAATAGGGTTGTTGTTGGGCTCCAGTGACATAATGCCTTTGAATCCCTTAGCATGATGCCTGGAACATAGAAAGCCTTCAGTACTTAAGACTCATGATTTTCATGATACTTACTGAATGTTCAGTGCATGCTCTCTTTATTGTTCTAACAGTGGTGCGATAACAAGTAAATATATAATCTGTCAGTCAAGTTGGGACAACATTGCATCAGAAACCATTTTAGCTCTGGTCCATTTGAGTGCTTGCTATCTGTTATCTTTGTGATAAGTATGCCAGCAGCTGGACTGTTGTTAGTGATTGGACTTGGAAACGATAAATTATTCTTTCCAATTGTGGATAATTTTAACGGACGAATATCCTGAGATTGTAAGAAAAGCATTTTTTTAGAAGGTACCATTTGTGATCATTTCTATGTTATAATTTTTCAATACTGTTCAACCAAAATGTCCAGTACACCCTTTCATGGTTTTTTTTTTTTTTTGTATTCATGAAAATGGCCTCATTGTTTTCAATTATTGACAGTATACAAAGTAAAATGTTATAAATGTGAAGTTATTAAATAAATACATGCTAATAAAATGCTGAGGTTTTTCATTTCATGTATTTTGATTCTGTATTAGCTATTGCTTGAAGGAGTTTCATTACAAAAAAAAGAAAAATTGATAGGTAAGGTTAGAAAATCAAACCAAAGCCAGAAGGTCTGAACTCTTCTAGATAGGAAAACCTGAGAGCAAAATGCTGGGATAAGAGTACTTGAGCTTGGTCTCCAGGGATGAAAGAAAGCGCAGTCACCCATCATCGATTTCCCTTTTAAAATACATAGAAACAACAGATGGAGGCCTGTTCCCTCAGAGACCTCCAACTCATTTTCTTGGGCAAGTTACTGTACAGATAAATTCACCACGTCTATTCTGCCAAGAGTGAAATGACCTAGAGGTAAAATATTGCATCTTTTGGATGAAGTCATTTTTTTATCTTGCAGATGTGTAGGAGGAAAGTTCCTCTTGCCATTGGCCTTCTCAAAATTGTTTCTCTTCCGCTGTTCTACAGTGCAGTGGGGGAGGAGTCCTCCCTGAGCTGTACACAATGCCGATCGGCCTATTACAAGATGAGTGTCCTGAGGGATGCCCAACACCCTCTCCCAATCACTTGAGCAAAAACCTCTTAAAAAATTGGCCTCACCTTACACTTACTATGTCTCCAGTCCTGACTCTTGGACACTGAGGCCTCCAAGATTACATAGCCCACTGCTGAAGACAACTTTTTTGTTTTTTTGTTTGTTTGTTTGTTTGTTTTTTACCAGGGTCATGAGTTTCTTCAGGCCTTAGAGTCATCTGACATCTCTACCTGCACCACCCAGTCTGCCAAGCCTTTCATCCTATTGTCATCCACTGTCCACCCCAAATGCAAGACTCTGATCATCAGTTCTCATCTTTACTCTCCTGTCCACACTGCACTGTTTCCTTCCAGTGTTGATCTTCAAGGTCGTCCAACATGCCTTCCTGGTACTCATGATGTCCTAGACAAACTAGCCTATATCATCAGAGTCCTTGCAAAATACCCTGGCACCATATTCCTTAATTGAACTCTGGTCCTCCAGGTAGCCTGCTGCCCTCAAGTCTCTTGAGTGGAAGCTGCTCAGTCTCCCATCTCAGGAAAGATTGGAGAGTGCTGGTGGCACTTCTTTTAATTCACCCTCATCACCTCCCCACTTGCAAACACGTTTCCTGGCATAAACTGACTCCCTCTGCCCCACAGTGAGCTGTGGGTCAGTCCTGGCAAGCCTAAACAGAGCATTGGCAAAGCAACCCAATGTGCAAAGAGCCTATTTAGGATGGCATCTGGCCAGATGTTATCTCTAGCAGCAAAAAGTAGGAAGAAAAAGATAACAAATGTAAGCCATATCTAAGGGAGTCCTACAAGTCAAGACTGGGAAAGCAAAGATGGTTGGAAGCTAGAGTTTTGAGGATTGGAGCCTGAAATGAAACATAGAATTGAAGTAAGAGAATCTGAGACAGTATTGTCAAATACACTCAGAGTGCATTTTTTGTTGATCACCAGCATAATCTTTGGGTGGTCTATAAAGACTCATGATCAGAGCAGACATCTCTCCCATCTTTCAGGGTAGGCTGGGAGCTCCTTGAGTTGCTCAGGGAAGACTTTTACTCACTGAGAAAGTCTCTTGGGGTGCAAGATGGTGTCCAGAGATGGGCTTCTCAGAAACGAGTTTCCCCGCTGTAGCAGGCTCTGGATTTGGCCCTGGTGCTGACCTGACTTTCTGCTGTGCCTGAGTGGTCCTTGACATCCCAGATGAACATTTTCTTAAAAACTAGAGTAACTCCAGAAGTGGATGCCAAAATCAATTCGATCATAAGAAAAAAAGGTGTAGGATTTCAATGTCTTTCAGGACACCAGCTGGAGCTGACCATTAATTGTGTGGGGTGCTTAAAGCAGCAGCTGAGGTTTTTTCCAATCCACCCACCCTTGAAGGGAAAGGTTACCAAAGGGAGGCATTACCCAGACTATGGGGTAGTGCTGAGGCTAGGAGTCTAGGCAGGAAGTCCCCAGAAAAGTCAGGGAAGGCTCACCTCCATCCCATCCTATCCCAGACCTGCCCCCACTCTGCACAGCCTGAAGGCCTTCCCAGTCTTCTTGGTACAACAGCTTTCCCAATTAACTCAGTTACTAACACTGCTTTCTTGAAGTAACAAGCAATTGTCACAAAAGTAAACTTCCTTTTTTCCAGCTTTATTTAAGGTATAATTGACAAGTAAAAATTGTGTATATTTAAGGAGTGCAATGTGATATTTTGATGTACTTATGAATTGTGAAATGATCCCCACAATCAAACTAATTACCTCACGTGGTTACCGTGTGTGCACGTGCACACGTGTGTGGTGAGAACACTAAAAATCTATTCTCTTAGCAAATTTCAGGTACACAGCATAGTATTATTAACTATAGTCATCATGCTGTACATTGGATCTCCAGAACTTAAGCAGCCTGTGTAAGTGAAAGTTTGTACCCTTTGGCCAACATGTTTCCATTTCTCTCACCTCCCAGCCCCTAGTAATGGCCATTCTACTCTCTGCCTCTATGAGTTCTATTTTTTTAAGATTCCACATATAAGTGAGATAATGCAGTATTTGTCTTTCTGTGTCTGGCTTATTTCATTTAGCATAATGTCCTCCAGGCTCACACATGGCAGGATTTCCTTCTACAAAAGTAAACTTGATATTGTAGGTGAACTTAAGAAAGGTGGTGGAAACCAGGTTGGGGAATAAGGGACATTGAGTTCTGCTAACTAGTGATCACATTGCATTCCCTGGTAAAATCCCATGCAAGAGATGGCAAGCCTCTGATGAATGACATTTGTTGAGCTTGGGAACCCTGCTATTCCAAAATAGTAGCTAGTGGACATTTTAAAGGTTCTCAATAGAAAGCTTCTACATGAGCCTAAGACAACTGTAAAAGTCTTGGGCTAGATGTGCGGCCATCTTGGGAAAAATATCTGCCGAATCCAGAATTGCCAATTACTGTTTCAAATTGCAGGGTGATTTATGGGTCTAAAACTAAGGTAGTAATCCTTTGGACTCCCAAGTCCTGTCACTGGCCTGGGTTTATGACCTACAAGTGGCAATGGGGGGCAAGGACCCAGTCATTAGAGGTCCCACAGGCCATATTCAGGCCCTTGAATGGGCTTTTGTAGATCACCAAATGGGCACCTAGGCAGAGCTATGGAATCCCCACTTCCGCACAGGGACCACTAAGTTCTATCAGTAGCTGAACTGCCTGGGAGCTATTCCTCCTTGACTAGGGTCCACCCAAAAGGTCTTTGATGCTTCAGAACACACAATTACATGGATCTGAAATGTTTTCCACTGGTAACTAGAATATTTTTGGCTCGGCTTAGGAATCCATCAAAGCTGTAGTGCAACTTTGAGCACATGGGCTGAGCACATGTATCTCCTCTGTTACTAGGCAGGCTGTGGCGTGTGCCAGGAGAGGGCAGATTAACCTGAACTGGACTTCTGCTTATGAAGTAGACAAAACCCTCATAGGCAAAAGGATCGGAACTGATATATATTGAAGAGGAGAAGGGATCATGTATGTCTCCTACCCACCCACCCCCACTCCTGACACTTCCAACCTACATCAGAAACAAAGGAGAGAGCAACAGAAATTTTTTTTTAAATATTTTATTTATTTAATTGACAGAGAAAGAGACAGCGAGAGAGGGAACCCAAGCAGGGGGAGTGGGAGAGGGAGAAGCAGGCTTCCCGTGGAGCAGGGAGCCCGATGCGTGGCTCCATCCCAGGATCCTGGGAAAGTGACCTGAGCTGAAGACAGATGCTCAACTGACTGAGCCACCCAGGCGCCCCAAGAGAGCAACAGAAATTAAACCCTAAGGAGTAGAACAAAACATAAGCAAGAGAAAACAGACAACCCAAATAGAATAAGCATGAAGAAGATCATACATAGGCACATCATAGTCACACTGCTGTAACCAAAAATAAACTGCTATAAACCAAGAAAATCTTGAGAGCAGCCGGAGGAAAATGAGATATTCCATACAAAAGAATAGTCATAGGAAATCTGCTGACTTCTCATAAGAAAACATGGAGACTAAAAGACAGGGCAATAATATCTTTAAACCACTGGATAGAGATTTTTTTATTGTTCAGCCAAAGTTAATAACTATTTGCCTATAAAATCATCTCAACCTGAAACATATATGGAGGTGGTTGGCCGTGTGGGGAGTTGGGACAACTGGGGAGAAACTTCTAAGTACTGATTAGATTTCTTTAATGGTTTTTGGAATATTAAGTTTTTCTATTTTCATCTGAATTCAACTTTCATGGTTCAAATATTCTACTTTTTCCATTTTATCTAAGTTTTTCAAATGTATATAGTCAGTATTCTCTTCAGTTGTTTTAAATTATTAACAGTTCTATAGTTATGGCTCCCTTTTCATTCCTAATATTAATTATTTGTTGGTGGTTTTTTCTCTTTCTTTCTGGGTTAATATTCTCAGAAACGTACCTATTTCATTAATGTTTTTCAAAGGATCAGCTTTGGGGTTAGTTTTATATTTTTTAATCATTTTATTAATTTCTGTTCTTATTTTTATTACTTTTCTATTATTACTTTATTAATTTCTGTCCTTATTATTTCTTTCCTCTCACCATGATTAGAATTAATATGCCATTTCATTTTTATCTCCTTGAGGATTCTTCCTTGTTTTCTGTGTTTCATGATTTTTCAAGAAATGTATTAAGTGTAAGAATTTATGTCTAAGTACAACTTTAATTACATCCCATTATTTTGCTATGTGATATTTTAAATATTTTCATTATGACTTTTTTCAGTAAAGCATGAATTAGTTTTGGAGGGAAGCAAAGTAATTATAACAATATTATTGATATTGTCATTGATAATAAATATATATTTTGGTCCTCCAGCCACAGTTTCTTGCTTACAGCTCCCCAAGCCCTTGGAATTTCCTAAGTGATAAGAACAATGGGACCATATTTTGTTCCATTTGGTCTCGTTTTCCTTAAATGACTTCCTTAAGTGACTTCAGAGCCATAAAGGTGAAATGGGTGTCTTACTATTCACAAGCTCCTTTCAACCACTACTAAGTTTATGTTAATGATGTGACTTTTGAAAATCCCCAGAAGATTGGTGGAGCTGGCTGCCAGGGGAACCAACCATGAATAGAGGGTTGGAAATTTCAGTCCCGCCCCCTGATTTCCAGGCAGGGGAGGGGGCAGGAGGTTGAATCAATCACCAATGGCCAAAGACTTAATCAATGGTGCCTAAGTGATAAAGCCTCCACAAAAAAAAAAAAAAAAAAAAAAAAAAATGGAGGGGGTTCAAAGACTTTCCAGGGTGGTGAACTGGAATGCTTCCTGATGCCAAAAACATCTCATACAGAGTGAATTCCTTGGGCACAAATATCCAATCACAGTAAGTGTGAAGCAAAATCACAAAAGGACTCTTTGAAAGTAAAATGTGCCCCTGGCAACATATATGATTACATGGCCCGTTGTGTTAGGAAACTTGAAAGGAAAAACCTGCCTCTGGCTTGATATAATTTTCTAGGGTGTTTAGGCCAGGTATCTTCCTGAGTGTTTTGTGTTAAACATCCAAGCCAACCCGAATTCCTAAAGTTGACTGTGCAGAAATCCTATTTCTTTTCCCTCTATTGGACAGGCCCAGACGGGATTATCATAAGTTCCTCCAAACAACCACCATCATCATAAAAAAGTAATTATGGTAAAAAAAATTAATTATGGTAAAGCCTGTGAAAAGACAGCTTGTTACTTTTAAATATTAGTATCATCATATACGTGAGTACTTTAGAGTATAAAACAAACTACTCTCACATATATTTTGGTTCTCCCTGATAACCTGTGACATAGATGTTTTCTGAGAGATTTAAAATAATTTCCAAGGTTGTATAACTATGAAGTAACAGAAGCAGATGAGAAACTAGATAGTCTAATTTCACATCCCACAGCATGTCCAGTAAGTATTTGGTAGTCTCAAGATCTGTACAACCTATAAAATGTTAATTGCTTAAGCTTTCCAGAGGCACCTCAAACCTAAATTTTGCTTCAGTTTGCTAGAATGTACCAGTGAAGTCAATAGGACCTGGAGATTGATTTAGGGAAAGGTGTTAATTATTATTATTATTTATAACTAGGCTCCATGACCAACCTGGGACTCGAACTCACAACCCTGAGATTAAGAGTCACATGCTCTACCAACTGAGCCAGCCAGGCACCCCTAGGGAAAGGTTTTATTACAAATTCAAGTCATTCCAATTTTCTATTTTTTATTGAGTCAATTCTGGCAATTTCAAGAAATTTGTGCATTTTGGGGCACCTGGGTGGCTCAGTCGTTAAGCGTCTGCCTTCGGCTCAGGTCATGATCCCGGGGTCCTGGGATCGAGCCCCGCATCGGGCTCCTTGCTCGTCGGGAAGCCTGCTTCTCCCTCTCCCACTCCCCCTGCTTGTGTTCCCTCTCACGCTGTGTCTCTCTCTGTCAAATAAATAAATAAAATCTTAAAAAAAAAAAAAAAAGAAATTTGTGCATTTCATCTAAGTGATCAAATTTATTGTCAAAAAAATTTATTGTCATAATAAATGTATTGTTCATAATACACCCTTTGTTTTTTTATTATACTCTTTCTTTCTTTTTCTTTCTTCCTTCCTTTCTTTCTTTTTTAAGATTTTTTTATTTATTTGACAGAGAGAAACACAGCGAGAGAGGGAACACAAGCAGGGGGAGTGGGAAAGGGAGAAGCAGGCTTCCCGCCAAGCAGGGAGCCTGATGTGGGGCTCGATCCCAGGACCCAGGGACCATGACCTGAGCCAAAGGCAGGCACTTAACAACTAAGCCACCCAGGTGTCCCATAATACACCCTTTGTATCTTTTCCAAGGCTGTAAGAGCCCTAGTATTCCCTCCCCACCCCTCCCGCTTTCATTCCTGTTATTAGTATTTTGCATCTACTCTTTTTCCCTTGATCACTCTAACTAGAGGTTTGTCAGTGTTACTATTTTAACAACACAACTTTTGGTTTTACTGATTTCTCTATTTGTTCATTTTCTATTTTACAAATTTCTGCTTTTACCTTAATTATTTTCTATCTCCTTACTTTGTGCTTAATTTCTTTTTCTAGCTTCTTAAGGTGGAATATAAGCATTGAAGCTATAAGTTTCCCTTTATACACTGTTTTACCTGCATTTCACAAATTTTTATATATGTTTTTATTAGTAGTCATTTCAAAATATTTCCTACTTTCTCTTGTGATTTCTTCTTTGATTTATGAATTATTTAATAACATGCTGTCCAGTTTCCAATATTTGGGGTTTTTCAATCATCTTTCCATTACTGATTTCTCATCTAATTCTCTTGTGGTAATGGAATATGCTCTGTGTGATTTCAAAGGTGTTAAGACCCATCTTATGATCTAACATATGGTCTATTGTGGTGAGTGTTCAATGTGCCCATGGAAATAACGTGGACCCTAGTATTGAAGATTATATGTTTAGTTAACCTTCAAAATAAAGCTGCCAGTTATTTTACCAACAAAAATGGGTTTATGGGTTTATTCAGAATTACAATCCAGAACAAGCAAGCTACTGCTAAACCACAGGCAAGTCCCAGAGAACAAAGGAGAGAAATACTTTTTCTTCGAGAAAAAGGGGAGTTGGGTGGGACTGTTATAAAATAAAAGTCTATTGGAGTAAACTGGGAGTTCAAAGTATCATCACTTTTCATTGGCTGAGCTGTGACTGTCTCTCATTGGCAGGGCTCTTACCAGGGTAGGAAGAAATCTTTCTTCCTCCTGCTAGAATAATAGCACAATTGACTTGCAAGATCTGTCTCTTCCTCTTGAATTTACAATTGACAAGTGCTGGACATCACAGCTCCCCCTGTTAGCTTCCTGATGCCATTCTAAATGAGTTTTCTTTTTATTACTTTTCACGGTTTTATTTATTGTTTCTTTTTAAGATTTTATTTATTGGACAGAGAGAGAGATAGCGAGCGCAGACACACTAGCGGGGGAGTGGGAGAGGGAGAGCAGGCTTCCTGCTGAGCAAGGAGCCTGATATGGGGCTCGATCCCAGGACCCTGGGATCATGAACTGAGCCAAAGGCAGACGCTTAATGGCTGAGCCACCCAGGTGCCCCCTTTTCACGGTCTTAATTAAGTCAAGTTGGTTGAAAAAGTTGACAGTTTTTCTATTTTCTTACTCATCTGTATACATGTTTTATGAATTACTGAGAGAGGAGTATTACAATATCCAATTATAATTGTAGATTTTTCTATTTCTCTCATTTAGTTCTTCCAGTTTTTGCTTCTTTTTTTATCTCTTTTGCATATGGATATCCAATTGTTCCAGCACCATTTGTTGAAAAGACTATCATTTCTCTACTAAATTGCCTTTAAATTATTGTCAAAAATCAGTTAGCTATATATGGAGGTGCCTGTTTCTGTACTTTATTGTATCCTATTGATCTGTCTTTTTTGACACCCATACCCACTGTCTGTTTACTGTAGCAAAATAATGTCTTGAGATCAAATAGTATAAGTTCTCCAATCTTGTTCTTTTTCAATGTTGTTTTAGCTATTCAAGATCTTTTGCATTTCCATGTGAATTTTAGAACCAGCTTTTCAATCTCTAGCCAAAAAGCCTTCTGGAATTTTGTTTGGATTGCCTTTAATCTATAGATCAATTTGGGGATAGTTGACATCATGACAATAGTAACCTTCTGATCTATGAATTTGGTATATTTCTTCATCTACTAGGTCATATTTACTTTTTATAGCAATGTTTTGTAGTTTTGAGTATTGATGTCTCATGCATATTTTGTCAAATATAATCCTAAGTATTTCATTTTTAATGCTATTGTAAGTCATATTGTCTTTTGTTTGTTGCTAGTATATAGAAATACAATAAATTTTTATATATTAATCTGTGTCCTGCAACCTTGCTAAACTCACTTATCAGCTGCAGTAGTTTTTTTTTTTTTTAAGATTTTATTTATTTATTTATTTGACAGAGAGAGACAGCGAGAGAGGGAACACAAGCAGGGGGAGTGGGAGAGGGAGAAGCAGGCTTCCCACGGAGCAGGGAGCCCGATGCGGGGCTCGATCCCCGGACCCTGGGATCATGACCTGAGCCAAAGGCAGACGCTTAACCGACTGAGCCACCCAGGCGCCCCTGCAGTAGTTTTTTAAAAAAAGATTTTATTTATATATTTGAGAGAAAGAGAGCACGAGCAGAGGGTGAGGGACAGAGGGAGAGGGAGAAGCAGACTCCCCGATGAATAGGGAGCCCAACATGGGACTCCATCCCAGGACTCAGAGACCATGACCCGAGCTGAAGGCAGATATTTAACCTACTGAGCTACCCAGGCGCCCCATAGTCATTTTCTTTCTTTCTTTCTTTCTTTCTTTCTTTCTTTCTTTCTTTCTTTCTTTCTTTCTTTCTTTCTTTCTTTCTTTCTTTCTTTCTTTCTTTCTTTTTCTTTCTTTCTTTCTTTTTTTTTAAATTTTATTATGTTATGTTAGTCACCATACAATACATCATTGGTTTTTGATGTGGTGATCCACAATCCATTGTTTTCGTATAACACCCAGTGCTCCATGCAGTTTGTGCCCTCCTTAATACCCATCACCAGGCTATTGTGGGTTGCCTCTTTGTTTTGTTGACTGTTTCCTTTGCTGTGCAGAAGCTTTTTATCTTGATGAAGTCCCAAAAGTTCATTTTTGCTTTTGTTTCACTAGCTTTTGGAGATGTGTCTTGAAAGAAGTTGCTGTGGGCGATGTCAAAGAGGTTACTGCCTATGTTCTCCTCTAGGATTTTGATGGATTCCTGTCTCACATTGAGGTCTTTCATCCACTTTGAGTTTATCTTTCTGAATGGTGTTAGAGAATGGTCGAGTTTCATTCTTCTGCATGTGGCTGTCCAATTGTCCCAGCACCATATATTGAAGAGACTGTCTTTTTTCCATTGCATGTTTTTTCCTGCTTTGTCAAAGATTATTTGACCATAGAGTTGAGGGTTCATATCTGGGTTCTCTATTCTGTTCCATTGGTCTATATGTCTGTTTTTGTGCCAGTACCATGCTGTCTTGGTGATCACAGCTTTGTAATATAGCTTGATATCGGGCAACGTGATGCCCTCAGCTTTGTTTTTCTTTTTCAACATTTCCTTGGCGATTCGGGGTCTTTTCTGATTCCATGCAAATTTTGGAATTGTTTGTTCCAGCACTTTGAAAAATGTCATTGGAATTTTGATCAGCATGGCATTGAAGGTATAGATTGCTCTGGGTAGCATAGACATTTTAACAATGTTTATTCTTCTGATCCATGAGCATGGAATCTTTTTCCATCTTTTTGTGTCTTCTTCAATTTCTTTCATGAGTATTTTGTAGTTCCTAGAGTATAGATCCTTTACCTCTCTGGTTAGGTTTATTCCGAGGTATCTTATGGTTTTTGGTGCTATTGTAAATGGAATCGCTTCTCTAATTTCTCTTTCTACAGTTGCGTTGTTAGTGTATAAGGAAGCAACTGATTTCTGTGCATTGATTTTGTATCCTGCCACATTACTGAATTGCTGGATGAGTTCTAGTAATTTGGGGGTGGAGTCTTTTGGGTTTTCCACATAAAGTATCATGTCGTCTGCGAAAAGAGAGAGTTTGACTTCTTCTTTGCCAATTTGAATACCTTTTATTTCTTTTTGTTGTCTGATTGCTGTTGCTAGGACTTCTAGTACTATGTTGAACAATAGTGGCGAGAGCGGGCATCCTTAACGTGTTCCTGATCTTAAGGGACAGGTTCTCAGCTTTTCCCCATTGAGGATGATATTCACTGTGGGTTTTTCATAGATGGATTTTATGAACTTGAGGAATGTTCCCTCTATCCCTATACTCTGGAGAGTTTTAATCAGGAAAGGATGTTGTATTTTGTCAAATGCTTTTTCTGCATCAATTGAGAGGACCATATTGTTCTTCTCCCTCCTCTTATTAATGTGTTCTATCACATTGATTGATTTGCGAATGCTGAACCACCCTTGCATCACGGGGATAAATCCCACTTGGTCGTCGTGGATGATCCTTTTAATGTATTGTTGGATCCTACTAGCTAGGATTTTGTTGAGGATTTTGGAATCCATATTCATCAAGGATATCGGTCTGAAATTCTCCTTTTTGATGGGGTCTTTGCCTGGTTTGGGGATTAAGGTAATGCCAGCCTCATAGAATGAGTTTGGAAGTTTTCCTTCTGTTTCTATTTTTTGAAACAGCTTCAGTAGAATAGGTATTATTTCTGCTTTGAATGTTTGGTAGAATTCCCCAGGGAATCCGTCAGGCCCTGGACTCTTGTTTTTTGGGAGGTTTTTGATCACTGCTTCAATCTCATTACTGGTTATTGGCCTATTCAGGTTGTCAATTTCTTCCTGTTTCAGTCTTGGCAGCTTCTAGGTTTCCAGGAAGGCCTCCATTTCATCCAGATTGCTCAGTTTATTGGCATATAGTTGTTGATAATAATTTCTAAGAATTGTTTCTATTTCCTTGGTGTTAGTCGTGATCTCTCCCCTTTCATTCATAATTTTATTAATTTGGGTCCTTTCTCTTTTCTTTTGGATAAGTCTGGCCAGTGGTTTATCGATCTTATTAATTCTTTCAAAGAACCAACTTCTAGTTTTGTTGATCTGATCTACTGTGTTTCTGGTTTCTAATTCATTGATTTCTGCTCTAATTTTAATTATTTCTCTTCTAATGTGTGGCTTAGGCATTGTTTGCTGCTTTTTCTCTAGTTCTTTAAGGTGTAGAGTTAGTTGGTGAATTCGGGACTTTTCTATTTTTTTGAGTGAGGCTTGGATGGCTATGTATTTCCCCCTTAGGACCACCTTTGCAGTATCCCATAGGTTTTGGACCGATGTGTTTTCATTCTCATTGATTTCCACGAATTGTTTAAGTTCTTCTTTGATTCCCTGGTTGACCCAAACATTCTTGAGCAGAGTGGTCTTTAGCTTCCAAGTGTTTGAATTTCTGCCAAATTTTTTCTTGTGATTGAGTTCCAGTTTTAAAGCATTGTGGTCTGAGAATATGCAGGGAATAATCTCAGTCTTTTGGTATCGGTTGAGACCTGATTTGTGACCCAGTATGTGGTCTATTTTGGAGAAAGTTCCATGTGCGCTCGAGAAGAATGAGTATTCTGTTGTTTTAGGGTGGAATGTTCTGTAAATATCTATGAGGTCCATCTGGTCCAATGTATCATTCAAAGCTCTTGTTTCCTTGTTGATTTTCTGCTGAGATGATCTGTCCATTGCTGAGAGTGGAGTATTGAGGTCTCCTACAATTAACATATTGTTATCAATATGACTCTTTATTTTGGTTAACCGTTGGCTTATGTAGATGGCTGCTCCCATGTTGGGGGCATAGATATTTACAGTTGTTAGATCTTCTTGTTGGATAGACCCTTTAAGAATGATACAGTGTCAGGGCGCCCGGGTGGCTCAGTCGTTAAGCGGCTGCCTTCAGCTCAGGTCGTGGTCCCAGGGTCCTGGGATCGAGCCCCGCATCAGGCTCCCTGCTCGGCAGAGAGCCTGCTTCTCCCTCTCCCTCTCTCTGCTGCTCTGCCTACTTGTGCTCTCTCTCTCTGTGTTAAACAAACAAATAAATAAAAATCTTAAAAAAAAATGATATAGTGTCCTTCTGTGTCTCTTATTACAGACTTTAGTTTAAAATCTAATTTGTCTGATATAAGAATTGCTACCCCAGCTTTCTTTTGAGGTCTTCCGGCATGAAAGATGGATCTCCATCCCTTCACTTTCAGTCTGGATGTATCTTTAGGTTCAAAATGAGTCTCTTGTAGGCACCATATGGATGGGTCCTGTGTTTTTATCCAATCTGCAACCCTGTGCCGTTTTATGGGAGCGTTTAGGCCATTCACGTTGAGAGTGATTATTGAAAGATATGAATTAATTGTCTTCATGTTGCCTGTGAAGACGTTGTTTTTATAGATTGACTCTGTAAATTTCTGTTGTAGATCACTCTTGGGGTCTTTCTCCTTTTATAGAGCCCCCCTTAACATTTCTTGCAGGGCCGGCTTAGTGGTCACATATTCTTTCAGTATCTGCTGGTCGTGGAAGCTCTGCATCTCTCCATCCATTCTAAATGAAAGCCTTGCCGGATAAAGTATTCTTGGCTGCATGTTCTTCTCATTTAGTACCCTGAATATGTCTTGCCAGGCCTTTCTGGCTTGCCAGGTCTCTGTGGATAGATCTGACGTTATTCTGATGTTCCTCTCTCTGTACGTAAGGAATCTCTTCCCTCTAATTGCCCTTAAGATGGTTTCCTTGGTTCTAAGATTTGCGAGTTTTACTATTACATGCCAGGGTGTTGGCCTGTTTTCCTTGATCTTAGGAGGGGTCCTCTCTGCATCTAGGACTCGAATGTCTGTTTCATTCCCCAGATTAGGGAAGTTCTCAGCTATGATTTGCTCAAATACATCTAGTCCTCTCTCTCTCTCCACTCCCTCCGGGATTCCAATTATTCTGACATTGGAACGCTTCATGGTGTCACTTATTTCTCTGATTCTATTTTCATGGATTCTGAGTTGTTTTTCCCTGGCCTCCTCTTTTCCCTTTTTATCTATTATATTGTCTTCCAGGTCACTTATTCGTTCTTCTGCCTCAGTTACCTTAGCTGTTAGATTATCTAGATTGGATTGGATCTCATTGACAGCATTTTTAAGTTCTGCCAATTCAGCTTTCATTTCTGCCCTTAGAGACTCTATGTTGCCATTAATTGATTTCTCCATTCTAGCCATCGTCTTCACAATTGCTAGCCTGAATTCCATCTCCAACATCTTGGCTATATCTGCATCCATTTGTAAATCTGCAGCATAAGCCATAATCTCTGAGTCTTTTCTATTTTGGGGGCTCCTCCTCCTAGTCACTCTGTTGATGGGTGTTTGAGGGAATGTATAGACTCCAAATTATTGACCAGAACCCAAGCAAGATGCACCTGTTTTCTTGGGACCTTAGGGTTGCTAGCCTCTTGTTTTCCCAGGCTGTCTTCTGCAGGTGGGGCCTGCCGCGCTGTTAGTCAGGCAAGTCTGTTTGGGCAGAGTTGCCCTGCCCCCTGTGGTGGGGGATGGGCTCAGCGGGAATCAGTTTTTGGGGCTTTTGTTCTCTGGTGGCTTTCCCTGGCGGCTTTCCACTTCTCTTCCACAAGTCAGAGCAGAAGAGACCATTTCCAACCCTCTGCCTCAGAGCAAAGAGACCGCAGTCTGTTCTTCAGTGAGCTCTCCAGGCCACACTGTCTTCATTTCTGTCCGTGCTGCTATAAACTGCAGCAGCCTGGGTTGTGCACCCCTCTGCAGCGCTCCTAGTCCTGCCTCCAGGTCGGAGCATGTCTCTGCCCTTTGTGTTTCTAAAACCACCAGCCGCTCCCAGTTCGCACATGCGACCCAGCCCCTCCGGGTTTCCAGCCCCGGGGGCTGCCCTAAAGTCAGTTCCCCGCCACTACCGGCCTGCGAGTCTGTGCCCCGTCTGCAGCGTGTGAGGCTGTCACTGACCGGCGGTGTAGGATCCCCATGGCCAGGCACCCTCCCGCTGCCATTTATCCTCAAATATCTTCCTGTGGAATCAGGGCTCCCTGCTTTGTACCTCAAAACCAACCACCTGCGATATTCTATTTGTAGAGATCCAGATCTTCTTACGTCTCAGGCTGGTTTCATGGGTGCTCAGAGTGGTCTGGTAGATATCCAGCTCAATTCCGGGCACCAGTTGAAATAGGGTCCCCTACTCCTCTGCCATCTTCCCCCCCTCCCATAGTCATTTTCTTAAAGATTTCATGGGACTTTTTACACAAAACATCATGTCATCTTTAAGACTCTTTGACTTCTTTATTCCAATCTGGATATCATTTATTTCTTTTTCTTGCCTTATGGCACTGCTAGAACCTACAGTACCATATTGAATAAAAGTGGTGAGAACACATTCTTGTCTTGTTCCTGATCTTAAGGGGAAAGCATTCAATTTTTTACCATTAAGTTTGATGGTAGCTAGGTTTTTCATAAATACTTGTAGTAGGTAGAATTTCTAAAATAGTTCCCCAAAGATGTTCCTCCTAATTCTTTGAAAAACTGATTATACAACTGCCAGACCATGTATAAAAGTAGAAATCTGACCCAAAACTTCTGCAGCAACTAGCCCCAAACAGTCAGCACTTGGTCAGTAACTGTCAGCTTCCCTAATTACTTCCCACTTCCAACTTAAAAACAATAAGAGAAAGCCAAATATGCTCTCCTAAGAAACCACATAGGATGTCCTGTTTCTATTTAGCCCACTTCCAGGTTTCCTATACCAAAAGTCTCCAATCAGAGTGTACTTTAAGCCTTCTCTTTTTCCACTAAAAAGCCTTCCACTTCCCCAGCCTGACTTTGGGTGTCTGCTAAATGCAAATGATGGTGTCTGACTCCCCTGCAAGGGCTAAATAAGTAGCTTTTGTTTGTTCTTATTTGGGTAGTCTTCATTTACTCCCATGCCCTGGAACCTGTGAATATAATGAGATCTCAGTCCTGCAATTATGTTATGCTATATGGCACAATTGACCTTAAGAGAGAGATTATCTGTGGGCCTTATCTAATCACATAAACCCTTAAAATTAGAGATGTTTATGGACCAAAGACCTTAACAGACACTTCACCAAAGAAGATATAGAGATGACAAGCATATAAAAAGATGTTCCACATAATGTCATCAGGGAAATGAAAATTAAAGTGACAAGATACCATTACACACCCATTAGAATGGCCAAATCCAGAGCATTAACACTACCAAATGCTCAAGAGGATGTGAAGCAACAGAAACTCTCATCTATTGGTGAGGGGAATGCAAAATCGGTACAGTCACTTTGGAAGACAGTTTAGCAGTTTCTTACAAAGCTAAACATACTCTTAATGTAAGACAATTTATGTCCACACAAAAACATGTCCACAGATGTTTATAGCAGCTTTCTTCATAATTGCACAAACTTGGAAACTACTGAGATATGTTTCCATAGATGAATGGGTAAATAAATTGTGGTACATCCAGACAATGGAATATTATTCAGTGCCAAAAAAGAAATAAGCTCTCCTGAGACGCCTGGGTGGCTCAGTCGGTTAGGAGTCTGCCTTCACCTCAGGTCATGATTCCAGAGTCCTGGGATCAAGTCCCACATTGGGTTCCCTGCTCATTGGGGAGCCTGCTTCTCCCTCTGCCTGCCACTCCCCTGCTTGTGTTCTCTTTCTGACAAATAAATAAAACCTTTAAAAATAAGAAAAGAAATAAGCTCTCCAAACCTTGGAAAGGACATGGAGGAAGACTGAATGCATATTACTAAGTGAAAGAAGCCAACTTAAAAAGGCAACTTACTGTATGATTCCAACAACATGACATTCTTAGATACAAAACTATGGAAACAACTTTTTTTATTTTTATTTTTTTTAAGATTTTATTTATTTATTTGACAGAGAGACAGACAGCGAGAGAGGGAACACAAGCAGGGGGAGTGGGAGAGGGAGAAGCAGGCTTCCCACTGAGCAGGGAGCCTGATGTGGGCCTCAATCCCAGGACCCTGGGATCATGACCTGAGCCGAAGGCAGACACTTAACAACTGAGCCATCGAGGCGCCCCTGGAAACAACTTTTTTTAAAAAATAGTATTTGCCTGGGGTTAGGGTGAAGGGGAGGGATAAGTAGGCAGAACACAGAGGACTTTTTTGGGCAGTGAAAATACTCTGTATAATATTATAATGATGTATACATATCATTACATTTGTTCAAACCCATGGGATGTACAACACCAAGAGTGAATGTAAGATAAACAATGGACTAATGATGTGTCAATATTGACCCATCAATTGTAACAAATGTAGGGAATATTGATAATGGTAAAGGCTGTTGATAGGGGATGCTATGATAAGAGGTGTTGATAATGGGAGAGGTTTTGCATGTGTGTGGCAGAGGGTGTATGGGAAATCCCTGTACCCTCCCCTTGATTTTGCTGTGAATCTAAAACTACTCTAAAAAAATATTTTTAAAAGGTTAGGGACCTTTCTATGGTTGATAGAAAGGGAAGTCAGACAGATTCAAAGTATGAATGAGAACTTCGCATATGATTGCTGCTTTGAGATGGAGGGGGCCATTGAGAAGAAATGTGAGCTTCAAGGAGGTGATGGCAGGCCCTGGCTACCAGTCAGCTAGAAACCATAGATCTTATATCTACAACCTAAAACCTAAAACTGAGTTCTGCCAACAACCTGAATGAGCTTGAAAGTAGATTCTTCCTCAGAGCCTCCAGATGAGAAACCAGCCCAAAAAAACTGTGAATGTGAGATTCTGAGCAGAGAATCTATGCCAGCCCACTCTGATTTCTGATCTACAGAGTGTTGGGTAATAAGTGGGTGGCATTTTAAGTCTCTAAGTTTGTGATAATTTACTACACACCAACAGAAAACTAATTCCAGACACTCTTACTTTGAGGATGTTTTTAACACTAATAAATGTTGGATTTTGTCATTTGTATCTATTGAGAGAATCATATGGTTTTCTTTTTTAGTCTGTTTATGTAGGGAGTTGCCTTCAGTGATTTGCAAATTTTAAACCAACCTTGCATTCCTGGGATAAATCTCACTTGGCCATGATGCACTAGACCATATAAATCTTATAAATTGTTGAATTGGATTAGCTAAAATATTAAGAATTTCCTCACCTATATGTATGAGGGATATTGGCCATTAGTTTAACCTTTTGTAATTTCTTTGTCTGGTTCAAAAATGATAGCAATGCTGACCTTATAACAGGAATTGGCAAATATTCCCTCCTTTTGAGTTTTATGGAAGAAGTTGGTTAGAATTGGCCTTATTTCTTCCTTAAATGTTTGGTAGAAATCACCAGTTAAACCCAGAACTGGAGATCTCATTATGGAAACATGTAGGAAAGGTTTTAACTACAAATTCAATTCCTTTAATATATGTAGGCCTATATAGATTATCTATACCTTCTTGTGGAATTTTTGGGTTTTGTCTCTTTTAAGAATTTTTTTCCATATTATTTAAGTTGTCAAATTTATTGTCATAAATTTTTCACAATACTCCTTTTTTTCCTTTTAGTATCTGTGAAATCACCTCTTCTTCTTCTCATTGGTTAATTGTGTCTTCTCCCTTCCTGACCAGTCTAGCAAGAGGTTTCTCAATTTTATTGCTGTTCTCAAAGAAGCAACTTTTAGTTATATTTATTTTCTCTAATGTTTTTCCACTTCCTCTTTCACTTATTTCTGCTCTGATTTTACTAAGTTTAATCTGCTTTATTTCTTTCTTTTCTGCTCACTGGGTTTTTTTTGTTCTTTTTCTACCTTTTTGAGGTGGAAACTAAGATTATTGATTTGAAACTTGTATTCCTTTGTAATACAGGTGCTATAAATTTTCCTTTCAGTGCTGCTTTTACTGCATCTCACAAATTTTGACATGTTGTATGCTGAATTTCATTCAGTTCAAAATACTTTTAGTTTCCTTTTTGACTTTTTCTTTGACTCATGGGCTTTTTAGAAATGTGTCACTTTATTTATAAATATTTATGAATTTTTCCAGATATTTTCTGGTTTGGGTTTATAATTTAATTTATGGTTATTTAGAATCTTTTCAGGAGTACCTGGCTGGCTCAGTCAGGAGAGCATCTGATTCTTGATCGCAGGGTCATGAGTTCAAGCCCCACATTGGGTGTAGAGATTACTTAAAAAATATAAATAAAAATGCTGGTAGATGGGGCACATGGGTGGCTCAGTCAGTTAAGTTTCTGCCTTCAGTTCAGGTCATGATCACAGGGTCCTGGGATCGAGCCCCGCATCAGGGTCCCTGCTCAGTGGGGAGTCTGCTGGTCCCTCTCCCTTTGCCCCTCACCCCTGCTCGTGCTCTCTGTCTTGTGCTCTGCTCTCTCTGTCTCTCAAATAAATAAAATCTTTTTTAAAAATGCTGGTAGAATCTTTTCAGATTTATTTAGATTAGTTTTATGTCCCATAATATGTAAATATTTCGTATGCACTTAAAAATAATGTGAATTCAGCACTCGCTAAGTGGAATGTTCCATAAATGTCAATTAAGTCAAGTAAGTTGATAATTTTGTTCAGGTCATCTCTAGCCTTACTGAACTTAAGTCTACTTTTTAAATGAATTTTTTGAAAAATTTTTAAATCTTTGACCAAAGCTGTGAATTTGTCTATTTCTGTTTGCAATTCTATCCATTTTTGCTCCATGTATTTTGCAGCACTGTTAGTAGGTTTATAAAAAAATAAGATTGTTGTCTTCTTGGTTAATTGACCCCTTTATCATTTTGAAATTACTGGATTTATTTCTGGTAGTATTCTTTGCTGTGAAATCTACTTTGTCTCCAGCTTTCTTTGATTAGTGCTAGCATGGTATATCTTTTCCTACCCTTTCACTTATGACCTATTGCATCTTTTTTAATTTAATGTATGTTACTTGTAGACAGCATGTAGCTGGATCTTAATCTAACAATCTCAACCTTTTAATTAGCTGTTTAAACCATCAACATTTAATGTGATTATTGGTATTGGTGTATGATGTTTATTTGACAATATGTTTTCTGTTCCCTTTTTCCTCTTTTCCTGCTCTCTTTTGGATTGAGTATTTTTTAATGATTCATTTTATTTCCTTCAATGGCTTATTAAATATAACTATTTGTTGCATTCTTTTAGTGGTTGTTTTAGTATCTATTGTATCCATCTTTAACTTACTACAACCTAACTTGAAAGATATTCAAGATATTTGTGCTGGGTGAGGAATTCTTGGCTGACATTTTTTTTCAGCACTTTAAAGATGTTGCTTTCAGAAATTCTAGCTTTTGTTGTTTCCAATGAGAAATCTGCTGGCACCCTTAACTTTTTTTATATATATAATGTGTCTTTTATCTGTGGCTACTTTTATAATTTTTGTCTTTATCTCTGGTATTAATTTTATTATTATGTGCTTTCATGTAGATTCTTTATATTTCTTGTGCTTGGAGTTCATTAAATGTCTTTGATCTAACTTGAAGTATATAGCTTTGATTACATTTGGAAAAATTTTGACCATCATTTCTTCAAATATTTTGTCTGTTTCCTCCTTCCTTTGGTGACTCCAATTGCGTATATTTTAGGCCACATAAAATTGTGCCCCAACTCTGTGGCTCTAACTTTTTTTTTTTTTTTTTTTTTTTTTGGCCTTTTTGTTCTTTGGTTTCTTTTTGGTTTATTTCTATTGCTGTGTCTTGTAGTTCATTAATCGTTTCATCTGCAATAGCTAATCTTTTACTGATCTCATTCAGTGTATTTTTATTTCAGTTTATTTATAATTTTCCATCTCTAGAAATTTAATTTGGGTCTTTTTTGTATCTTCCCCATCTCCACTTATCATGCTTAATCTTTCTTCTAGCTTCTTAAACATATGGAATTCGGTCCTAATAATTGTTTTAATGATCTCTTCTACTAATTCTATCTTCTGAGTCATTTCTGGGTCAGTTTCAGTTTATTTTCTTCTCATTGTGAGTCATATACTTCTGGTTGTGTGCATGCCTGATGATTTTTGCCAGACAGTGTGAGTTTTGCCTGCTAGTTAATTTTTAATTTTATAAATATACTTGAGCTTTATTCTGGGATATGGGCAAGTTACTTGGTAAGAGCTTTATCTATTTGATTTTTGCTTTTAAGGAGTTAGGCAACACCAGAAGAATAAAATTTAATATAAGCCTAATTTTACCCAATACTGAGGGAAAACCTTTAGAAGTTCTCTACCTAATGCCCCATGAATTAAGAGACTTTCCACTCTGGCTTGTGGGAAAAGGCACTATTCTTGGACCTGGTATGAGTACCAGGAGGACGGTTCTCACTAATCCTTTGAAGTGATTCTTTTCTCAGCATTAGAGTTTCTTCACACACATGAGCTAATCAGTACTTAGCTGGATCCTTAGGGGGACCTTCTGCAGATCTCTGGAATTCTCACTGTGTGAAAGCTCTATTATCTCCAATACTCTGGCTTATGAATTCTCTTTGTGCTCCCACCTCCATGTATTTAACTCAGGGAACCCACCAAGCTCTACCTGGGTTCCTTCTCCCTGCACTACAGTTGAAATTCTCTTCAGGCAGCAAGCTGGGCAATTATAGGGGTCACTTAATTTGTTTCCTGGTTCTCAGGGATCACTGGCCTTTGATGCCTGATAGTCAATATCCTATGAACTGTTACTTTATATTTTTTTTTCTGGTTGTTTCAGACCAAAAAAAAAGTAAATCCAATTCCTGTTAATCCATCTTGGTTGAAAACAAGTCTTCTGGGTTCAATTTTCTTTTAGATTTCAAAACTAGAACAAATGTCTTTTAGATTTAATATTTTTAGCACTCTTCATTTTTTTGTGTACAGTTGAATTTCCATCTAGTATCATTTTCTTTCAGCCTGAGAACATAACAGTTTCTTTAGTGCTAGTTTATTGGCAATGAATTATCTTAGCTTGTGTATATGAACATGTCTTTATTTTATCTATACTTTCTAAGAATATTTTTACTAGATATAGAATTCAAGGTTGGTTATTTATTGTAGCACACTAAAAGCCATTCCTTTATCTTCTGGCTTGCACTGCTCTTGACAAAAATACTGTGGTAGATCTCATTTTGTTCTTCTGTATATACTGCATCTTTTTTCTCTAGTTTCTTTAAGATTTTCTCTTTTTCACTGGTTTTCATCAATTAGATTATAATGTGCTTTGATGTGGTATTTATTCTGCTTGGCATTCATTGAGCTTCTTGAATATTGAGGTTCATATTTTTCATCACATTCGGAAAATTTTTGACTATTTTTTCAAACTATTTGCTGATTCTCTTTTTGGAACTCCAGTTGCACATATGTTAGACTGCTTGATATTGTCCTCACAGTCATTGAGACTTTGTTCCTTTTGTTCAGCCTTTTTTTCCTCTCTGTGCTTCAACTTTGAGAGTTGCTATTACTATGTCTCCAAGTTTATTAATTTTTTTTCTTCTGTGGTCTCTAATCTATAGTTAAGCTCATTTGGTGAATTTTTCATGTTAGATATTTTATTTTCAGCTCTAGATGTTCCATTTGGTTCCTTTTATGACTTCTATTTATCTCATTATCTTCAGTTTTTCCCTTAAATTCTTTTTTTTAAATAATGTGGTTTTAATTATTTATTTTTAAAAGTAATCTCTACATGCAATAGGGGGCTTGAAATCATGACCCTGAGATCAAGAGTCACATGCTCTACCAACTGAGGTAACCTCCTTTAAATTCTTAAGTATGTTTATTATGGATTTTTAAAAGTCCTTTTCTATTAATTCCATAATTTCTGTCATGTATAGGTCTGTTTATATTTTTTTCCTGGTTATGGGTCCCATTTTCCTGCCTCATTGAATGTCTAATATTTTTTAGTGGATGCTGAATCAGATGACTTTGTGATATGTCAAGTTGGCTAGGCTGAACTACAGTCCCTAGAATTGTTTTTCTGGTGAAAATTGTACCCAATTAGGATAGGAAGTTGGAGTATATAAGGAAAGCAGCAGTGGTTTTGTAGGACATGCACACCTTTTCCAAATTATTAAATCAAACACAAATCTAGCTGCTGTTTTGAAGGAATTTTACAGATGTAATTCAAGTCCATATTCAGTTGTCTTACAGTTAATAAAAAGGAGATTATTACAAGTGAGCCTGACTTTATCATTTGGAAGCCTTTAAAAGAGGGGTCAGACCTCCCTGAACTCAGAAACTCCAAACAACAGCTGGGTCTGAAATTACTCTTGTTCTTTCTCCCCTCACTTCCAGTCTGCTGTGATCTCCTCTTCCTGACTGTCTGCACTAAGAATTTCAGGCTTGCTTAGCCAGTTCCCACAGTTATGTAAGCCCTCTTCTAATAAATCCACACACACACACACACACACACACACACACTTTTTTTTACAGTCTTGAGGGGTTTTTGTTTGTTTATTTATTTTTACCCTTATCATGCTATGAATTCATGGGAAATGGGTTCCAGCAGCCCAGGCTCCTTTCTCAGGTTCTCACAAATTGTGCTTCTCTGGGTGGAGGTGGCTGGTGCTTCAGCTGAACCTAAATATCTTTCTCTTGGCTTCCTTCTTTTTCTGATAATTTTCCTTCACACACTTCAGGAAGCTATCTTGGCTCTTTGAGTACTTAATATGTTCAATAAACACATTAATTCTCTTGGCAAGAATCTTGCCCTTGTTTGTTTACAACAATGTCAACAGTATGCTGGGTAACATTGTAGTTTTGTCCTAGTAACACTTGTGGGGTATTCCTTTTTGAAGAGTGCCCAGTCCCTTAATATCTACAATATCACCTTTTTTGTAGATTCACAAGTATGTGGCCAAAGGAACAACTCCATGTTTCCTCAAAGGCCTAGAGAACTTATAGTGGGTGCCTCTCCTCTTTCCTTTTGTGTTGGTCATTTTGGTAAATTACTAGAAAATGGCAGTTCCAGCTGAAAGGCACATATATATATTTCTTACACACTGACCCTTGAACAATGCAGGGGTTAGGGACACTGGCTCCCTGTGCAGTCAAAAGTCTGTATAAAACTTTTGACTCCCTCCAAATGTAATTACTAATAGCCAATTGTTGACTGGAAGCCTTACCAATAACATAAACAGTTGATTAACACATATTTTGTATATGTGTTATATACTATATTCTTACAATAAAGTAAACTAAAGAAAAGAAAGCATTATTAAAAAACATCATAAGAGAAAATACACTTATAATAGTAAACTGTATTTATTTTATTTTATTTTATTTTTTAAAGATTTTATTTATTTATTCATGAGAGACAGAGAGAGAGACAGAGAGAGAGAGAGAGAAGCAGGCTCCCAAGGAGCAGGGTGCCCGATGTGGGACTCGATCCCAGGACCCTGGGATCATGACCTGAGCCGAAGGCAGACGCTTAACCATCTGAGCCACCCAGGTGCCCAAACTGTATTTATTTTTTAAAAATCTGTGTATAAGTGGACCCATGCAGTTCAAACCTATGTTGTTCAAGGGTCAACTAGATAGAGAGATGATAGATAGATATATAGATAGATAGGTAGATAGATAGATGATAGATAGATAGATAGATAGATAGATAGATAGATAGATAGATATATGGTAGTCTCCTACTCATTCTGCTTCTCTGGTTGAACTCTGACTACTTAACCCTGATAATACACTAGTCATTGTGAATGTTAGGTTGTTGAGTGTCTGGATTTTGTTCTCTTCCCTTAAAGGGTATTGAAGTTAGTTCTGGCAGATAGGTAAATTCTTTGTGAAACAGCTTCAACCTTTTGAAGCTTGTTTTTAAACTTTATTAAAAGGAGTCAACTAGGACTAATTTAGCCATGATCCTTCTGGAGTCTACTGAATGATCCAGGTACTCAAAGAGGCTTCACTGTTTCGGTTAGTCATAATTCAAACAACTCCAAGCCCTGTGTGAGCTCTGGGAATGTCCAGTTTTAAGAATTGCAGTTTTCTTTGTCTGGTGATGTGGAGTGTTTTTTATAGAGGCATAAATAAATATTTAGTGAAAGATTCAAGGGGACACGATGCTTATATATGGAGATATTTCTCTATACAGCTCCCTTCTCTCTAATACTCTGCCTGACAAATTCCAATATGTTGGCCTTCCTTCAACTCCATGAGACCACTGTCCTCTGCTTGAGTACCTCTTCCTTGCACCAACAACAAGAAAGTGTCTGTGGGAAGAAAACCAGGGCAATCCTAGGACTCATCTCATTTGTCTCTTATTTATCAGGAATCACAATTCTGCACTGCCTGCAGTCTAATGTCTGGAAACATATTTTTTAAAATATTTTTATATTTTCATATATTTTATATTTCATATATTTTATCCTGTTTATTGATGTTTACAGCAGGAAGGCAATACAGGAAGGTGTCATACTAGGTGTTACATCGTGGACAAAAGTGTAAGTCCATCTTCTTGTTTGAAATATATAAAAAACATTCAGTACATTAAATGCTGGTAGGAAAAAACCACTCAAGAGGAAGAAGTTGAAGATGGTGAAGAGGAGTGACTGAGGGTCAAGATCTCTGAAGAGTAGGGTTCTTTGCACACAAGGCCTTGGAGAGGAGGGAAGAGAGAGTTGAGAGCTCTACAAAGAGCAGCTATTTGGGCTGATGCTCAGTCAAAGTGTTAAGGCCAGAGTGTCTTAGAGATTGTCCAGTCTAAAACCGCACTGTATAAATGAAGACATTTCAGCTGCAGGGTTTGTGACTTGCCCAAGGACATGGTTTCTCTGAGTGGCAAAGGCAAAGACAATACCTCTGTTTCTGTCTCTCCAGGCTTTCTTCCTAACTCACAGCCCTATTTCACCATGCTCTGTGGGTTCCTTTTCCTCCACCCATGCCTTCCAGACCCCAAATCCTCCTGCTTTTATTTGTGCACCAGGCCAGAAGTGGGGGGTGCAGGGAGAGGCTACAGTTAAGCTTGAAGATATGAGCAACTTCAGGATGGACAAGTAAGGAAGAGAAGGGTGATCTGAGTCTGGGGAAACAAGCAGAGCAGAGTTACAATTGACACATTTTTCTGGGACCAGAGAGGAAACTGAGCAAGCTAGAGCAAAAGCTTATATCTATGAAGACTGGAAATTAGGGAGCAGGTCATGGAGAACTGTGAATGCCAGGGGGGAGAATTAAGAATTATTTCTTCTTTCATTTATCCACTAATTCATTTTTTTTAATTGTATTGAGTGCTTACTATGTGCAATCTCTTTGCTTGGAACCATGGACATTGGTAGCCATTAAGAGAGTGAAGGGAATGAAAAGATGGAACAGGTAACTCCTAGTAAGTACACAGAGTCACAGCAGGTCCTCTGAGACATAACACGTACATTCACACTTGGTTGCTGTCCCTGAGACATTGTGTTTGACTGAAAATACAGGTGTTGTCCTTGTTCTCCTGAAGCGGGTGTACACACAGTGAGCTGGGTGTTAAGTTTACAGAACGGCAGAGCAGGAATATTCCTGAGCTGAGATCCAGGAAACCTTGGTTTTAGTGCTGGTTCTGCCTCTAGGTGCCTCACTTCACTTCCCTGAGCCTTTGTCTTCTCTTAAAAAAAAAAAAAACCATTAGGAACAAAAGACCACCAATTTTCTATCTCTTGGCCAGAATAAGATTCATTAATATATTCAGAAACACTTACTCCATGTCTTCATGCTAAGTATAGTCCCAGTGGCCAGGATACCCAGGGAAAGAAGAGAGCATCCCAACCTCAAGGAATCCCATTATGGGATCTCACGTACATTACATATATGGTAAAGGTGGGTGCGTGGAAGAAGCAAGGACACAACCATTTGTGTGGCCCAGGCCTCCCTAAGCTGAGCCACTCAGACCAGCCTTTGCCTCCTTTTGCTGGAGGGAAAGGGCCTCCATCAGCAACTTCACAGGACGCTGTATCCAGTGAGAGAAAAGACCTTCAGACATGTCAAGACACAAGCGTATCATGTGAGGGCAGCAAGCGTGCTGGTGCCCCCTGGGCACCCCATCCTCTCGGAACAGGGCCGTCAAGCAGAATGATTTGAGGCTGACGTTCCTGAGTCTGACAAGTGGGACCTCTGCAGCCCAGAGGGAAGTCACTAGTTTGCTCAGGCCGCCATAACAAAGTACCACAGGCTGGGCGTCCTAAACAACAGACATGGATTTCTCCCAGCTCTGGAGGCTGGAAGTCCCACATGGAGATGCCAGCAGGCTGGGTTTCCTCTGAGGCTTCGCTCTCTAAGCTTGCTGATGGCCGTCTTCTCATTGGGTCCTCACAAGGCCTTTGCTCTGTGCTTGCACACCACTGGTGTCTCTTCCGGGTGTTTAAATTGCCTATTCTTATCAGGACACCACTCAGATTGGATCACCCCCACCCCCGCCGCCCCGCCCCAGATAGCCTCGTTTTAACTTCCTTAAAGGCCCTATCTCCCCAAGTCACATTCTGAGGTCCTGCAAGTGGAGCTCCGACATAAGATTGGGGGTGCAGGGCACCTCCACCAGGAACAGAAATCAAGTCTGGGTCTCTCAGCGCTTAGCTCAGTGGGGACAAGGACGAGGGCCAGGGGCCAGGGGCAGCTCTCCTCTGAGGAGAAAGCACTGCCCACGTGCCAAGACTGACAAAGAGACAATAAGTGGGGAAGCCAGCAGCTTCCAGGGCAGGCCCAGTGGCTCGGAATGTGCGCACATGGCCCTTTTCCAAAATTAGAGAACTCTGTCGCTACTGTGTTGCTCTAAATAGCGCCTGTTGATGCCACTGTCCGCTTTTTTCAGACCTCATCTTTTAGCCCCTTGGTGACCACCAGCGCCCCACCCCCACCCCCGGCCCTGGGGAGACACGTTGAGATGCGCCCTCCCTGGCCAGCAGGAGCCCTCTGGCCAGCCTGCTGGCTCCGCGTGTCTGGACACCCTCCTTGTCTCATCTGATCTCATTTTCCATGCTGGCCATTACTCTCAAGAAGAGAAAGGCGGGGGTCTGGCACACCGAACAAGAAATGATTTCTAAGACAGCCTGTTGCCATGGGAACCGGTTGTCAAATGCTTTTCTGCGAGGGAGGTGTCAAGAGTGGGGCCCAGCAGCTTTGCCGAAGGACTGCCTGCCTTTCTCCTTCATTTGCAGCAAGAACAATGAATGACTGGAGAAGGGGGTGGGGAAGAAAGCACTCATCTGTCAGAAATTCACCCTGAAAGTGAGCCCAAGGGCTTAAGGTATGGCCTGCTCTAATGGAACCTTCAAATTGCAGTGCTTAGGGACAGGGCTGGGGAGGGGCTGGAAACAACGGGATGAGGAAGCAGTGAGAAGCCACCTTAGATGAGTCAGGAAGTATACCGGGGGCTTTTACTCTGTGCTCAGCCAGGGGTCAGGCTCAGTTAGGGGTGCTGAGAGAGTCAGACCTAGTCTGTACCTTTGGAGAACTGGCGGTCCCATTGGGTCAGGGGAGCCAAGCCACCGAGAACAGGAAGGCCCCAGCCACGCCTTGCCACTGGCCCAGGCAGCCCGCAGGGCCTCTCCATCCCAGACACCAGGCCTTCCTCCACTGCCCCTGGAAACTCTATCTGGTTGTCTCTGCAGCCTTCAATGGGCTTCCCATTTTGGGCTCAGGGACTCCTTCGAATCTGGAAAACGAGTGTGTAGATGCAGTTTCAGAGGCAGGGAAGGAAATGCCTCCACTCAATCTCTTTCTTCTTAAATTATCCAGAGATGGTTTCTGTCGCCTGTCACTAAGAACCTTTGTAATTTGGGCAGGAGGGGACACTGGATTGCAGGAAGTGACTTTCTCTCATGAGGCAGCAGGAAACTTTGTATCTGAAGAGACCCCGGGGATGAGGCAAGTCCCACAGAGAAGTGCTGAAGTGCAACATTATTTATTTTTATTTTAATTTTTTATTAAGTAAACTCAAAGTCCAACAGGGAACTCGAACTCACAACCCGGAGATCAAGAGTCCCATGTTCTACTGACTGAGCCAGCCAGGTGCTCCTAAAGTGCAACAGCATTGATCAAATACAAAGCCAATACTAATTATAAGGAGGACTAATAATTCAAGTGTTCAAAGCCAATCCCTCTGAGCTTCTTTGAAAAAGGACGCATTTGAATGATCAGAGATATGCAATATGGCTCCCCTCAGCTCCTGGCATCCCCAACTCACTGAGCCTGAATCCCTACCTACATTTCCTTCTGACTGCTGGGTACATACTTGCTTCAGTTAGAAGCCGCAGTGAATGAGGAAGAGTAAAGGTGGGTGTTATGGTTGAATCGAGTCCCCCCCAAGACTCATATGTTGAAGTCCTAATCCCCAATATCTCAGGATGTGACCTTATTTGGAAATAGGATCATTGCAGATATAATTAGTTAAGAAGGGATCATACTGGAGCAGGGTGGGCCCTTAATCCAATATGACTGGTGTCCTAATAAGAAGAGAAAGCACAAACAGACATATGGAGAGACACAGAGGCAGAGATTGGAAAGATGCGTCTATAAGCCAAAAAATATCAAGGACTGTCGGAAACCACCAGAAGCTAGGGGAGAGGCATGGAACAGACTCTTCCTTATGGCCCTCAGAAGGCACCAACCCTGCAGCCACCTTGATCTTAAATGTCCCCCCTCTCGAACTGGAATACAATAAATGTCTATTCCATGATTTCATTCATATGTGGAATTTAAGAAACAAACCAGATGAACATAGGGGAAGGGAAAGAAAAATAAAGTAAGATGAAAATTGAGAGAGAGAGGCAAACCATAAGAGCCTCCTAATTCTAGGAAACAAACGGAGGGTTGCTGGAGGGGAGGTGGGTGGGGGAGGGGGTAACTGGATGATGGACATTAAGGAGGGCACTGAATGTAATGAGCACTGGGTGTTATCTGGTGAATCACTAAACTCTACCCCTGAAACATAAAATAAATAAAATAAAATAAAATAATGAAATAAAATTAAGTTAAATTAAATACACATCTGTTGTTAAAGCTACTCAGTTTTCAGTACCTGATGATGGCCCTATTGGCCATCCGGTGCTTAAGTTCCTTAAGGCCAGGGACACAGCAGGAGATCGTCCTTGGTTTCTGCTTTGCTCAGCCTTCCCCCCCCACTCAGGCTCACCTAGACTTTGGGCCCCTGGCTAGCACTTGTGTGTCCCCTCTGCCCTGCCTCAGTGCTCCCACATGGACTTTCTTGTTTCTCACACTAGACTTCCTGGCCTCGAGACACTCATAACCCACCTCAGAGAGTTCAGGTCCCCTCCCCTAGCCTCTGTCCCTGAAAGCAGTGTCCTCCCGCAGGGAGTGAGGCTGTCAGGTGTCTGCCCCTTCCTCCCCAGGCCCAGGCTCCCCACCGGCCACAGGGAACAGTGCCACAGAAAGGGACGGGTCTCCAAAGCTGTCTCAGCTGCCGTGGGTCCCCTGAGGGCCCCAGGCTGGGCCGGCTGCCCCCCGCCCCCCCAGGCCAACTTCATCTACTTGCATGTGCCAGGAGCCGAGACGTTTTAAGAATGGAGCAGAAGAGCAGTTGACTCATTGTGAAATGTCAGGTACTAGGACAGCTGGTGAGGGGGGCAATTTGGTGGCCGGAGATGTAGTCCAAATCACACCTCACAGGAGGCTCCCTGTGCTGCCTCCTCAGACGGCAGCCCTGATCCCAACACCCTTTCCGGGACCAGAAGTGACTTCAATGTGGCTTTTGCTTTCTCTTGAAATTAATGACTTTGTCCATGTTGAATGGAAGGCCTTTGTAACAGACAGAGAACCGACACCAAGGGAAGAGGAACAGTGGGATTATTTAGGGAACTGGAGAAATATACGTTATCAAGACAATTAAATTCACGAGGGAGGAGAATATCAGCTTACTTTTGCTGGGTGGCTCTGTCTTCTCAACAGACTTTATCACATGGGTTTTATTTTGTCAGGTATCCCCCCCAACCCCCGCCAGGAACCTCATGCTTGTGCATCTTCTTACAACAAAACAGAACAGAGAGGACCCAAGGCAGGATGGGGGGTGAGTGCTAAGACGCAGGAAGCAGTCACCTGTGGGGCCCACCAGGGGCTCGGGGGGTACCATTCTGTTCTGGGGGCCAGTGGAAGGAAAGTGCAGTCTGCTCGTAATGTTGGATCCCAGATAACCACTGTTCGCAGTGGTGGGCCAGGCAAACAGTTGGCAGTAAGCTGGAAGTGGGGGGATGGGGGGTTGGTCTAAGAAGTAGAAAGGAAGGGACTGATCCTTATTTACCTCTTCCCATATGTCAAACACTGTGCCAGCAACTTCACAGATACTTTCATTTAACCTCATGGAAATCTTTATGAGAGAGTCCCATTTTACAGATGAGGACACCAAGATCCACAGGTCACCCAACTGGTAAACAACAGGGATGAAACTTGAGCCAGATCCCTGACTCAGAACCCAGAGTCTTTCCCCACAATACTAAAGCGTCTGAGAAGTGAGCTGAAAGGTACTGGGAACACAGGGTCTTGATGGCAGGTTCCAGTCCTTAGGAGAAGGTCTAGAAAGAGAAAGACCATTTTCCAACTACAGGACCAAAGTACTCAAGAGTCACGAGGGCAAGAAGCAAAGGGCAGACCACTTGATGGTTGAGTTATCACATGTGGGGCTGGAGCTGCTTGAATCCCTCCTGTCCTGGGTCTGGATTCACCTGCAATTTCTATTTTCCCACTATTTGTCTTCCTCACTAAGCCATGAATTCCTTAAGTGTTCTTTGTGGTACAGTACCTGGCACAGCTGGGTGCTCCCTAAGTGACGATGGAATGAATGAATGAATGAGTCCTTCGCTGAAGGACAGCACCACAGAGACTTCTAGATCTGGCAGTGACTGGGCAGACGAGGTGTCAACCCCCTGCAAAAATGTCCGTGGTCCTTGCTCAAATTCTCTCCTAGGATTCTTTGTATTTTTACGTGGGTTTGATAGGTATGAGTTTTAAAAAACCACACATACTTGGTTTATAAAAATAAACACAGGTATGGGGGTGTTCCTACATGCTGAAGATTGAATTGACTTAATTTTTCATTTCGCTTGCTTTTTGCATGTGTGGTGGGAGGGGCTGTAAACAGTGTTAGAGAAGGAAGAGAGAAGGTTCTGGGCTTCTCAGAAGCATCCAATCCATTGTTTATCCAAGGCCACAAAGAGCCCAGAATGCTACATCCTCCTTCTGAGTTGTTCCCATGGAAACCATGCTTGTGCTGTGCATATAGAAGGGCAAATTCTAGCGTGATCCGCTCTGGCTCCTGAGAGAATATAGTGCCTGAGGTAGGAAACTGCAGACAAGCCACGAAGAGGGAAAAGCAAAAAGATTTCTGCTCTCCAAAGCAGAACATACACTTTCCTCCTCCCTCCTCTCACTCCCTGCTTCCCTGACACCCCAGTGGGAACTGTGCCAGCCCCTCAAGGACACTGAGCACAGACCTTCCCTGGACTGAGTGACGGGTCAAACAGGCACCTGCTTACGAAGGCTAGAGTGTTAATTGCACCCTGTCATGTCAGAGGAGGAAAGAGACGGCGCTGAGGGGCAGAAAAGGAATTCTGCACAGGGCCCTGTCTGAGGCATTGTGCAGCGTGGACAGATGTGGGTCATGCGTACCCAGGACAAGAGAGACGTGCCGCTGCTTTTCCTGGACAGGGAGATGGCCACCCAGCCATCCCCATCCACTTCTGCTCAGCCCATCGGTCTTTTAGGCAAGAGCCCCTGGAGTTGCCATCTTGGTTTCTGATGCCAGCTCCGTATCTGTTTCCGTGCCACCTACCAGTTGTGTGACCTTGGGACATTGCATGACCTCTCTGAGCCTCTGTTTCCTTGCCTGTCACAGGAGGATAGTGAGATCTGCTGCATAAGTTTCTTGAAATTCAAAATAGAGTTGATACACAGGAGGTTCCGAGCCAATGGGCACGAATGAGCATCCAGCCAATGTCCGTGCCCTCTTCCTGCTCCACCTGTACGCTGACATCCACTCTCAGGAGGACTGGAGCTTCTGCCTTTGAAATGTTTCTCAACATGCCCCTCGTCCCCACCCTTCTCTGTATCTGTTTATACAGAACAGGCATCTGCCAAGGAAGTGCTCAAGTGCAAATTCAAATCTCTTAAAGGATGCAGGGGTATCTTGTGGAATACTGAGATGGGAAACCCAGCCCGGGGCCAGGAACGTGGACCAAACGGTCCCTTGTCTTACTGTCCTGCAGGGTACCTGTCTCTCTCTGCTTGTTCGCTTGCCCTGCCTCTGTGTGCACATGGAAAAAATAGTCATGCTGGCCCTGATTGCACATGGCCTTCCAATTTGTCTGTTCAATGACAACTAGAGAAGTCTCTATGCCAGCCCCCAATACTGGAAGATCATCTAATTTGCCCACATTCAGTCAGGTGTCCCCCTGCAGTCCATTCAATTATGGCCACAAATAGTGCTTAGGGTGAGACCTTCCCTTTCCGCAGGAGGAATTCACTGAGAAGGAGCAAGAAAATGAACAGGCATCCAAAGTCTTCTTTGGTTCTTCAAAGCCCCCGCCCCCTGGCCTGGCCTTAGTGGATTTGTTCCTAAATCTTAGGACAGATGACTCAGCGGGAAGTTCTGGTCTAGACTTTCTCCTAACACATGCCCTGTCCTGGATAAGACAGGCTTCAAATTCCTGGAAGAAATAGAGGTGCCCATCTGTACCCATCATATGTCCACATCATCCATATGCAAGAGGAGGCAGACAGAGCCAAACCCAGGGACTTCCCTCCTGCTGGTCATACAGTAGGGTGCTGAAATTCGGATCTTACAAATGTGTCCAAATGTTGGCATCTGGAATCCTGAGCGCTTCCCTCAAGCTCTAAGGAAAGGGGGATGATGTAAAATACATGCTAGATTCAGGTACAGCTGTATGCTGAGAGAAAGAAACAGTATCTGGTTGTACTGGATCCTTTCACAGAAAGTCAAAGCCATTCTCCATAGCAGAGTTTAATAGGATGTATCTGTATTAGAGTCACTCACATTGTGGGATAGTGTTTTATCTGCCTTATTACGCCAGCCTTAGAAGGAGGCAGCCAGAAGGCTCAGTCCTGCTTGGATGGAAGTGATTTAGTCCTTCATTCATTCAGCAAATATTTATTGAGTGCCTGCTATGAGTATGACAGTGTATTAAGCACTGGAGATAAAATGATGAGCAAAAGCAGGCAAAATCCCCAATATCATGGAGTTCACTGGCTAATGGTGAAAGCATACTACACCGATCGCATAAGCTTTACAAACTTGCAGCTGTGACAGGAGCTCCACAGGAGAGGGAGCCTGAACTGTGAGAGGGAGCCTTATCCCACTCAGGGAGTCAGCTTCCTTGCCAAGTGATGCTTGCTCGAGCTGAGTTATGAATACTGAGCAGGTGTTCCCAGGTATTGAAGCAAGGATGGATTTTTTTTTTTAAACATATAATGTATTATTTGTTTCAGGGGTCCAGGTCTGTGATTCATCAGTCTTACACAATTCACAGCACTCATCATAGCACATACCCTCCCCAATGTCCATCACCCAGCCACCCTATGCCTCCCACCCCCACCCCACTCCAGCAACCCTCAGTTTGTTTCCTGAGATCAAGAGTCTTTTATGGTTTATACCCCACTCCGGTTTCATCTTGTTTCATTTTTCCCTCCTTTCCCCTATGATCCTCTGTCTTGTTTCTCAAATTCATCATATCAGTGAGATCATATGATAATTATCTTTCTCTCATTGACTTATTTTGCTTAGCATAATACCCTCTAGTTCCATTGATGTCATTGCAAGTAGCAAGATTTTGGGGGGTTTTGAAGGCTGCATAATATTCCATTGTGTATGTATACCACATCTTCTTTATCCATTCATCTGTTGATGGACATCTTGGCTCTTTCCATAGTTTGGCTATTGTGGACATTGCTGCTATAAACATCGGGGTGCGAGTACCCCTTTGGATCACTACATTTGTATCTTTGAGGTAAATACCCAGTAGTGCAATTGCTGGGTCATATGGTAGCTCTATTTTCAACTTTTTGAGGAACCTCCATACTGTTTTCCGTAGTGGTTGCACCAACTTGCATTCCCACCAACAGTGTAGGAGGGTTCCCCTTTCTCTGCATCTTCGCCAACATCTGTCATTTCCTGACTTGTTAATTTTAGCCATTCTGACTGGTATGAGGTGGTATCTCATTGAGGTTTTGATTTGGATTTCCCTGATGCCTAGTGATGTTGAGCACTTTTTAATGTGTCTGTTGGCCATTTGGATGTCTTCTTTGCAGAAGTGTCTGTTCATGTCTTCTGCCCATTTCTTGATTGGATTCTTTGTTCTTTGGGTGTTGAGTTTGATAAGTTCTTTACAGATTTTGGATACTAGCCCATTATTTGATATGTCATTTGCAAATATCTTTTCCCATTCTGTCAGTTGTCTTTTGATTTTGTTGACTGTTTCCTTTGTTGTGCAAAAGCTTTTTATCTTGATGAAGTCCCAACAGTTCATTTTTGCCCTTGCTTCCCTTGCCTTTGGCGATGTGTCTAGGAAGAAGTTGCTGCAGCTGAGGTCGAAGAAGTTGCTGACTGTGTTCTCCTGAAGGATTTTGATGGATTTTTGTCTCACATTTAGGTCTTTCATCCATTTGAGTCTTTTTGTGTGTGTGGTGTAAGGAAATGGTCCAGTTTCATTCTTCTGCATGTGGCTGTCCAATTTTCCCAACACCATTTGTTGAAGAGACTGTCTTTTTTCCATTGGACATTCTTTCCTGCTTTGTCGAAGATTAGTTGACCGTAGAGTTGAGGGTCCATTTCTGGGCTCTCTATTCTGTTCCATTGATCTATGTGTCTGTTTTTGTGCCAGTACCATACTGTCTTGATGATGACAGCTTTGTAATAGAGCTTGAAGTCCAGAGTTGTGATGCCGCCAGCTTTGCTTTTCTTTTTCAACATTCCTCTGGCTATGTGGGGTCTTTTCTGGTTCCATACAAATTTTAGGATTATTTGTTCCATTTCTTTGAAAAAAGTGGATGGTATTTTGATAGGGATTGAATTAAATGTGTAGATTGCTCTAGGTAGCATAGACATTTTCACAATATTTGTTCTTCCAATCCATGAGCATGGAACGTTTTTCCATTTCTTTGTGCTTTCCTCAATTTCTTTCAGGAGCATTTTATAGTTTTCTGAATACAGATTCTTTGCCTCTTTGGTTCAACTTATTCCTAGGTATCTTATGGTTTTGGATGCAATTGTAAATGGGATCAACTCCTTAATTTCTCTTTCTTCTGTCTTGTTGTTGGTGTATAGAAATGCCACTGATTCCTGTGCATTGATTTTATATCCTGCCACTTTACTGAATTCCTGTATGAGTTCTAGCAGTTTTGGGGTGGAGTCTTTTGGGTTTTCCACATAAAGTATCATATCACCTGACTTCTTCTTTGCCGATTTGGATGCCTTTTATTTCTTTTTGTTGTCTGATTGCTGAGGCTAGGACTTCTAATACTATGTTGAATAGCAGTTATGAAATGGACATCCCTGCTGTGTTCCTGACCTTAGGGGGAAAGCTCTCAGATTTTCCCCACTGAGAATGATACTCGCTCTGGGTTTTTCATAGATGGCTTTTATGATATTGAGGTATGTACCCTCTATCCCTACACTGTGAAGAGTTTTAATCAAGAAAATGCTGTATTTTATCAAATGCTTTTTCTGCAGGTGTGTTTTCATTTTCATTTGTTTCCATGATTTTTTTTTAATTCTTCTTTAATTTCCTGGTTGACCCATTCATTCTTTAATAGGATGCTCTTTAGCCTCCATGTATTTGAGTTCTTTCCAACTTTCCTCTTGTGATTGAGTTCTAGTTTCAAAGCTTTGTGGTCTGAAAATAGGCAGGGAATGATCCCAATCTTTTGGTACTGGTTGAGACCTGATTTGTGACCCAGGATGTGATCTATTCTGGAGAATGTTCCATGTGCACTGGAGAAGAATGTGTATTCTGTTGCTTTGGGATGGAATGTTCTGAATATATCTGTGAAGTTCATCTGGTCCAGTGTGTCATTTAAAGCCTTTATTTCCTTGTTGATCTTTTGCTTAGATGATCTGTCCATTTCAGTGAAGGGGGTGTTAAAGTCCCCCACTATTATTGTATTGTTGCTGATGTGTTTCTTTGATTTTGTTATTAATTGGCTTATATAATTGGCTGCTCCCATGTTAGGGGCATAGATATTTACAATTGTTAAATCTTCTTGTTGGATAGACCCTTTAAGTATGATATAGTGTCTTTCCTCATCTCTTATTATAGTCTTGGTTTAAAATCTAATTTGTCTGATATAAGGATTGCCACCCCAGCTTTCTTTTGATGTCCATTAGCATGGTAAATGGTTTTCCACCCCCTCACTTTAAATCTGGAGAGGTCTTTGGGTCTAAAATGAATCTCTTGCAGACAGCATATTGACGGGTCTTGTTTTTTTATCTAATCTGATAGCCTGTGTCTTTTGATTGGGGCATTTAGCCCATTTACATTCAGGGTAACTACTGAAAGATATGAATTTAGTGCCATTGTATTGCCTGTAAGGTGACTGTTACTGCATATTGTCTGTGTTCCTTTCTGGTCTCTGTTACTTTTAGGCTCTCTCTTTGCTTAGAGGACCCCTTTCAATATTTCTGGTAGGGCTGGTTTGGTATTTGCAAATTCTTTTAGTTTTTGTTTGTCCTGGAAGCTTTTTATCTCTCTTTCTATTTTCAATGAGAGCCTAGCTGGATATAGTATTCTTGGCTGCATATTTTTCTCGTTTAGTGCTCTGAATATATCATGCCAGTCCTTTCTGGCCTGCCAGGTCTCTGTGGATAGGTCTCCTGCCAATTTAATGTTTCTACCATTGTAGGTTACAGACCTCTTCTCCCGAGCTGCTTTCAGGATTTTCTCTTTGTCTCTGAGACTTGTAAGTTTTACTATTAGATGTCAGCGTGTTGACCTATGTTTATTGATTTTGAGGGGTGGTTCTCTGTGCCTCCTGGATTTTGATGCCTGTTTCCTTCCCCAAATTAGGGAAGTTCTCCACTATAATTTGCTCTAATATGCCTTCTGTCCCTCTCTCTCTTTCTTCTTCTTTTGGGATCCCAATTATTCTAATATTGTTTCATCTTATGGTATCACTTATCTCTCAAATTCTGCCCTGATGATCCAGTAGTTGTTTATCTCTCTTTTTCTCAGCTTCTTTATTCTCCATCATTTGGTCTTCTATATCACTAATTCTCTCTTCTGTTTCTTTTATCCTAGCAGAACCTCCATTTTTTTATTACACCTCATTTTAGCCTTTTTGATTTCAACTTGGTTAGATTTTAGTTCTTTTATTTCTCCAGAAAGGGATTCTCTAGTATCTTCTATGCTTTTTTCAAGCCCAGCTAGTATCTTTATAATCGTCATTCTGAACTCTAGTTCTGACATCTTACTAATGTCCGTATTGATTAAGTCCCTGGCAGTCGGTACTGCCTCTTGTTCTTTTTTTTTTTTTTTTTGAGGTGAGTTTTTCCATCTTGTCATTTTGTCCAGAGAAAAACAGATGAATGAGGGAACAAAATGCTAACAGGGTAACAATGACCCCAGAAATATATGCACTAAACAAATCAGAAGGGACCTGAAACCAGGGGGGAAAGAAAGGGAAAAAAAAAAAAGAAAAGAATATGATCAGGCTGGTGAATAGAACAGAGCCACACACTAGATTTTGGGTGTATTTTGGTCTGTTAGAAGAAACTGCCTCCCAAAATTTTAAAGAAAGACATATTATATACAAAAATAAGGGTAAATACGATGAAGGGATTTAATATGACTGTAAAGATGAAAATTAAAAACGATTTAAAAAAAATGAATTGACAAGATAAGAAGTTGGTTGAAAAAAGAAGAAAAAATTTTTTAAGAAAAGGAGAGAATGTGATCAGGTGGGAGACTAAAACAAAGCCATACAGTAGAGATTTAGGGTATATTTTGGTCTGTTAGAAGAAACTGTATCCCAAAATTTTAAAGAGAAAAACATATATATATATATAAAACATATATATATATATACACAAAAAATAAGGTTAACTACAATGAAGGGATAGAATGGGTCTCTAAAAATGAAAATTAAAAAAGATTTTAAAAAAAGAAATTGATAAGATAAGATGTTGGTTGAAAAAGGGAAAAAGAAAAATTTAAAAAATAGAAAAAGAAAATTAAAAAAATTAACTTTGAAAGACTAAAGAATCATGGGGGAAAAAAGCCATGGATTCTATGTGCATTATTCCCCTAGCACTGGGTAAACTTGGTCTTGGCTGGCTGTTCTTGCTGATCTTCTGGGGGAAGGGCCTGTTGCCGTGGTTCCCAAATGTCTGCTGGAGGCGGAATTGCCCCGCCCTTGCCGGTCCGGGCTAAGTAATCTGCTCAGGTTTGCTCTCGGGAGCTTTTGTTCCCTGGAAACTTTCCGCACAGCTTTGGAGGTGGAGAGTAAAAATGGCGGCCTCCCAATCTCCGCCCCAGAGGAGCCGAGAACTCGGGGCCCTGCTCCTCAGTGAGCCCCCAGAGAAAAGCCGTCAGTCACTCCTGTCTCCCCGGTCTCCGGCCCCACTCCGTGCTCACCCGGCCTATGACCGAGCATTTCTATCTCTGGCTCCGGACCCTGTGTGGAGTCTCCAAACTCAGCAGATCCCTGTGGTGCACTCCTGCGCGGCTCCTCCTGGGAGAGGAAGGGGAATCTCCCCGGATCTGCCGTTTGTTGGGTCCCTGCTGGGGGAGCAGTGGCCCGACTGTGCCGTGGATCATGGTTTAGGGCAACCCCGAGCTGCGAGCCCACTCCTTGGCTCCATCTTTGCAGCTGGCTTCCCTGCTCCGATACCTGGGAGCTCTGCCGCACTCAGGCACCCCCGGTCTTTCTGTGACCCCGAGGGTCCTGAGACCACACTGTCCCAGAGGGTTCCACCCCCCACTTAGCCACCAGAGTGACGTCCCTCGGCGGAGCAGACTTCTAAAAGTTCTGATTTTGTGCTCCGCGGCTCTATCACTTGCCAGAAGCGGCCGGCGGAGGCCCCCTCCCCCGCCGTCTATCCTCCCGAATATCGCCTCGGATTCACTTCTCCACATGTCCTACCTTCCAGAAAGTGGTCGCTTTTCTGTTCAGAGTTGTTGCTCTTCTTTTCTTCGATCTCCTGTTGAGTTTGTAGGTATTCAGAATGGTTTGATCCCTGTCCAGCTGAATTCCTGGGACCAGATGAAATTTAGGTCTCCTACTCCTCTGCCATCTTGCTCCTCAATCTGTCCCAAGGGAGGATTCTAACTAGAGGAAACTGCACATGCAATGGGCCAGAGGTCTGAGGGACATGGAGAAGAGGGACTAAATGAGACCAATGTGAGTAGAGTGGGGAGTGGTGGTTGTGGAGCAGGGACCGTGTTAGGGCTTTTACCAGAATAGGATCGAGCCCCATGTCGGGCTCCCGACAGCTCAGCAGGGAGCCTGCTTCTCCTTCTGCCTGCCACTCCCCCTGCTTGTGCAGATCTCTCTCTCTCCCTGTCAAATAAATAAATAAAATCTTAAAATATATATATATATATATATATATATATATATATATATATATATAGCCTGAACAAGTTTGTTATTGTTTTTGGTCATGGTGGTGGCAGTGGAGACAAGTGGGTTTGAGAAATATTCTGGAGATACAACTGACCATAACTTGAATATGAGGATAAGGGAGAGGGAGGGGAGGGTGGCCCTGAGGGCTCTGGCTTACCCAAGTGGATGATGACAGGCACAGAGACAGGGACTGCCAGAGGAGGGCCAGGACTGGGTGCTGAGCATTAGAAATTCCTCCACTCTGATCAGACTTTCCTTGTCTAATCTAGTCTAGATTTCTCTCAAAGAGGGATTAGCACTTTCACAGAACTTAAAATAAGGGGGTTAATAAATCTTATCTGACTTCAAGGGACCAGAAGCCCTAGCTGTCACCTGATTACAAATTTTATGAAAAGAGAGTGACAGATGGCAAATAAGCATATGAGCAGATGCACAACATCATATGTCATGAGGTGACTGCAAGTTAAAGCCACAGTGAAACACCACTGCACACCTATTAGAGGGGCTAACATCCAAAGATCTGACAATGCCAAATGTTGACAGAGCCACAAGAACTGTCATCCATTACTGGTGGGAATGCAAAATGGTGTGGCCACTTTGGAAGACAGTTGAGCAGTTTCTCATAAAATTAAACCTACACTTACCATACCATCCAGCAATCATGGTTCTTGGTATGTGTACCCAAATGAGTTGAAAACTCATGTCCACATGAAGACCTGCACACAGATATTCATAGCAGCTGTACTCATAATTGTGGAAACTTGGAAACTACCAAGCTGTCCCCCGGTGGGGGGGGGGGATAAATAAACTGTACATTCAGACAATGGAATATTATTCCATGCTAAAAAGAATGAGCTAGCAAACCGTGAAAGATCTGGAGGAACCTCAAGTGCATATTACTAAGTAAAAGAAGCCAATCTGAAAAGGCTACATACTATACGTTTCCAACTATATGACATTCCAGAAAAGGCAAAACTATGGAGACAGTAAAAAGATCAGTGGCTGGGGCAACTGGGTGGCTCAGGCATTAAGCGTCTGCCTTTGGCTCAGGTCATGATCCCGGGGTCCTGGGATCGAGCCCCGCATCGGGCTCCCTGCTCAGCAGGAAGCCTGCTTCTCCCTCTTCCTCTCCCCTTGCTTGTGTTCCCTCTCTTGCTGTATCTCTGTCAAATAAATAAATAAAATCTTTTCAAAAAAATTTTTTAAAAAAAGATCAGTGGCTGCCCGGGGTTGGGTGGTGGTGGGGAGGAGGAAAGGGATGAATAGGTGAAGCACAGGTGATTTTTAGGGCAGTGAAACTCACCTGTAGGATACTCTTTTTTTTTAAGATTTTATTTATTTATTTGACAGAGAGAGAGAGCACAAGCAGGAGGAGTTGCAGGCAGAGGCAGAGGGAGAAGCAGGCTCCCCGCAGAGCAGGGGGAGCCCGATGTGGAGCTCAATCCCAGGACCCTGAGATCATGACCTGAGCCGAAGGCAGTCGCTTAGCCAACTGAGCCACCCAGGTGCCCTCACCTGTAGGATACTGTAGCAGTGGACACACATCATTATACATTTGTCCAAATCCATAGAATTCTTTGTCCAACACAGAGTGAAACTTGATGTAAACTACAGACTTTAGTTAATAATAATGTATCAATACTGGTTCATTAATTGTCAGGGATGTACCACACTAATGCAAGACATTAAAAATAGGGGAAACTGGGGGGACAGGGACAGTATATAGGAATGTTCTGTGCTCTCTGTTCAATTTTTCTGTAGACCTAAAACTTCTAAAACATAAAATCAATTAATTAAAAGAGAGAACAAATAGACAATGTTTATCTCTGTGTGCTGAGACTGTGACAAGTTTTTCTTTTCTATTTGGTTGTAATCTCAAAATTTCAACATAAGAAGGTTTTATTGCTGGGACACCTGGGTGGCTCAGTCAGTTGAGCCTCTGAATCTTGATTTCCACTGGGGTCATGATTTCAAGGTTATGAGATTGAGCCCTGCATGGGGCTCCACGCCAGGTGGGGAGCCTGCTTAGGATTCTCTCTCTCCCTCTCCCTCTGCCCCTCAACCCCCTCCTAAAAAAAGTTTTATTGTTATGTGTCTTAAAAATTCTTCATTACTGATTCATACACAAATACTTCCTTACTGAAAATATCTGAAACACTACAAAACTATTTAGAGGAAAAAGTCAATCCCACTCCATTCCAGAGTGGTAACCATAAACAATTTGGTGAGAATCCTTCTGGATATTCTCTGTGTATCTTCTCTGGATGTACATAAACCAATAGGTGGTTGTATCCGTTAGAAATGTTTTCATCTAGAAACTTTAACAAAAAGTAACCTGAACAAATGAGGATTTTATTTGGCTCACAATTCAAGAATTCCGGACACGAGTAGTCCTGGAGTTAGCTCAGTGGCTTTGTGATCTTAGGTGGCACCATTGTCCTGATGATTCTCTGGAACTTTCGCTAATGTTTGTGACCTCATTGCTGCAAGATGACTCTCCCCTTCCAGAGTCCACCTGCTATACATCTGTGTTCAGACTGGAAAAAGAAGAAAGGGCTGCTGTATCTGACCTTTTGATCAGGAAAGCAAAAATTTCCCAGAAACCTACCAACGGAATTCTGTATACATTTCATTTGCCAAATGTGTCACGTGGCCCCCTCTAGCCACAGAAGACTGAAAGGCAAGCATTTCACTCTTCCAACCACCAGAGGAGTTGGCATCAAGGAGGAAGTATGGCAACTGCTTTGGGGTCTGCCAACAGCTGGATCGGACAAAACAGCTATTTATTTTAATTTGTGTATGTTTTCATTTAACATTATGTCTTGGAGATTTTCTGTAAGTGCATTTATATCATTCTTTTAAATTCATGATATTCCATAGTATAAATATATGATGATTTTTGTTTAATGTTGATAAACATCGAGATGACTCTTAAATTTCCCAGCTTCAAACAATGCTGCTTGCACAAGTTTCTTCAGGAACAGGTGACAGTATCATTCTACCATAGCTATAAGTGCAATTGCTTGTCAAAGGATAAGCATTTTTTAAATGTGGATAGATGAAAATAGAGCTACCCTACGACCCGGTAATGGCACTACTGGGTATTTACCCCAGAGATGTAAATGTAGTGATCCGAAGGGACACCTTCACCCTCAATGTTTATAGCAGCAATGTCCACAATAGCCAAACTATGGAAAAAGCCCAGAAGTCCATCGACAGATGAATGGATAAAGATGTGGTGTATATATGTGTGTGTGTGTATATATGTGTGTGTGTGTGTGTCTATACACAATGGATATATATGGAATACAATGGAATATTGCACAGCCATCAAAAAATTGAAATCTTGCCATTTGCAATGTAGTGGATGGAACTGGAGGGTATTATGCTAAGTGAAATAAGTCAATCAGAGAAAGATAATTATCATATGATCTCACTGATATGTGGAATCTAAGAAACAAAGCAGAGGATCATAGGGGAAGAGAGGAAAAAATGAAACAAGAACAAACCAGAGAGGGAGACAAACCATAGGAGACTGTTGATCATAGGAAACAAACTGAGCGTTGCTGGAGGGGAGAGGGGTGGGAGGGATGGGGTAACTGGGTGATGGACATTGGGAAGGGTATGTGTTGTAATGAGCACTGGGTATTATATAAGACTGATGAATGACAGACCTATACCCCTGAAAAAAATTAATTGAATTTAAATTTTTAAAAAATAAAAAAAAATTAAATAAACTGCAGATGGTTTCTGCTGAATTGCCCTCAGAAATGGGCCAATTTACCTCCCTACCAATCCTGTGTGTAAGTGCCTGTTCCCTATATCCCTACAAACAGAGGACATTGTAAATTTTATCCAAATAAGGAGCAAAAATATCACATTGTTTTATTCTTATTTGTTGGATTACTGGGTGTTTTAACCGATTCTCTAGGATATTTGTAATAGATAAGTATAGTAACGCAAATCACAGTCTTCTCTCTTCAATGTTTGAAACTTTTATTTGGATTAGCCTTTCTTTTAGTTTTAAGGGGGCTTTAAAAAAATTTTTTTTTTAAGATTTTATTTATTTGAGAGAGAGAGAATGAGAGACAGAGAGCATGAGAGAAAGGAGGGTCAGAGGGAGAAGCAGACTCCTTGCTGAGCAGGGAGCCCAATGTGGGACTCGGTCCAGGGACTCCAGGATCATGACCTGAGCCGAAGGCAGTCGCTTAACCAACTGAGCCACCCGGGCGCCCCTTAAGGGGGCTTTTAAAAAAGCCTTTTTCAGTTGAATGCTTAGTTCTCTTATGCTCTATGTTTACTGTTTTCTAATATGTGCATTTAAGGCTATACATTCCCTCTGGCTACTACTTTGTATTCATCTGCAGGTTTTGAAAAATAATGGTACTCTGCCCATTCTATATCTTATTCCATTTGTTACTTTATATATTTGTTACTTTAGATGCTTCAGAATACTTTACATATTGATGTACTTAGATTACTGATGTACTTAATAATAAAAAATTCAAGCAAATACTTCAGGCATGAGAGGATATGTAAAAATTTCCTGACCCACCTCCAACTCTTCCCTGGAAATAATCACTATCAACAGGTTTTGATTCTTTCTTAAATTAACATATGACTGTTTTCATTTTTTGTTTTCTTTTGCAATCATTTTCATTGTTGTGGTCATCTTGCATTTTTGGTATTGAGATTTTCTGTGTGATCTGGTAGCTAATTTTTATTCATGTACGTTAAGTGTATAAAGATAATACAGTTTCTCTTTGTTGTGTATAAAATTCTGCATATAGTTATTTGTAAAGTGTGTTCGTTTATTCAAACCCTCTGCATCCTCACTTAATTTTTGTTTACTTTGTCAGTATCTGAAAGAGATGTTTCCAGTCTCTCACTATGATTATGAATTCATTCATTTCTCTTTATATTTCTGTCAGTTTATGCATACTATGGTTTGAAGCTACATTATTAGTTGCATAAGGATTTATAACTATTATAATCCTTGATGAATTGTAACTTTTAAAAATAAAAAACTTCTCTCAATAATTTTCACTTTGAATTCTATTTTTGTCTGATACATTTTATTAAGATTTGCTTAAAACATCTTTTTCATGTTTTGTTTTCAACTGTCCTAAAGACATTTCATTTTAAGAAGTTCTCCTATAAAGTGTGTATTCCTGGATTTGAGGTTGTATTTCTTTTTTTAGCTCAATCTGAGAGATTTTTAATAGACTTTTTTAACCCACTTTCATTTGATGTGATTACCTGATGTACTTGGATTTATTCCTGATTATCTTTTATGTTTTTATTTGCCATGCTTTCTCGTTCTTTATTTTATTTCTTTTCTGGCTTTTATTGGATTGCCTTTTTTTCTTAAGGATTTGGGAATTCTACATGATGATTCTATTTTTTTGACTGATATCCTTTAACTTAAAGTTGATTTTTTTCCATCAAAATCTAGTGCTAATCAGAAAGACATCATTCTCTTTTTTTTTTAAAGATTTTATTTATTTGAGAAAAAGTGAGAGAGGTCAGGAGCAGGGGGAGGGGCAGAAAGAGAGGGTCAAGCAGACTCCCTGCTGAGCACAGAGCCCATGTGGGCTCAATCCCAGGACCCTGGGAACATGACCTGAGCCACTTAACCGGGCAGACACTTAACTGACTGAGCCACTCAGGCACCCCAGAGATACATCATTCTTCTAAATGCTTTTGGTACAAGTAGAGGGGAACTAGTGTTTGAACCTGGAGGCCCTCTTTGATGAAGACATATTTTTTGTCATTTCATTGGATTTGTGATAAGAGAAGAAATAGATCCATATATCATTTTGAACCAATCTCTATTCTTTTATTATAAGGGGAAAAGCAATTGAGAAAGCATATTTCAAAACAAAAAAGAGAGAAAGAGAAAGCAGAGGATGATGCTCAAGCAAAGGGAATGATTTGGGTGATGGGAAAATTTTAAGCCTCAGAGTGAGTTGATCTGGGGGCTTGGAGACTTTCTAAGGCAACTCCAATTACCCTGTGAAGGTAAACTTCTCTTCCAAGCATAAGTTCAGCTCTGCTTGTTGTGTCTGGATTGACATTGGCTAAAGAGAAAGGAAAGCAGATAGTCTGAAGAGCCAGGTGACAAGCTTGATCTTTGACAAAAGAGTCAAGGCCAAGAGCAAGGAACCAAGTTCCATTTTGAGTGTCACCAGCAATTGCCAAGATTTGAGTCAAAGAGAAGCTGTAAGATGTTGTAAATTGTATCTGGGATTGTTTTAATCAAGGTATAGTGACTGTCATGAAGGAAGAAGTTTTTCACACATGCACCTAAAACTAGGAGACATGGCATGCCATGCAGGACCACATTGGGAAGCACCAGGGTCAGTCAAGAGGGAGAGGAAGCGAGGGGGAAACGGGGTCAAGAGCCTTTACTGTGGCTTTTGCTGGGAAGGCAAAGCAAGGAAGCAGGTTTAGGAGTGGCTAGTCTGAGGCATTTGGGTGGGCTCTGGGGCATAGGAGTTGTCCCTCATTGTCCAATACCTGGCCCTGGGGTGGTTAGGGTAAGCAGACAGTGGCCAGGAGTGCGGGAGCCACATAAAGGAGGTTGGGGTGTGGGCTTTGGATTGGTCAGATTGCTTAAGAAAGGCGTGCTTGCGGGCTGGTCTTCACTATCTCTAGATATTGGCTAGCTCTGGGAGGGGCAGTCCCTCCAGCATCAGCAAGGCCCCAGATGTCAAACATCAGAAAATAAAAAGACATGATGAATACAAAAGTCTCAGTTCAAGGTGGGAACTGAGGATCAGGAACCAGCAACAGAGTCAAAGTGCCGGCAGCCCGGAAGATAAGAAATGTTTATGTGGAGATCTACTCTTCGCCAGAGAGGACCTTGGGCCTGTTTCAAAACACTGCCCACACATGGGCTCACTGTAGCCTCTGCCGTCTGTCTGTCTTCAGGGCAACGCCTGATGTTGCTCAGAAACAGAAAATTGTGTTCCCAGCTGGAACATCTTGTCTCTCGGTTTCCCCGTAGCTCACATAACACAAAAATTAAGGGCAAGGGGCTGTCCGAAGGATTTTTAAAATTAGTGAATTTACATTAAGAACTTTACAAAGACATAAAACATACATCACGTTCGACTGCTACGTTTAGCACTTCATCTCCCTTCCAACGAATAAAATAACGATCATCTGAACTAGTCCCGAAGAAAGCCCAGACCTAACTCAGCCTGCTCCTCTGGCTACGTGGAGGTCTGGTTTCTATTAGGTGATGGACAGACCCGGCGCCCCCTGCCGATGAGCTTCGGAGGAGAAGGCAGCCACAGAGGGAAGCTGCCAGGCCAGAAGCCGGGCACACCCACAAGATGCTAATGTGCAAATCCACCACGGAGGACCAGCCCGCTTCCCTGGGCTCTCGGACTCAGTCAAGTCCAGCTGAGCTGTTAAACAGAGCCCATCAGTGGCAGGAAGCCCGGCCAGCCCAGAGCCAACACGGCTGGTCTAATGAAAAGGCCTTCGGCTGGTAGCACCAGAGGCGACAAGTACGAGCCTCTGGGATGTCTGAGGCCTCCTCCATCCCCTTCCTCTGCGGTCTTGGCAGCCCTGACCCTGAGTTTACAATTCAGAGAGCGCTGGAGAAAGCAGAGCTCTGTCAGTTCCTTCCCAGCCTCCCCTCAGGGAGCGAGGCAACAAAGCCGGTGGCTATGCATCCTCACCCATTTTCATAACCATCAAACATTTATGCCGCCGCTCCAGGCCGGGCACTGGGCGCGGCGCAAAGCGTACAATCCAGGCTCTGCCCTCTGCAAGCTCACGGACCAGAAAGGGGATGAAGTCAGCACACAAGACCCAGGCAGACAGGGAAAGGGAGTCAGAAAGGGTCTCATGGGGAGGCAAGGAATCTCCCCTCAAACCAGCAGCGCCCTAGAGCTGGTTGGACCGGACTGTGCTGGGAGCTGCGGCAAGTACATCCTCTCTAGCCTCGGGAGTAAAGGAAGGCATGCAAACAAACACCCCCGCAGCCAGTGCTGTATGTACAGGGATCGCAGTGGGGATGAGTCACAGAAATAGCAGAGTGGAGCGTTTGAGCTGGGTTTTTATTTATTTATTTTAAAGATTTCATTTATTTATCTGACAGAGAGAGACACAGCGAGAGAGGGAACACAAGCAGGGGGAGTGGGAGAGGGAGAAGCAGGCTTCCCGCTGAGCAGGGAGCGGGATGCGGGGCTCGATCCCAGGACCCTGGGATCATGACCTGAGCCGAAGGCAGATGCTTAATGACTGAGCCACCCAGGCGCCCCTTGAGCTGGGTTTTTAAATCATAGGATTTCAACAGAGCGGGGAGGAGTGAAAAATCAATGCTCCAGCAAGAGGGAGCGGCCAGGACGTTCAGGGCAAATCCAGGTTAGGTAAGCCAGAGACCAGACGTGGGAGGGGCTTGAAAGGCCTCGGTGCAGAGGATCAACTTAGGCCCTTAATCCATCAGTCATTTTTTTTTTTTTTAAAGATTTTATTTATTTATTTGAGAGAGAGAATGAGAGAGAGCGAGCACATGAGAGCGGAGAGGGTCAGAGGGAGAAGCAGGCTCCCCGCCAAGCAGGGAGCCCGATGTGGGACTCGATCCCGGGACTCCAGGATCATGACCTGAGCCGAAGGCAGTCGCTTAACCAACTGAGCCACCCAGGCGCCCCCATCAGTCATTTTTAAACATTGTGGTGAAAAGCACGTAACAGGGGCACCTGCGTGGCTTAGTCGGTTAAGCGTTTGCCTTCGGCTCAAGTCATGATCCCAGAGTCCTGGGATCGAGTCCCACATCGGGCTCTCTGCTCAGCGGGGAGCCTGCTTCTCCCTCTCCCTCTGCCTGCCGCTCTGCCTACTTGTGCTCTCTCTCTGTCAAGTAAATAAATAAAATCTTTTAAAAATATATAAATAAATAAATAATTTAAAAAAAGAAAAGCACGTAATATAAAATTTACCATCCTAACCATTTTTTTAAAGATTTTTTTTTGAAGATTTATTTATTTATTTATTTAACAGAGACACAACGAGAGAGGGAACACAAGCAGGGGGGTGGGGGAGAGGGAGAAGCAGGTTTCCCGTGGAGCAGGGAGCCCGATGCGGGGCTCGATCCCAGAACCGTGGGATCATGACCTGAGCTGAAGGCAGACGACCAACGACTGAGCCACCCAGGCGCCCCTAAAGATTTTATTTATTTGTCAGAGAGAGAGCGCGGACATGCAGGGGGAGCGGCAGGCAGAGGGAGAAGCAGGCTCCCCGCTGAGCCGGGGAGCCCGATGCGGGGCTCGATCCCAGGACCCGGGATCATGACCTGAGCCCAAGGCAGATGCTTCACCGACTGAGCCACCCAGGCGCCCCATCATCGTAACCGTATTTAAGTGTACAGCTCAGTGGTGCTAAGTATATGCATGTTGTTGTGAAACACAGCTCCAGAAATTTTTCCTCTTGAAAATGTGAAACTCTGTACCTAGTAAACAAGAAATCCTCTTTCCTCCCTACTCCCTCCCCAACCCTAGGTCACTTGCATTCTACCTTCTGCCTCTATAAATGTAACTGCTCTAGGTACCTCATTTAAGTGGAATCACATAGAGTTTGCTTTTTTTGTGACTGGCTTAACTTCACTTAACATACTATCTTTAAGATTCATCCACATTGTAACATGTGACAGGATTTCCTTCCTTTTTAAGGCTGAAAAATATTTCATTATAGGTACAGACCACATTTTGTTTACCTATTTGTCTGTTTTTTGTTTTGTTTTGTTTTGTTTAAGATTTTTATTTATTTATTTGACAGAGAGAGAATGAGAGAGAGAGCACATGAGAGTGGGGAGGGTCAGAGGGAGAAGCAGACTCCCCACCGAGCAAGGAGCCCGATGCGGGACTCGATCCCGGGACTCCAGGATCATGACCTGAGCCGAAGGCAGTCGCTTAACCAACTGAGCCACCCAGCGCCCTACCTATTTGTCTGTTGATAAACACTTGTGTTACTTCCGCCCTTTGGCTATCATGACTAATGCTGCCACGAACATGGGTGTGCAAATATCTCTTTGAGTCCCTGCTTTTAAGTCTTTGGCATATATACCCAGAGGCAGGATTGCTGCATCATACCGAAGTTCTAGCTTTAAGTTTTTGAGGAATCACCATAGTGTTTTCCATAGTGGCTGTGCCATGGTGCTTTCCCACCCACAGTGCATGAGGCTTCCGATTTCTCCACATCCTCGCCAGCTTTGTTACTTTCTGTTTTTGATAGTAGACATCCTTGTGTGTCTGAGCATCGTTAGTCATTTCGGAGTAGAGGCATGATGAACCGGAGCTGCCCGTCGGCAGGAAAAAAGTCAAGAGGCAGAAGATGGTCAAGGCTTTGGCAGTGGTCAGACTAAAGGGAGGGACTCCTGTCGAGGTGTGGCGGCAGAAGAAACCAGGGCTACCAAAGAAAAGAAGTAGCCAGACAAAGGGCAGGAGAGGGGATGCCCGAGAGAGGGAGGAGCTAAATGGGGCTCGAGTTGCAAGCAAAAAGACTGAGAAAATAGCAATACAGTGAGGAAAAGTGGGAAGTTGGGAGAGGGTGCTGCTTTTGGGGAGGTGCTGAGATGTGAGAGGTGCCTGCAGCTGACAGGTTAGTTGCCGATGCAAGACTGGTGTCCCAAAGAGAGTCCAGGGCTAGATCCAATAATGGTATTCATTCGTACAGCACTTTTATTTACGTGAGCCCCTCGATGCTCATGACACCTGGTAAGGTCAGTCCAAGCAGGTGTCATTTCCATCAGCTGAGCGATAAAAAACCAGGAAGTACAAGGGACAAGCCAAGGACACTCGCATGTCAGACAACAATCAGACAAGCTCTGAGTCTGCTTCTGGTCGAGTGGCCTCTTCTTTTCCTGAGCTAAGACTTGCCTAGGAGTGCACGGAGGGCCCGATCAGCGGAAGACACGTTCGCTCATTGGACAAATTTTGAGTGCCAGGTGCTGGAGATTCACTAGTTAATAAAACAGACAGAATAGACACAATCCTGCCATCATGGAGCCTATATTCTTGTAGATGGTGGAACAATCCAGCTGGCCTTTCGGCAGTTTTCTGAGAAGCCCAAAGAATTCCCCAGGAGAAGTGTCCCAAGGCAAATCTGTGTCTTGAAGAGAAAGATGGTCTGCTCCGTCTGTCACGTTAACTCAAGTTGGACCCACTTGCGGTCTTGACGGACCATACTCAGGACAACAGCAAAGGAGAGCACTACCTAGAATAAGCTCATAAAGTAGTCAGGCACAAAGAGTACTTAGAGTTGACTTTTAGGGAAAACATTTCTTTCTCCCTATTTTCTTTCCCTTTTACTTGAAACCCATCAGCCAGAAGTCTGTCTTCCTCACTAAATACCAATAATCCATGTCTACAAAGGAGGTTTCCAGTATACCCATATTTATAGCTGCATTATTTATAATAGCCAAAAGGCGGAAAGAACCCAAGTTTCCATCAACACTTAATGGATAAACAAAATGTGGTCTATAAGTACAATGGAATATTATTCAACTTTACAAAGGAAGGAAGGAAATGCTGTCACATGCCACAACACAGATGAACCTTGAAGACATCGTGCTAAGTGAAATAAGCCAGGCACAAAACGACACATATTGTATGATTCCACTATGTACATATGGAGGATTCCGTGTACCCAGAGTCATCAAAGTCATAGAGACAGAAAGTAGAACAATACTCCCCAGGGTCTGGGGAGGGAAAGGGGAAACGGGAGTTGTTGTAATGGGTACAGAGTTTCAGCTTAAGAGAATGACGAGAGATTCCTGGAGATGGGTGGTGGTGTTGGCTGCACAATATTATGAATGTACTTACTACCACAGAACCATACCCTTAAAATGGTTAGAATCCGTTTTACCCTGCTGCCAGTAGAATAGTCAGTACATCTTCCCCATCTCGTCCTTGTCATCATCTTTAATCAGAGGGGCTGACTAGACGCTTCTCGGTGTACGATCTAATGTTTCCATGGTAACCACTGTAAGGCAGATAGATGCCTGGTGGGCACGATCTCACCAGCAGATCAACAGGGTTCACCCGACTGGCCTCTCTCCCCTGCGCTCCACTCTGTAAGCTGCTCCACGGAGAGCGAAAAATCGGTGTCACATCGTGTGCCTCTCTGCATCTCATACCATCTTCAGCCACTCTGGGGCTCGGTTCTTCGAGCATTCCAGTCGATAATTTGCTCCCAGCCAGCCACACATGCTCTTCTTCCCACTGCAGAACATCTTCTCCTTCTGCTTCTTCCCCACTCCCCCACCTTGTTCCTTTGCTAGCTCTTCCTCCTCCTCAGAATTCTTCAGGGCTCCGATGAGATGCCTCTTCCTCCAGGAAGCCTTCTTGTCCTGAATGCCCAGATGATGTTATATCTTCTGTTTTGTGCTCCTGTGGGGAAAAAAAAAAAAAAAAGCCACAGTGAGAGTGAGAAAAATTAGGCAGCAGGAGAGGGGAGTCATCCCAGATGCCTTTTATTTAGACAAAAACCTGTGAACATAATGGACTTTGGATTCAGAAGCCATCGGACTGGAAACCCTAGATGTCCTGCTCACGAGCTGTGGTCCCATAAGCAAGCTACTTAAACTACTCCAAGTCCCTTTCCTCTTATGTAAAGCTGGGATCAAATGTCCTAACTTTCCAGGGTGCCAAAAAGGTGAGGGGGGCGGAGAGTGGCATATCCCAACTGTTCTTGTCTTGGGTCACTCCTCACTGGTTAAACGTCCTCGCCAACTCCCAGATTCCCACCTGCCCAGACTCTACTCCCCCTCCAGCCCACTTCTCAGGTTGCCGTTGGAACATCTTTCTAAACTGCACATGTGGGGTGCCTGGGTGGTGCAGTTGGTTAAGCTTCCGACTCTTGATGTAGGCTCAGGTCATGATCTCAGGGTCATGGGATCGAGCCCCACATGGGGCTCTGTGCTCAGCACAGAGTCTGCTTGGGATTCTCTCTCTCTCTCTCCCTCTGCCCCTCCTCCTGCTCACTCTAAATAAATAAATAAATAAATAAATCTTTAAAAAAAATAAACTGCACATGTGACAACCCTCTGCTTGCCTGTAGTTCTTCTCCATTGACTTCAAGAGAAAATCCACATTCATAGTTGGTCCCTGGTTTCTCTCTCTGGTCCTCCTGTCTCACTACTGCCCCCATGCCCTGAGTTCCAGCCACACCGAGTTCCAGCCTCAGGCTCTTTTGAGGCCTGTGAGTCTTCCCACACATTTCCTCCTTCTTAGGAAAGACCCTCTCCTATCCCGCATTCTGCCTGACCAGGTAGCTTCCCTTCATTCCCAGGTAGCTTCTGCAGTGAAGCCTCACCTGACCACCACTACTTGCATGTGCAGCCCCATCTTGCGCCCCTGGGGAAGCCTACGATTTTCCTGCCCCTTACTCATTGCATTTTTTCTGTGCATTAATTTTGTTTTGATTTTGGTTTTAACAACTTTACTAATGTGCAATTGACATGTAATAAGCTGTACATACGCAAGTGTATAACCTGATAAGTTTTGACCTATGTAAACACCCATGAAAGAATGACCACAATCAAGATAAAGGATTTATCTATGTTCCCCCCAAATTTCCTGGTCCCCCCTGATAATCTCTTCTTCCTGCCCTCCCTGACCTCTCTCTCATTTGCAGGCAACCACTGATTAACTATCACCATATATTAGTTAACATTTTCTAGAATTTTATATAAATGTAATCATACAGTATATACTCTCTTTTGCCTGGTTTTGCCCAGCACAATTATTTTGAGATTCATCCATGTAGTACCAATGGTTCATTCTTTTTCTTTTATTGTCGAGTAGTATTCTATTGTATGCATATAACACAGTTTGTTTATCCATGTATCTGTTGATGGACATTTGTATTGTTTCCTGTTTGTATGAACGTATGCTTTCATTTCTCCTAGGTAAATCTGTAGGAGTGCAATGGCTGGATCATGTAACAGGATATATGTCTAACTTTTCTTTTAAAGATTTCATTTATTGGGGCACCTGGGTGGCTCAGTCGTTAGACGTCTGCCTTCAGCTCAGGTCATGATCCTGGGGTCCTGGGATCAAGCCCCGTATCAGGCTCCCTGCTCCTCGGAAAGCCCGCTTCTCCTTCTTCCACTCCCCCTGCTTGTGTTCCCTCTCTCACTGTGTCTCTCTCTGTCAAATAAATAAATAAAATCTTAAAAAAAATCTTAAAAAAAAGATTTCATTTATTTATTTGACAGAGAGATAGAGAGAGAGCAGAAGTAGGCGGAGTGGCAGGCAGAGGGCGAGGGAGAAGCAGGCTGCCTACTGAGCAGGGAGCCTGACACAGGGCTCAATCCCAGACCCTGGGATCATGACCTGAGCCGAAGGCAGACGCTCAACTGACTGAGCCACCCAGGCACCCCTACGTCTTTTTTTTTTTTAATTTTTTAAAATTTATTTTTATTTTTTTTACTTCTAACTTTTTAAAACAAACTGCCAAACTGTTTTCCAAAGTGGTTGCACCATTTCACATTCTCACCACAAGTGTATGAGGATTCCATTTGCTCTCCATCCACGTCAACACTGGGTATGGTCAATCTCTTCAATTTTAACCACTTTGGTGTGTCATGTTGTATTATTCTGGTTTTAAGTTATATTTTCCTAATGACTAATGATGTTGATCCTCTTTCCACATGCTTATCTGTTACCCATACATCTTGGTTACTGATGTGTCTGTTCAAAAAGTTTTTAAAAGAAAACAAATTGTAAAAGCTAAGCCTGTTAGGTAAATTTTTTTCCATGAATTTAATTTCTATGCTTTATTCTACTACCTAAAGTTATCATTTTTTCACACTTGAAAAAATTGTGGTAAAACATACACAACATAAAACTTACATTTTCACTGTTTTTAACTGTATGGTTCAGTGGTACTAAGTACACAGTCATTATCATGCAATGGTCACCACCACCACCCATCTTCAGAAATTTTGTCATCATTCCAAATTGAAACTCTGGATCCAGTAAACACCAACTCTCCACTCCTCCCCTCACCCCAGCCCCTGGCAACCACCATTCTACTTTGTGTCTCTCTGAATTTGGCCACTCTAGGTACAGTATCTGTTCTTTGGTGACTGGCTTATTTCACTCAGTACAATGTCCTCAAGGTTTGTCCATGTTGCAGGCTGTGTCAGAATTTTCTTCCTTCTTTACAGCTGAATAATATTCTTTTGTATGTATATACATTTTGTTTATCCACTATCCATCAGTGGACACTTGGGTGGCTTCTAGCTTTTGGGCTATTGTCAATAATACTGTTACAAACATGGGTGTACAGATATCTGAATCCGTTATTAATTGCATTTTTTATTTTACAGTATATTTTTTTAACCAAGTGCATTTTTTAAAAGATTTATTTATTTATTTGAGAGAGAGAGGGAGCGAGCGAGTGAGCATGAGTGGGAGGAGGGGCAGAGGGAAAGAATCTTCCAGCAGACTCCCCAGTGGAGCAGGGAGCCCAGCGCAGAGCTCAATTTCATGACCCATAAGGTCATGACCTGAGCCAAAACCAAGAGTCGGACGCTTAACCAACTGAGCCACTCTGGTGCCCCTAATCGCTTGCATTTTAATGGTTGCATCCCATTGCCTACCACAGGGCCTGACAAATAGCGAGCATTTAATAAATATATGTGGAATTAATAGCCGAATGAATGAGTGAGTGAGTGAGTGAGTGAGTGAGTGAGTGAGTGAGTGAATATATGAGTGATTCCCACACTGGACGCCAGCTCACGCACAGCTACATCATTCGTCCTGTAGGTGTCAGTCACGGCGTCCTAACGTCAGGCTGCTGCGTCTGGGAAGGAACTGATCTCTGAATCCCTTCCAAGAGGTGAAGAAAACACTTGCCTGATTTGGTTGGTCACCCTCGCCACCACTGTTGCCCCACGGGAGGCCCAGCTGCCTGAAGTCTCTGCGTTGGTCCCAGGCTACTAACTCAGGGGGAGGCCTAGCTGTGGCTACTCCGAGACGAGCTCTCTCCTCTGAGACATCTCGGGAACCACTCACCGCATTCCTTCCCGTGAGATCACAACAATATCAACAGCTCACATATTTGTGCGCTTACTCTGTGTCAGGTGCCCCAGAAGCAGCGTCTCATTTAAAGGATTAATAACCCCGAATTAGGCACTGTAAGACTCCTCACTTTATAAAACAAACAAAAAGGCACAGAGAAGTTTAATGAACTTGCCCATGGTCATGTAGCTGCGAAATGGAAGAGCCAGGATCCGAATCCAGGTGCTCTTCCCCAGAACCTACCAGGCAGAAGGAAAAAAAACCACAACCAACCACTCAGGCTGAAAGCAGTTTTCAATTAGTTATGTTGAAATTAACCAGAGTCATCCTAAAATAATTTTTTTCTAAGTTTGAATAATATTTATTGACTATATTTTGGAAAACACATTAAAAAAACTTTAAGTCACATAAGCCCACCAAAAAAAGATCATCACTCTCAACACATTAACATGTTTCCTCCCAGTGTTTTCTCCTTACTTATGTATTTTAATTCAGATGACATTAATGAGTGTCTCCATTCTCTTGAGAAAGAGGCATTAGTCCTCTCTTGATGCATCTGCCATTCGTACCCGCTCCTCCTGCCTTCTCTCTGTGCGTCTCTAATGTGTCCCTGCCAAATGATGCAGTACAAAATGAAAATGTTAATGTATAGTAACAATGATGGCAGTTGACAGTGAGTGGCCACCAAGAGCCAGGCCCTGTGCTGAGGAGGCACCTCACATACGTTATCTCCTGTGGTTCTCGCGGCAACCATATTAGGTGGGAGCCATTATTTTTTATTGTTATGTTAATCACCATACATTACATCATTAGTTTTTGATGTAGTGCTCCATGATTCATTGTTTGTGCATAACACCCAGTGCTCCATGCAGAACGTGCCCTCTTTAATACCCATCACCAGGCTAACCCATCCTCCCACCGTCCTCCCCTCTAGAACCCTCAGTTTGTTTTTCAGAGTCCATCGTCTCTCATGGTTCGTCTCGGTGGGAGCCATTATTCTTCTCATTTTACTGATGAGGAATCTGAGACTTAACATGTAACATGTGGCTCTTCCTCTTTCCTTCCTTTCCTGAAGAACTCAGTCCTAACACCACTGTGTCCACACACTGGGTGGTAAGGGGTCGAGACTGGGGTGTCAGAGCCCCCACCTTACCCCAAGCAGTTGAAGAACATGTCTGCATGTCTGCATGAAGGTAAAAGGGCTTCTTGGTATAGGGGGGGACTCAGTGTGGGGTATGAGGCCTTGAACAGGGTGAAGAGAGCCAACGGTGGTGTGGGAGGGTGCCTCTGTGGGGGGGGCGGGCGGGTGTGGCAGAACCTGAGCAGATGGAAGATGGAGTCCTCATGGGTAGCATGGGGTATGAGATCCTGAGCAGGGTGAGGGAGGGGACTGCGAGTGGGAGTGGGGTGCTGGAGCCCAAGCTGGGGGAGGACGGCATCCTCATGGGGGAGGGATACAGTGACAATGGGAGACTGATTACGGGGAGGGGAGCAATCAATAGGCAGTCATATGACACAGAACGTAAGCCAGATGTGCCTCTGTTGAAGAGACACAACTAAGTAAAAGGAGGGAACTGGAATGAATCCTGTGGTGCTAGACCTTGAGCTCTTGGTGTGAGGTCACTGTGTTCAACAGTCCAGCAGACATAGAAATAAATACATACGTATAGATAGAAATATATGAATGTATCTTCACGGATCTCCCTAGCTCTGTCCACTGAGAGGTCCTGGAAGCCACAGCACCCCAACTGTAACAAGCACACCCTAACCTTGGTTTCTGAGTTCGTTCTCTGCTATAAAGAACCAGTGCTACTGGGACAAATGGCCAAGAGAGGACTAGAATATTCGTTTGCTATTCGTATAAGGACGTGCTCAAAGATGGACAGGGACATCTCAAAAGGGCATAGGAACCAGCTCAGAGAGGCTTCCACTGGCCCAGCAGAGGACAATTTGAATATTAAAATAAAAAAACCCGAACTGTAGTAATGGACTACAGCCTATTGAACAACACAGGAACCCATGATTCCATACTCATGTAAATAAATACATGAACTGAAGTCTCACGAAGAACAGGTTTCAGAGGACCTCCCCACAAAATAAGTAATAATTGCAATAGAAAAAGAAACTTGACAGTGGAGAGAGGTTGGCAGGCACCATCTTAATCAAATGGCAAAAGCAATCATTCCAGTCACGGTTAAAATTGAAATCAGGAGCAGCCTGAGAGGTCAAAGTGAAAACAACACAGTCACTTGTACGATGTTCCTGCCAAGGATCCATGGCCTGAATCCAATGAAGAGGAAACACTAGACAAACCCAAACTGAGGACATTCCACAAGACAACTGACATGTAATCCACACACGTTTTAAGCTTCTGCAGGTCCAGGCTAAAAAGCAGTTCCACGTAGAGTCAAATGCAACGTGTGACCCCGGGTTAGATCCTTTGCTATAAACAACATTACTGGCACAAAGGATAACTCTCCAGCCTAAAGATTGGACGGTAATAAGGTATTAATGTTAATTTCCTGACTTTGATGGCTGTGTCCCACACATATGGAAGGTTTTTATTTGTGGGAAGGACATGCCAAGGCATGGGGCATGATGCAGCATAGCAACTTATTCTCAAAGGCTCAGCGGAGAAAAAAATGAATTTTTGTTTAACTTGCAACATTTCTGTAGGATTTTTTTTTCTTTTTAAGATGAATTAATATATCCAAGGTCACCTAACTAGTTAGAGGCAGGATTCAAATCCAGGTCTAGAAACCAAATTCTCCAGGGGTGCGTGGGTGGCTAAGTCGTTAAGCGTCTGCCTTCGGCTCAGGTCATGATCCCGGGGTCCTGGGATCGAGCCCCACATCGGGCTCCCTGCTCAGCGGGAAGCCTGCTTCTCCCTCTCCCACTCCCCCTGCTTGTGTTCCCTCTCACTGTCTCTCTTTGTCAAATAAATAAATAATCTTAAAAAAAAAAAAAAGAAAGAAAGAAACCAAGTTCTTCAGCTCTAAATTGTTCATTCACTCCTCTGTAAGACAGTTCCTTCTGGCGTGGGGAGGTGGCCTGGGGGTGGGAGCCCCATTCAGCTGGCTCTTGTGTCTTTTGAAATGTCCCCATCGATCTTTGAGCACTTCCTTATAATAACAGAATATTGGGGCGCCTGGGTGGCTCAGTCGGTTAAGCCTTCAGCTCAGGTCATGATCCCAGGGTCCTGGGATCGAGCCCCACATCAGGCTCAGTGGGGAGTCTGCTTATCCCTCTCTCCCTGCTTCTCCCCACCACTCACGCTGGTGCGCACACTCTCTCTCTCAAATAAAATCTAAAAAAAATAATAATAGAATATTATAGGCCCCTTTTGTCCTCTCTCGCTCCGGCCACTTGCCCTGGGAGCAGTGGTTCCTCTCGGCAGAGGTGGGGGAAGGCGCCGCTCATCACAAACTCTAGAGCAACAGAAGCGACCCCTGGATGTCACATACTCAACAGTGCCCCCGTGTATTCGTTTCTAGGCCCAGCTTTCTCGTTTGCCTTCAGCGCCCAGCGCTGGCCTGGATACTAAATGTGAAAGCCATAGTACTCTCCGTGTGGTGGCCCGTGTGTAGCATGCAACATAGCAGAAGCAAGAGCGGAAGGGCCATGTGTACACGGCCTGTACGGCCCGCCGTGGAACAGGAACACGGCCAGGCCCTTTCCCCCTTGGGTGGCCTGCCCCAGGCGCCACTCAGCCCAGGGCCCTGCGCGCTGCAGGCGGTCAACGTCGGCACAGGTGTTTCCAACTGGTGAACCTTCGAAACTTCTCACGGTCCACTCAGTCGCTGAGACTGATGGCATTATTTCCTTTGCTTCTTGAGCCAGGGAGAGCACACTTCTTGGCACTCGGCAGTATTTATTCGAGAGAGATCGAGCATGAGTGGGGATTGGGGCAGAGGGAGAGGGAGAAGCAGACCCCTGCTGAGCAGGGAGCCCGACGCGGGGCTCGATCCCAGGACCCCGGGATCATGACCTGAGCTGAAGGCAGACGCTTCACCGACTGAGTCACCCAGGCGCCCTGGCCCTTGGCGGTATCACAGCTTCCTGGGCTGCTCCAGATCTTACTCCAGAGGTAGCTGAGCTGCGTCTGGGCCCCTAGAAGGATCTGGCCTCTTCCCACCTGAGGGCTAAGGCCAGACGGGCCCAGGCCCAGAAGGCTGCAGACACAGGGAAGGACCAATGATGCGGGGGCCCTGCAGTGACAACGAGGGGTCGCGCCTGCTCAGAAGAGCCCTCTCCACCACCGAGGGGGCTTGGAAGCACACAGCTGCACCTAACAACTTCACTTTCTGATGCTCAGTAAGCATCAGATGAGATGAGAGACAATGGGTTTTTTCCATCCTGAAAAGCCTCGAGCAACCATTTAAACACACAGCTCTTCTGGGTTTTCTATTAGGATTTTCTATTAGAGGGAAATTCTTAACATCCACGAAGACACTTGTTGAACCTGTGCCCCTTGTGGGTGGAAAGCCGGAAGGTAAACTCGACTGTCTGAAAGAAAGTGGTCCTAGTCTGACACAGACACCACAGGACAGCACCCACCAGTTGCTCACTTTTCCTCTGGAACACGTGGGCACCAGACCGCTCCAGGTGGGCATCGGCAGCCCCTCTCTCAGCTCTCTGCCTTTCCTCATCCCCTGTGGAGCCTCCCTCTCCCCACACGATCCAGCCAGAATCACGAGGCTCCGGCTCAGGCGGCACTGGAGGGGATGCGGGTCTGGTGAGCTAAGAGGGCGGGGGTGCAGGGGGGTGTCATGTCCGGGGAAATAGGCCCTCCCGGGCTGTGGCACAGGACATTTCTAAAAGACCTGCCCCTCTTGATGAGGTAGTATGGTTTTAAAAACAGCCACAACCATCCCTCCCACCCCGCATGCCTTTTTGCAGTGTAACTCTCGCCACTCCTCCTATCAAGAGATGGGGTCCACGTCCCTCCCAGAGCCCTGGCTGGCCCTGTGATTTTTTTAGTCAATAGAATGCAGAAGTGACACCGAGTGACTCCATGGCCTTGGCAAGAAAGGCCTCTCAGAACCAAGCAGCCATGCGGTTAAGAATTGGCCTGGCCACGGAAAGGATGAGGGGCTCCATGGAGAACTGAGGCGCGCCAGCTGAGGGCCAGCACTGACTGCAGCCTCGTGAGGGAGGCCATCTTGGTCCCAAGCCGATGGGCTCCCCTCCAACTGCAGCCAGCCAAGCAACCCCAGGCAAGAATGGGCAGCAAAAGCGCCTGACTGAGCCCAGCCTGGCTGGCAGGTTCATGAGCAAACAAACAGTTGGTTTTAAGTCACTAAGTTTTGAGGGTAGGAGGTTGTTACACTGGAAAGATAATGAAAACGCTGCCAAAGCTGAGTGCTTTTCCTAGCAAGGCCCTGGCGTGTTCGTGTACCCCTTTCCTCCATCTTACCAAGAACCTGCCTCAGCTTCCTAGCTGCGCATGGCCCAGAGCCCCAGGACGGGGAGAAGGAAATGAATACAACCTACCAGTTATACCAGGAAGTATTTAGTGAGAGCCTGAAACACATTCAGCATCACTTTAGGTGCCGCAGGAATATGAAGACATATCTGGGAGCCTCTCTGCCACCAGGAAACCTACACTCCAGATGAAAAATTAAAATTCATAAACACAAAACAATGGCAGGCACCTCACAATCGCATATAAGTGTGTGAAGGGCCTCTGAATATCAGTTCCCAGAGCCAGGCTGGAGCCGTCAGGGAAGGACAGAAGATGGTGGAGCTGGCCCTAGCCCTTGAGGATGGGAAGGACTGACCGAGATGGGAGAGAATATTCTGGGTGTGTATATGAGGGTGTTTAATTATAGGTTAAAAAATATATAAATGAGCTTGCTGAGGAGAGGGGCAGCATAATGCTGAGAGGACAAAGGGGCAGGAAGACAACAGCCAGGCCAGAATGAAGAGGGGTCTCACCAGCCAATGCTGTCGCTAGGGCTCACTGGGATGTTTCAGTGACATTTAAAAGCTGACATCAGCAAAGCCCGCTCGGCATGGCATTCTGTAAAGCCCTAAGGAAGAGCTCCAAGAATGAGCCTTTTGTCAGAGCAGGGCCCACCTGGAGAAGGAAACGAGGCAGGGGCCAGGTTCCGGAGGGTTCAGGGAACTGCTGTCCTCAGGCAGGAAGAAGGTGCGCACCTGTTTGCATTTAACGTGGCTCAGCGTGACTCTGCCATCGATCAAACTACTTCCTAAATCAGAGTCCACATTTGTTACAAAGGGAAGCTTCCCCTGTCCTGGCCAGCATCCAGGCATTCACACAGCCATGCTCTGCCCCTGGGAAGAGGACACTGGGAACCCCAGTGTCATGATGTCTCTCTCCACCAAATCTGCTACACCTCTAGCCTTCCTCCTCCCCTCCCTTTGAGGGGGGGAGGGTTGTACCACCGTCCCCACCAGGCTTCTCCTGGCTCCTCCGTGTTGCCTCAGCCACGCCAGGGCCTTGAACTCACTGGAAGGCTGCACCCACACCATCCCTCAAAAATGACAGTCCCATCCACCAACCATCTGAAGGTGGGAGGAGCCATTTAAGACTGTTCCTACCCTAAGGGAAGCTATATGGCCAGTATCCTTGCTCCTAATTTATAGGTGGTGATACTGAATCATGAAAATGATTTACCAGGGCATTCTCAACACTCCAGTGACTCATCAGGGTCAAAATCCCACATAGCCCAACCCACAAGTTGTGTGACTTCGGGCACGTATCTCCTCCACTCTGTGCTCTATCACCAACAGCGCGGCCTCGCTGGTGCCTGAGGTCTTGCCCAGGGCTCTGCGGCCGCAGTACCAGGGTCCCACCTCGCAGACCCTGTTAGAGCTCTCCCATTAAAGCTAGAACCCCAAACCCAACACAGAGCTGCAAATCAAGGCATTCTGGCTGACGATAACCTGGGTGGTTGCATGTACCTTCGAGAGAGGGAATGTCATCAAATGTGTGTCTTTGTGTGTGTGTCCACGCTGATGCGGTCGGTTCAGTAAGTTCCCCCTGTTGTGATGTGTAAGAATTCTTAAAAAGAAGAAACAAGTTGAGACCCTGACCTTAATGCAGACCCAGTCTGTAAGGGGATGTGCATCCCAGAAACAGATGGCCAGCTAGGCCAGGCACCTATTCTGGAGGACTCTTAGCGATTCTGTTGGACTCTGGCTCTTAGCTGTGTTCCCAGGGTCCACAGAAGCCTCAGAAGCTGCCTTCCTTCTCCTTCCAGAAGGGAAAGGGCTAAGTTTATTAAGCTATGCGATGCTGGGAAAGGCACAACAATTTCATGTGCATGTCTTACAAATCCTCCCAACAGCGAGCTATTGTCCCACCTACTCACGAGGACACCATGGCTCACAAAGGCTACCTTTGCCAGGTCACACTGCCGAGTGTGGGGGCGTCTCCCTACACCAGGCAGGCTCTGCAGGGCACTGGACTGACCTGGAACCTCCGGCTTCCCTCCCACTCCTCCAGTCCTTGACCCCAGCAAGCCATGTTCCTGCCTCCATCACATCTCTCCCTCGGCCTGGGGCACCCACCTCTCCACCAGCCAGATCGCCCCCAAGGCCCACGCCTCCTCCGCCCTGGAGCTTACACATCTCATGATCAGACCCCCTTCAATGACCCCTTATAGCTGCCCCTCTCTCGGGGTCCTCCTGGTTGCCTGTAATCCAGTCCCCATCCCACTCACCCGCACCGCACCAGGCACACAGTAGATCCCGCTAGGGGTCGCTGAGTGCCCCCCACGCCTCCGCCCGGCCAGCAAGCACCAAGGGACACGACCCCGACGTCCCTCCCCACCTCGGGCGCGGGGTCCAGCAGCCGAGGGAGGGAAGGGCGGCGGCTGGAGAACAGCCTGGGAAGCACTGAAATGCCCAGAAACGTGCTGTGACCGGAAACCTCCTGGGCGTGGCGACAGTGCGAGAGCCAAGGCTCAGCGGGCGCGGGTACGCCCGTCGCGGGCCCTGGGCGGCCCTGGACCGACCCCTCCCGCGCCGCCGGCCCCGTCCCTTCCCCTGATGGACCAGCAATGATTCTCCAGGGCCACTGTCTTCCGCGGGAAGGGGGACGCGGCCATGGGGCCTGAGACCAGGGCTCCGCCCGGCGGCACAAAAACCGCTCTCGCCCTCGCCCCCCCCCACCTCCCTCCGCAACCCAGGCCCCCGTCCCAGCCCCCCGTCCCACCCTAGCCTGTCCCCCTCCCCGCCCCCGCCCCTTTCCTCTCCGGCTCCGCCTCCCTCCGCCCCTCCCCCTCCTCTCCCTCCCTCCCTGCCCCCCCGGTCCCACCCCGCCCCTCTGCGCCTCCGCGCCCTTCCCGCCCCGCCCCGTCCCCCCCGCGCACCCCGCGGCGCAGTCTCCCGGCGCCGCGCGTCACCGCTCGGCCCACCTCCTCCGCAGCCAATCAGTGCTCTCCTCTGCATCCGGTCGGTGCTCCCGGGGGAAACCTGTGGCCCCAGACGCGGAATCCGGGACAGCGTGTGCAGTCAGCGTGCACGAGTGCGGCTGCGGTGCAGAAGAAACCAGACGATGGGAGGGTGGGGGCCGTGAGGGGCGCGCCGTCAATCATTTGGCTGTAGTCGTGGCGCTGCCACTGTCGCGTGTGTTGCCTTTAGCACCTTATGACTTACAAAATGCTTTTCTATGAATGATCTCACTTGGGCCTCAAAACAACCCAGGGAGGCTGGCGGGGAGGAGATGAAAACTGGGAGAGGTAGAGGAATTCGCCCCAGGTCCCAGACTGGGCGGCGGGGCTCGCTTGGGTCAGAGGCCGGCCCAGGCCGCGCTCCACCGCCCTTCTGCTCGGAAACCGAGGACAAGTTGAAGCACGGGTGACTGTCTCGGTCAGCCCCGACCTCGGGTTGAGATCCACTTGCCTGGTCTACTCTTTTAGGAGTGTCGACGGTTGGGGCTTGGAGAAACGGGAAGATGCTGGGGAGAGGGGCGGAGTTTACGGAAGACGTTAAGATTGAGGAAGCCAAGAGAAAGGAGTAAATTCAGAGGGTTACTTTGCGGTTTCTTCTGCTACAAGCCTGACTGATGTAAGGGGAGAAGTTGCATCTGAAAAGGAAAGCCAAAGAAAAAAAAAGAAAAAGAAAAGCTTTAGACAGAATGGCAGAAACTCTAGGCAAATAACGCTTTATTTGTGAGTGCCCCCAAGTAAGCGCTGGGCAGGGCGCCTGGCGCATCTAGGGGCCTGGCTAATTGGCGCCCGCTCAAATTACAGCGTTGGAACCAGCGCCCCAACACACCCAAAGCAGAGGGCCTGGAATAAAGACTTACTGAGCGTGAGTCCGGTGCAAGCGGATGCTGCTTCGCCAGCTCGCAGTTCCCCTGGGGCCTTACCATTAGCTGCAGCTTCTTCCTCCAGGCATCTGCGGAGCTCACCGCTGGTACCCCAAGGACTCCTTCCCAGTGAGGCCTCCCTGACCCCTGATGTAGGAAAGGTTGGAGTTTGGAGCCGATGGCCAAGAAAGAATTCTTGAGACATCTTTGGTGCAAAAAGGTGCTTTAATTAAAGCAGCGGGGACAGAACCTGTGGGCAGAAAGCACTGGGGTCAGGAAGAGTAGCCTGTTACATACTTTCAAGTTGGGAGGGGGTTAGGGATAGGGTAAGTCTCTAAGGACTTTTGGAAGCAAGGTTTCCAGGGCCTTGAGGGGGCTAGCTAGTGTTGGGAAAAGGTCATTTATTGCTGTCTAATAAAACCTGAGTCATGACACCCTTCATATGTGTATCAGTGGGCCATTTGCTTGGAAGATGATTGCCAACACGTATCTTGGGGGGGGGGGGGGCGGTTAGAGATAAAGGAAGTTTCCAAAGGAACTTTTATATGTTAAAGAAGACTTACAGGATCCTGGGGGTGTCGGGGTAATGTTAAGCTAAGATTGCCTTTTGCCCTTAGCAAAGTATTAACGTTGAGGCAGTTGAGTCCCTAGAGAAATGTCACTCTGCCTGTGTCAAGGACTTGTCAATGGGCTGTAGGTAGTAAGGAAATTTAATTTCTCTTTTGCCCCTCTGTTCCCCACATGAACCCCTTCCCTGCCTAATTTTCCTAAAACCCTAGCACTCAGCAGGGGCTAGGCAGTGCTTCTCAAACCTGAAGCTGCCTGTGAGTCATCTGGGCATCCTGCCACAGGTGTTCACTCAGCTGGCTCAGGATGGGTCCCCGCGTTTCTAACAGGTTCCCACATCGTGGTGCGGCTGCCCTTCTGCCCGGGAATCTGTGGAGGACACTTTAAATAGAAAAGATCAAAAACACTGTACTATATTTTCATACTGATCTTTTTTTACTTCCTTCCTCCCTGCACAAGAACGTAAGTTCAGAAGGGTAAAGATTTGGTCTATTTTGTTCCCTGCTAGGTCCCCAACACCTACAAGGGCTCCTGGCACACAGTTGAGGCAGTGAAGGAGTAAATGAAAGACAAGCCAAGAAAGAAAGCAGAGGGATAAATGTGTCATGCCAAGTAGAATTCAAGGGGAAAAGTGTAAATGAAACAAAGGTTTATTTGGCATTTATTTAAAAAAAAAAAGGAAGAAATAACAGCCACAAACCCTTAGGTCTTGAATAGTATGATGTCAACTTATTTAAAGTAAAAACTGTCCAAGGAACAAGAAGAATGCAAATATCACATTGATTTTAGAAACTTTAACTCCTTCTCTCTTGGTCACATCTCATAGGCAGAAGTGACATGGAAGACTTGTAGAGAGAAACTAACTTAATTTTAGGGCTCTGTATTTACTTTTTTATTGTGGTAAAATATACATAGTGTAAAATTTAGCATTTTAGCCATTTCTAAATGTAGGGTTCAGAGACATTAAGTATGTTCAACCATCAGCACCATCGATCTCCAGAACTTTCCATCTTCCCAAACTGAAACTCTGTCCCCATTCCCCCTCCCCCCAGCCCGAGGCAACCCCCATCCTAATTTCTGTCTCTGAATTTGACCTCTCAGGGTACCTCATACAGTATTTTTCCTTTTGTAACTGGCCTATCTCACCTGGCACGATGTTCCCAAGGCTCATCTATTCTGTGGCCTGTGTCAAAATCTCCTTCCTTTTTAAGGCTAAATAGTATTCCATTTTATGTGCATACCACATTTTATTTATCTGTTCATCTGTTAATGGACCTGGGGTTGTTTCTACCTTTTGGCTATAGTGAATAACACTGCTATGAACATGGGTGTACAAATATTCAAGTTCCTGCTTTCAGTTCCTCTGAGTATACACGCGGAGGTAGGATGGCTGAATTATTTGGACCATTCCTTGTTTAATTTTTTGAGAATTTTCCACAGCAGCTGTACCATTTTTATATCCCCACCAGCAAAGCACCAGGATTCCAATTTGTGTACATCCTTATCTACACTTGTTACTTTATTTTTTTATAATAGCTGTCCTATTGGGTGCCAAGTGTTATCTCATTAGAGTTTTGATTTGCATTTCGCTAGTGCTTAGCGATGCTGAGCATCTTTTCATGTGCTTATTGGCCATTTGGATATCTTCTGTGGAGAAATGTCTATTCAAGTTCTTTGCCCATTTTTGAATTGGATCATTTGGTTTTTGTTGTTGAGTTGTAAGAGTTTATTATGTATTCCAGATATGAATCAGTTATCAGATATATGATTTACAAATATTTTCTCCTATTTTATAGGTTGCCTTTTCATTCTGTTGGTATTACCCTTTGAAGTACAAAAGTGTTTGTTTTTTTTAAAGATTATTTATTTGAGAGAGAAGGGGGGGAGGGGCAGAGAGAGAGGGAGACAGGCAGACTCCCCGCCGACCCTGAGATCATGACCTGAGCTGAAACCAAGAATTGGACACTTAACTGACTGGACCACCCAGGTGCCCCAAAAGTTTTTAATTTTGATAAAGCCCAATTTATTTTTTCTTTTTTTGCCCATGTTTTTGGTGTCATGTCCAAGAAATCATTGGCAAATCCCACATCAGGAAGATTTTCCCCTATTTTTTTCTCTAGAGTTTTATAGTTTTAAGAACTCTCGATTGACTTTTATGGAGAAGATAAATTATTTATTTATTTTTAAAAAAGATTTTATTTATTGGGGCGCCTGGGTGGCTCAGTCGGTTAAGCGTCTGCCTTCAGCTCGGCTCTACTCTAGCCGAAGGCAGACGCTTAACCGACTGAGGCACCCAGGCATCCTGAAGATAAATTATTTTTAAAAGCACCATACAGTTCAAAAGTAGAAATTGTGCAGACCACAATATCTAGCTGCAATGCAGTTAAAACTAGTTATTACTAGTAATTAATATTCTAGTAATTATATATTTGAGCATTGCGAAGAGTAGATCTTAAAAGTTCTCATCACAAGGAAAAAAATGTGTAACTATGTGATGGGTGTTAACTAAACTTATCGTGGTGATCATTTTGCAAGATATACATGAATCAAATCATCATGTTTACATCTAAAAGTAATGCAATGTTCCATGTCAATTATATCTCAATTAAAAAACAAAGAAAAGAAAACTAAAAGCACTAGACAGTAAAGCAGGTAACTGGGACTCAATTCTCTACAACTGTTTCTGACCTACCTCTGTGTTTCCCATGGAGTTCAACATAATGCTCTCACACAGGTGGTGACAGTCAATTCAGGTCAAATAAACAAGTGTTTCCTAAACATTCCCAAACACAAATAGCCTGCCCACCCACACCTCACTCCACCAGCAAAAAAAAAAAAAAGAGAGAGAGAGAGAGAACACCTGTAATTAATGACAAAAGGTTAACTACCTGCAAAGGTTAGAACCCTCTAACTCTGGGGTCAAAGAGAAAGTCGAGACTGAAATGCTAGATCATTTAGAAAATTACACTGAGAACACTGACTTCTGAAAAATAAACTTGAGGAAATTAAGAGGAAGAAGTTAAGGAGGACAAAATAAAAATGGATTATTTAGAAAAGAAAAAAATCCTCGTGAACAAACAAAAAATAAAGTTTTTTTTCTAATTAAGAAAACTGGATGCGGCGGATGGTCAGAAATTGAGGGGAAAATGCAGGTGGTGCCAGGAGAAAAGAGAAAAGGAGTCAAAGCATCCTCACCTCCCCTGCTGCCTGTCACAGCCTGAGGCCACTGCCCCGCAGAATTCACCTCTACAGCCCATCACGCGCTAGGTCTATGAGCCTGGACAAATTACTCAACCTCTCTCTGAACTTTAGTGTGTTCTTCTCAATAGTAGGGGTGATTTCTACTTTTTCAGCTACTGGTCGGAAAGGACTAAATACAGGGTGTGCATGTGGGAATAGTTGTTATGATTTGTTGATAATGAAATTAGTAATGAGAATGTTAATACCCCGTTTCACCCTATGGGAGGTCCTAAAGAAGAGTATGTGGGTCAAATCTGAGTGCCAAGGGGCGCCTGGGTGGCTCAGTCAGTTAAGTGTCTGCCTTCAGCTCAGGTCATGATCCTAGGGTCCTGGAATGGAGCCCTGCATCGGGCTCCCTGCTCAGCAGGGAGTCTGCTTCTCCCTCTGCCTACCCCCCTACCCCCCGCCAGCTTATGCTCTCTCTCTTGCTCACTCTCTCTCAAATAGATAAATAAAATCATAAAAAAACAAAACAAAACAAAACGGAGTGCCAAGCCAGGGGCCCTGTTCACCCGTGACAAAGGGAAGAAAGGCATCCAGCCAAGCAGCTGGTCAACCCGGTCCAGGAGGCCCATGCTGGGCAAGGCAAAACATGTGCTCCCTCCTCCTCCAATGTCTCCCCATAGGTGAATGGGGGTGAAAATGAAGGTCTCGCCATCTATATGGAGAGGGACCTGGATTCGTTATTCCTGGGGTTTTTCCTCACTCTGCCAGCCTATGGTCAGATCTGAGGATGAACAACATGGACGGGAAGCCCGCTGGAGGGAAGTGGGCAGTTTTCCAGCTTAGATGCTGAGAGTGCTGATGGTGGCAGCAGTGGGACGTTTATGGAGTGACAATCCAGGTGTGGACCTCTGGGTGTTTTTCGCTTCTTGCTTGCCTGTGCTGGGAGAGGTAGGCCAGTTTGGAGCACCAGGCAGACGGGGGTTCTCTGCATCTGAAGGAGCTTGTGAAGGGAGAACCTGATGTGCACAAGGAGTCCCAAAGGTCACGGTACGAGGAGTGGTGCTCAGTGGCCAGCCATCCTCAGTGTCATGGCCCTGGAGGCAGAGAACAACAAAGAAATTCTAGGTGTTGAGTCCAGCTTGCTCACTTGGCAACTTGGTTTGCAGGCTTTTCTTTCCTGTGGGCAGGTGAGGACATGAGGGGGAAATGCCAGGTTCCTGAACAGAATAAAGTACATAATTGCCAGATATGTGTCCATCAAAACCACACGAAGAGTAAGTCAAAGATGTAGTGCCGTCTGTTGCGTAAGCTGCCCGGAAGAACAAGGTTAGCCGGGAAGAATCTGGTATTTCCAGCTGGGGCTTTCTCTCCTTGCCCTCATGCCCTCATCTGGGTAGAGGCAGAGAGAGAACATTGCCTGGCAGCTCTCTGTGGAATCATCCCCTACATCCATGATAATCCTCTTCAATTGTTATCATTTGGGCAAGTTGCCTCCATGCCTCAAAGCATGGGCGTGTGACCTATGATTCCTATGGTGGTGTTGCCACAGACTTGGGGGAGACCTTTGTCTGAGATCACCTTTGTAAGCCTGAATGCAGCCAGGGTAGGTTAGCCGTCCTGTGGAGGGAGCCTTCCTGAGAATGAAGCAACACTGAGGACAGCAGATCGACTCCCATGTGCGTCAAATTTTGCCAGTAGACAAAGCCCCTCTCTTCCCCTCAAGCCAGAGCTTGTCTGACACTTTCAACCAGAGCAGCGCTGACAGACCTATGGGGGTTGAATTGCATCTGCCCAAAAGATACATTCAAGTCCTAACCTCTGGTACCTATGCATATGACCTTATTTGAAATTAGGGTCTTTGCAGATGTGATCAAGCTAAGATGAGGTCATCGTGGATTAGGGTGGGTCTTATAAGACAAAGGAAATTTGAGCACATAGACACACGTAGTGGAGGACACCATGTGAAGATGGAGGCAGAGATTGGTGTGATGCGTCTACAAGCCAAGGATTATCGGGTGCCTCCAGCAACTGGGAGAGAGGCTAGGAAATTCCCCCTCAGATTCTCTCTCAGAATCTCCAAAAGGAACCAACCCTGCTGACACCTGGATTTTGGACTTCCAGCTTCCAGATCCATGACAGAATGAATTTCTGTTGTTTTAAGCCATCCAGTTTGGGGTCCTTTGTTATAGCAGCTCTAGGAACCTAATGCAACCCTAAGGGACGGTGTTGAGCAGAGTATCACCTCCTTCCTCTTCCTTCCAAGAAACACATGCGAGAGGTTTTTATGAAGTAGAATTGGTAGGATGCCCTATTTTACCGAAAGATGACATTTTGGCAGCTGTTTTCATCAGATCCCTGGCCTCTTGGCTATCCCGCCAACTCTTCCCCCAGCAACCATGCTGAAGGAAATTTTAGCGTGGGCCCTCATCATATCTTGCCTGGATTCCTATAAAGAGTCTGTCATCGGGGTGCCTGGGTGGCTCAGTCGGTGAAGCTTCTGCCTTCGGCTCAGGTCATGATCTCAGGGTCCTGGGATCGAGTCCCTCATTGGGCTCCCTGCTCAGCAGGAAGCCTGCTTCTCCCTCTCCCTTTGCCCCTCACCCCCACTCATGCCCTCTCTCTCTCACTCTACTCTCTCTCTCTCAAATAAATAAAATCTTAAAAAAAAAAAAAGTCTGTCATCTTTTTCTTTCTTAGTTCTTCCTCTACCCTACTGCCACTTTTCCCCGAACATACTGATTTCATCATTGGTTACCCAGGCTCTGCAGAAGAATCCCAAGCTCGCTAGCACGTCATTCAAGAATTTAAAGAATCTCATCCCAACCTCTCTCTGTGTTGTCCACCATCACTCCCTTGCCATGTGCCCCATACTTTGGTGATACCAAATTATTTGATCTTAAATATTCCACATGCTTTCACAGCTGCATGTTTTTGCAAATCCGGTTCTGTTTGAAATAATCTGTCCGTTAGTTGGCTCACTCAGAAGCCAAGTCCAACCCCCTTCTCTGAGCTGGCTTGCTATATAGAAGCTGGAAAAGGCAAATTGTCTCTTGCTCAGACTCTCTTGCTGCTAAGGATAGTTCTGTGGCACAGTTCTGGCCAATGAGATATAAGGAGAAATCTGCTGGGGGGTTTCTGGGAGTCTTTGCTTTCCCGATAGAAGGAGAAAACATGGCTGGCACTGCCCTCCTCATCTTTCTCCTTTGAATGTGGACACAATGGCTGGGCTGCTGCAGCCAACCTGTGACTGTGACTAAAGGTCACGAGAATTCCAGAAATGTCAGCCCTGACATTGTTGAGCTAATGAGTCATCTTGAGTGCCTAACTTATTTGTTATAATAAATATATATTGGATATATCATATATATTATATATAATAGTTCTTTATTATTATCTATTATTATTATTTAAAGATTAATTGTTGCTAAGAAAGTAGCATGATCAGGGGCAACTGGGTGAGAGAGAGAGAGCACACAAACACAGTGAGGGGCAGAAGGAGAGGAGAGAGTGAATCTCGGGCAGACTCTGCGCTGAGCGTGGAGCCGGACTTGGGGCTCAATCTCATGGCCCTGAAATCATGACCTGAGCCAAAACCAAGAATCGGATGCTTAACTGACTGAGTCACCCAGGCGCCCCTATTATTATTATTTTTTAAACCACTGCTAGTTAAGCATTCTGTTACTTGCAGCTGAGGACATTTCTAACCAATACATCGGTAAGCTGTTCAACGTTCTAGATCTTTCTAGTTAAATTGTTGCTTGCTATGAGATGTAGTCCCATACGTCCCTGTCAGACTATGACTTCCTCCTCTAAGCACCCATGACACTGGGCACTTATCTTAGTTGCAGTACACATCACATTAGAATGAATTGCTTACTTCCTGTGGTAGGCTATGAGCTCTGATCTTAGTCTTGCATGTACCTGCCCAAGGCAAGATGGCACCCAGCAGAGTTGCCTGTACAAAGAGTAAGGGCTCCAAAAACACAGCCCAAGTGGAGGATTCCATTCACTGCATTGTAGCCGCTGGCAAGGATTCTCACCCTTTGAGATCTACAAGACAATGGCCGACCCACCTCACTGGGTCAGTTCCACACTCTGTCTAGGCAGATTGTGCTCTACAAGTCCATCCGTCCAGCAGATACTTGCCGTGCTTTCATGTGAAAGATGCTGTGGTATGCTCTGCACAGGACAAAAAGAAAGGAAGGGCACATCTTGTGTTTTAAGGGAATACCTTAATAAGGAAGTTTATGTTTCTCTTGCATATGTCTTAAATAACAATGCAACCAGAGGGGTGGAAGAAATACATATTTGTTTGCAATGTGTGCATCCCTGGCTGCATGTGAGAATGATCTGGTTGCTTTTTAAAAAAGGCAAATGCCCAGGGGTACCTGGGTTGCTCAGTTAGTTAAACATCCAACTCTTGATTTCTGCTCAGGTCATGATCTCAGGGTTGTGAGATGGAGCCCCCCCATTGGGCTCAGGGTGGAGTCTGCTC
>NW_023270454.1:6455443-6467394 GCF_011800145.1 Mirounga leonina | reverse complement strand
GTGTATATATATATATATATATATATATATATATATATATATATATTTTTTTTTTTTTTTTTAAGGCAAATGCCCAGGCACTCTCCCTGGGGAGCCTGATGAAATTGGTCAGCTGCTCCTTTCCCCACCCCATCTGATTTTTTAAAGCTCCCTAGGTGATTCTAATTCCAGTCAGGGGTGAGAACCACTGTTTTAAAAGAGGGAGAGATGTGGGCTAGGAAGGCATCTTGGAGGTCATGGTCTCTGGACCAAACCTTGAGGTATAAGGGAAGGTTGGACCACAAGGAGCAGGGGTATCTGAGGAGCGAGGAGCCTCAGGAATGAAATATCAGTGTAGCTGTCAGCCAATCAACCAGACTAGTTGCAGAAGAGAGTTCTAATAGGTCAGTACTGGGAAATACAACTAGAAATATAAGTGGGTGTGTAAGGGGAAGGGCCTTGAATGCCAGACCAACAAAGTTAGACCATTCCGAAGGCAAGGATCGCCATTCTGATGGCGATTTTTATGCTAAGGAAGTAGTATGACCAGGGGCACCTGGATGGTTCAGTTGGTTAAGCATCAGACTCTTGATCTTGGCTCAGGTCTTGATCTCACGATCGTGAGTTCAAGCCCCATGTTGGGCTCCACGCTGGACATAGAGCCTACTTAAAAAAAAAACTACAAAAAAATTTTTTTAAAAAAGAAAGCGTGATCGAAGAGAAATTGAAGAAGAAACTCTGCATGCAGGAGGAATAGGGACTGTATGAATTAGTAAACAAGGATATCGTCTGTTAAGATCATTACACTCAAGCTAACGCAGCCACTGGTGAGGTTGCCAGTGGACCTGAGGTGCTCCCAGGTTAACCTTCCTTCCCACAGCGTCCACTGGCAGCTTCTGCCCAGTTCAGACAGGGATGTTTCGAAGAGAACCCCAGGTTTCTTTGGAGTTCCTTGTTATCAGCCCTCATGTTCCTTTCATCCTTTTCTGCCTAATGCCTGTCATAGCACATCAGAGTATCTGGCACCTTTCAGGTTCTCGGGAAACAGAACGGAAGAAACCCGCCACACAACTCAGGTAGGCTCAGCTGCAAGGCATGCTGGGAGCTCAGAAACATGGGAGGGTAGGGAAATGGAAGAGAAGGCCAGACCCAGCTGGAGCTGGAAGAAATAACTTGCTGTCAGGCTGGCCTCAGGTGTGCGTGGAAGACCGCACAATGCAGAACATTCCAGGGGCTGTGGTGAAGCCCCAGGAATTGCCTGAGTCTGGGAGCCAAGGAAGTGCAAACTTGAGAAGGTTGGGAGGGCCCCAGCAGGGGCGTGTGCAGGTGGTAGACCAGCTGAAGAACCGCAATCCCAGCTGCTCAGTGGGCAGGAGGGTTCTGGCCGAGGGGAACAGCCCGAGAGCTCGGCAGGGTATCGGGTCCAGACCAGAGCGGAAGGGCCAAACAGAACATGCGGCCACATCCCCAGTGGAACGACAAGGCCAGCACAGCCGGCATCTGGGCCAAGTTGTAGCGCTGAGGGCCCATGGGGGTGTGAGCTTCACCTGAGCCTGGGGCTCACGGCAGCAGGGATAGGTCCGGCCCCCACTGGGCAGTGGGATTGATACGACCAGTGCTCTGTGCAGCACTGACTCTGGGGCTACTGGGGGCCATCCCACTGGCCACATCTCCATCCAGTCAAGATGGAGAGGTGCTGAAGATGCCCAAGGCCAAGGCGCCCATGAGAAACAAAACAGGAGTTGTTGGTCTGTTTTCAAGACCTAGCATGGGTTCCAAATCAATGCAGTGGAAATACAAATTTCTGGCCTCTTCTGTCCTCTCTGCAAGAGAGATGATGTGACCAATATCCCTTCCCTGCCCTTCACCACGCCCGGACCACAGGGGCCCCACCTGTTCCTCATCCATCCCAGCCTTGCTGAGCCTGCACTCATGTGCTCTCTCCAGGGTCCTCAGGCAGCCAAGAGGTTGCTCCAGGGGCAGACGCCATGGGGAGGCAGGCAGGCAGGCAGTGGACTGTTGGGGAAAGGGCGCTGGCCTCGAGTCAGAAGAAGTTCCAGTCCCGATTGCATCACGAATTTACCGCATGCCCTTGAGCACAGTACACACAAAGCCTGTCATCTTGCCCACACGTGGCCCAGATGTTTTCCAAGTTCCCTTCCTGCTCTGCCACTCCGAGGCTTCCCATTAGTGTGAATAGCAGGCCAGGCATGTGGTGAGTTAGGACAAAAGCCAAATGGCCACTCGGAGTCTGTCCCCTAACGGCTGCCACTTCTGTCTCTCCCAGCCCTTCTTGATGCTGCCGTTCATTGTTGCTCATTGGGTCACCGTGCTGTGCAATGCATGGGAGGAGGTGGAGGGGGGCAGTTGTTGGGAAATGGTGTCGACACCGAGCAACCAAACGGCTTTTGTGAGGTAGAAGCCTCGGTGCCCTGCCCAGAACCACTGCCAGGCCCCTGTGCGGGGTGGCTGTGGGGGACCTGCAGCCCCCCTCGCCTCCACGGTGACCCTTCCCTGATGAGGGCCGCCCACAGCCACAAACTGATGTCATTTACAGAGCTGCCCCCTTTGCCTCAAGGTGGGTCAGCTCTACAGTGCAGTGTATGTTCTAGGAGCTTCCCTCTGTGGATTAAGCTAAACCTAGACTTTACTTATTTTTTTAGCCAAAAGAGAGTCGACAGATGATGTTACATTAGTTTCAGGCGTGGTATAATGATTCCACAAGTCCATATGTAATGCTGAGCTTACCACAGTGTAGCTACCGCCGTCTGTCACAATACCACTGACCATCTTCCCTGCTCTACTTTTCATCCCCATGACTTATTCATTCCATAACTGGAGGCCTGCGTCTCCCACTCCCCTTCACCCATTTTGCCCATCTCCCTACCCCCCTCCCTCTGGCAACCACCAGTTTGTTCTCTAAATCTATGGCCCTGTTTCTGCTTTTTTGTATGTTTCAAACCTAAACTTGACTTGAGACTACATCCTTGCTTGGTCCCAGCCCTTACCCCTCGGTCCCTCACAGGGTTTTCCTGCAGAGCATTCTCTGAATAAATCACTTTCACAAGAGCATCTGTCTCAGGTCCTGCTTCTAGGGACTTGATCCAAGACAGGGTGTTTTTAATAATGCCATCGATGAGTAAAACACAAATGTGGACAAAGCACGTATGAGAGTACGGGAAATAAACTCCCAGATTCACTCTTTTTTTTTTTTTAAGGAAAAAAGAAAAGTCTGCAACAAGTCTGTTTGTGGGGGAAAGGAAGCAAAGACCAGCTTCCTGTTTGTCCCAGGAGAGCAGTAAGCTGAGTGGTTCCCTTCCCTGGTATTGAAACGCCATTTTGCCTCATGCTTTTCCTAAACATCACGGGGCAGCCGAGAGCTCCCCAAATCAAGATCAGTCCCATTTTCTCGAACAGCTATTCAAGAAAGTAACTATATCCTCTTTTGATTGCACAAGGGGCAGGAGCCCCCTATAATGAAACTCCAGTAGTGAATGTGGTGCAAAAAGGCTACGGAGGCCAAAACTACCCAAACTCCCCCAGCCCACAGTGGCCACTCATGTCCAACTGAGGTGACCTAGTAAATAAAAGCCGTGCCTACTGAAAAGCTCTCCCGGGCCCCTGAACTGTTGTCAGGCACATCTTTCCGATGTTCTCACATGGCTTTTAAGAGCACAGGCCCTGGAATCAACATGCCCAAGTTTGATTCCTGGCTCTTTCCCTTGGTGGCCGTGTGGCCTCGCCTCAGTGTCCTCATGTGTCAGATCAAGGGCTCTTATGTTATTAATGCATCAGTACAAGGGATGAGCTGAGAACGGCGTTTGGCACAAGGTGAGGTATAACACATGTTAACTTATTATTATCATAAGAACTCATTGCTCATTCATTGGCGGGCACTTGGGTCTCCACCACTAAGTTGCTATATGTATCTGAGCAAAACACTTAAGCACTTTACGCTCTTAAACACAAGGTTCAGCAGGATGCCCTCTGAAGTCCTTTCCGGACCTAAAATTATATGAGTCAATGAACTACCGATGTCAACTTTGAACTCATTTCCAGGTCCTGAACTGTCCTAGTAACCAGGGCATTTTTCTCATTTATCCATGAGAATTTCAATGTTGATAAATTTATGTGTTGACTAGACTGGACCACAGGATGCCCAGATATTTGGTTAAAAGTGATTCTGAGTGTGTCTGTGTGGGCATTTCTGGGTGACATTAACATGTGAATCAGGAGACTGAGTAAAGCAGATTGCCCTCCCCAATGTGGGTGGGCCTCATCCCATCTGTTGGAGGCCTGACTAGAACAGAAAGGTGGAAGAAGGGAGAATTTACTCTCTCTGCTGATTTTCAAGCTGGTACATTGGCCTTCTGCACTCCAGCTGGAACTTCACCACCTAATTTACAGTAAGACTGAAATATAATAAGATATAACATAAAATAAATCTATTTATGTATCACCCCAGTATCCATTAGCTATACTAATTTGTGAGGACTGCCATAAGAAAAAAGCAGACTGGGTGACTTAAAGGAGAGAACTTTATTTTCTATCTGGCGGCTGTAAGTCCGTGATCAAGGTGTCGGCAGGGTTGGTTTCTTCTTCCTCCCTCCTTGCTTGTAGATGGCTATCTTCTCCTATTGTCTTCACATCGTCTTCACTGTGTGTGTGTCCCTGTCTTAATCTCCTCTTCTTATAAGGACACCAGTCATATTGGATTGGGTTCCACCCCACTGACCTCATTTTATCTTAATTACCTCTTTAAAGGGTCTGTCTCCAAATACAGTCACTTTCTGAGGTACTGGGGATTCGGGCTTCAACCCTAACCATATTCAATTCAATATGAATTTTTGGAGGACATAATTCGTAGCAACTGCTTAATATGTAGTAGGCACGCAACAAACATGTGTTAGACAAATGATAAAACCATGAGCATACCAGTAGAAAAATAACTAAAGGAAAGACACTGGAAAATCACAAAAGAAAAACTCAACTGGACAGTAAACACATAAAAATATGTCCAGTCTCATTGAAATCACAGAAACACAAATTAAGACAACATTGAGATATTATCATTGTGCCTATCAAAATGGCCAAGGCGAAAAAGAACAGACAATAGCCACCCGGAGGAGGACAGATACGTGGAACCCAGCTCTTTGTTACCTTGCTAGGAAGAATGTACTTGAAACATACCCTGGGCAAGGCAGCTTAGCATCATTTTTCTAAAGTACCGCATTCTGGCAGGTGAGCAGACATCCTTAAAGAAGTGACCTGAAGGGTAGGTCTTAGCCAAGTGAAGGAGGAGGGAGGAGCAAATAAGGCAGAGATAAGGCCTTTGTGTGAAGGCCCAGTGGTCAGAAAGCACAGTGCCTTCCAAGAGGCGGGAGAGTAGGAGGGGAGGGTCCCCATCATGCTGTCTGTCCTAGACCAAGGTCAATGTGAATGTCGTCTTCCTCCCCAAATCCCACTGCATCAACATCTACATTCACATCTAGTGCATCACCCTGGTTTATTTGCTCAATTACAACTTATCATTATCTAAAGGGCCTTTATTTATACAATTTATTTAAATATCTGTTAATATATCTGTTTCTTCCTCCAGTCGACAAGAATAAGAGTTTTGGTCCTTTTACCAATGGCAGTTGTAAGCCTCTGAAGGGATTTGAGCAGAAGGTGATATGCAGGTGTGCATTTTAGAAAGATCACTCCAGCTACTGTGTGCAAAATCCTCTGAATGTTGGAGGCAGGGTGGCCCATCAGGAGGCTGCTCAATAACCTGACCAAAGATTACAGTGACCAAACCAGTGGAGGAACAGTAGGGAGTGAGAGAGTAAGTGGATGCTGGAAAAATATGAGAGTCAGCATCAATAGACTTGCAATGTATTCGACCTTGGGAGAAGGGAGTATGGGTGCCATCTAGTTTTTGGCTGGAGGAGTTGAATGGTGGTAATACTTTCTGAGGGAGTAAAGGAACAGGAGGAGGAGTTTGAGGGGAAGAAGTCAATTTCCATCTTAAACACATTGAGTTTGAAGTACTAGGAGATATTCCCACAGTGAAGTCCTAGGAGGCAACATATAGATATTATCTATATAAAGTCAAAAGTGGAAGCCAAAATCCATAGTTGGGATGAAACAACCCACATAGGGTGCTAAGGCTACCCAGGACCTGTCTACACAGCCCCAACCACTAGGGTCCTGAACAACACAAATCAAGGCCGGTCTCATGGGGCTGCCAGGACATGGAAGACGTTACAGGGCTTCGTGGCAAGGCCAACACCATGGAAGGTGAACATTGTCCCTACATAAGGCTGATTCTGAGAGAAAGATTTCACAAAGATTTTATGAAGTCCAAAAATTATAATACAGTATCTTTTATAAAGGCCCTTCCTTAACCCCGGCATCTTCCCTCCCCAACACAGTAACCATGTACATACAAATCGGAGTCGGGGGGAGGGTGCCTTAAAGAAGAGGCAATTTGGGGCACCTGGGTGGCTCAGTCATTAAGCATCTGCCTTCAGCTCAGGTCATGATCCCAGGGTCCTGGGATCGAGCCCCGCATCGGGCTCTCTGCTCAGTGGGAAGCCTACTTCTCCCTCTCCCATTCCCCCTGCTTGTGTTCCCTCTCTCACTGTGTCTCTAATAAATAAGTAAAATCTTTTTTAAAAATGTTAAAAAGAAGAGGCAATTTTTCCTTTGTCATGTGTGTTGAAAAACCTTTTCTCAGTTCATTGTTTATCTTTTGACTTTGTGTGTGGTTTCTTGTTGTTGCAGTATAATTGACAGGTGATATTTTTAAAAAGATTTGATTTATTTGAGAAAATGAGTGAGAGCAATAGAGAAAGCACAAGTTGGGGGGAGTGGGGAGGTGGAGAAACAGACTCCCCGCTGAGCGGGGAGCCTGACCCAGGGCTCGATCCCAGGACCCCGAGATCATGACCTGAACCGAAGGCAGACGCCTAACTGACTGAGCCACCCAGTTATACATATACCACATTTCCTTTATCCGTTCATCTATCTGTAGACACTTGGGCTGCTTCCCTATCTTGGCCATTGTACATAATGCAGCACTGAACATGGAGGTGCAGATATCTTTTCAAGTGAGTGTTTTTATTTTCTTTGGATAAATTCCCAGTAATGGAATTACTGGATCATAGGGTAGTTCTGTTTTTAACTTTTTGAGAAACATCCATACTGTCTTCCACAGTGGCTGCACCCATTTGCATTCTCACCAATGGTGCACGAGGGTCCCTTTCCCCACTGTTTCTGGTATTGTTCATACACAAGAGTATAAATATTTTCAGAAATCAAATTTAAGTCATCAACTATTTTCCTTAGGATTTTTGAGGTTAAGCCTGGAGCTCCCAATGTTCAATAAATCCCCTTTTTCTTTGTTCTTTATGAGTCGATTCTGAAGATTAAAAAACAAACAAACAAAAAAACCCACAAGAACTCACAAGGTAGGATCAGCAATATCTTAGGTGAAGAACTCTATTTTCTACATAAGCCAGGTTATGTTTTGCCGCCCCATTGAATTTTAAAAATTCAGTATTGTGTTTATTCTAGAATTGATTTTTGAGGATGCAGGCATTCACAGGACACTGTGTCCTTTTTTAAATACCTCTCAGGAAAAAAAATCAGGCATCACTAATCAGATCTATACAATTGGCTTGTTTCAGTTTTTGGACTCTGTGAATGTTGGATTGGTTTATGTTTCTCCCTTTGCACTGGATGCTAGGATACTCAGATCCAATCTTATTTATGCTTCCTTTAACAAAAAGTTCATCTTCCCAAAGCATGTGTTTGGGAATTAATATTTGCTCTGCTTTTAAGTTTTTTCTATCTTTTATTTCCCTTCCTCCAATTTATCTTTTAATTTTTTTACTTGTCTTTAATACAGCATATCAAATCCTTATTGAAAGTGGGTAGGAGGAGGGTGCCTGGGTGGCTCAGTCGTTTAAGCATCCAACTCTTGATTTTGGCTCAGGTCATGATCTCAGGGTTGTGAGGTCCAGCCTGGAGTCGGCTCTGTGCTGGGTGTAGAGCCTGCATGGGATTCTCTCTCTCCCTCTCCCTCTGCCCTTCCCCTCCACACCCTCTCCCCTTGCACACATTCGTGGGTGCTCTCTATCTCTCTCTCTCTCAAAAAAAAGGGGGGGTGAGAAAGATAAGAATGGGGGTAAAAGAGAAAGACGGGGGGTAAGGAACAAACTCTTCTAAGACTTGTACTTGGCAATCAACATCCATTATTTACATTACCAAATTACATTTAACTTCACCATGGGGTTCCTTCATGTAGAATTCCCTGAAAACATTTACATTTTCCTTTGCTTTAATAAAAAGCAGTTTCCCATAGACACAGTATCTCTCCAACACGTCTGCTGTGTAAAGCAAATTTTATCTGTATTTCAAAAGAGTTTTGCCCAGGTCCAGCAACATCTGTATGTAATGGGAAGAACCCAGCTCCATGCTGAACTCCAGCCTCCTCTGGTCGTTTCCCTTTGTCTATCCTAGCTGGCTGTGTGGTGAAGTGTCTGAATATGTTAGCCGGCTCTCCTACAGGCATGTTCCTTTCCATCCTCACTAGGAAGAGACAGAGATGTGGAGTTGATGTGATCACTCACCAACCCAAAGTGCCAGAGGCAAAGCAGGTAAGAACTCCTGTCTCCACTCCCTGGGTTTTTGCCACCATGTCACATTGCATCCTTCTTTCCCAAATGATTCCAATAATGTTCTCACTGCTGTTTAGCAAAAATATACAGTGTACATCTGTGCAGTAGTCTCTCTTAGACACATGAACACACACACAACTTTTAACTATGATGTATAGCTTATTCGATATACATTTCCAGGTCAAAATTAAAAATATAAATCTTGGGGGGTGCCTGGGTGGCTCAGTCAGTTGAGTGTCCCACTCTTGATTTCGGTTCAGGCCATGATTTTGGGGTTGTGGGATCGAGCCCCATGTCAGGCTCCATGCTCAGTGGGGAGTCTGCTTGGGATTCTCTCTCTCCATCCCCCTCTGCCCCTCCCCCCACTCACGTGTGTGCTTTCTCACTCTCTCTCTCTCTCTCAAATAAATCTTAAATATGTATATATATACATATACATATATGTGTATATATATATACACACAAAAATCTTGGTCTCCTTACACCCACTATGATGGCTACTATAACAACAAAAAATAGGGAAAAAAGCCCAGAAAATAACAAGTGTTGGCAAGAATGTGTAGAAATCGAAACCCTTGTGAACCACTGATAGATTGGTACAACTGCAATGGAAAATAACATGGAGGTTCCTCAAAAAATTAAAAACAGAGTTACTATATGATTCAGCAATCCTACTTCTGGGTACATACCCAAAAGAACTGAGAGCAAGTTCTCAAAGAAATTTGTATACCTATGTTCATTTTAGCATTATTTATAATATAGTCAGGAGAACAAGCTAAGTGTCCATCAACATTTGAATGGATAAAGAAAATGTGGTGTGTGGACAAAGAAGATGTGGTATATATATATATATATACACACACACACACACAATGGAATATTATTCAGCCTTAAAAAGAAGGCTGTCATATGCTACAACATGGATGCACTTGAGGATATTACATTCAGGAAAATAAGCCAGTCACAAAAAGAGTTACTATATGATTCCATATGATAATATGAAGCATCTAGAATAGTATAGAGACAATGCAATATATAGAGAAAATACAACAGCGGTTGTAGGGGCTGGGGGTTGGGGGAAATGGAGAGATGTTGTTTAATGGGTGTACAGTTTCAGTTTTGCAAGATGGAAGAGTTCCAGAGATTTGTTGCACAACATGCATATAGTTAAGACTACTGAGCTGCACATTTAAAAAAGGTAAGATGACTCAAAATGGATCACAGACCTAAATGTAAAATGCCACCTCATAGAAGATAACACAAGAGAAAATCCAGATGACCTTGATGACTTTTAAGATATGACACCAAAGGCACAATCCTTGAAAGATTAATAAACTGGACTTCATTAAAATTAAAATATTCTTCTCTGTGAAAGATAATGTCAACAGAATGAAAAGACAAGCCACAGACTTGAAAAAAAGTATTTACAAAAGACATATCTGACAAAGGACGGTTAGCCAAAATATACAAAGAACTCTTGAAACTCAACAATAAGAAAACAAACAACTTGATTAAAAAATGGGCCAAAGACCTTAACAGACACCTCACCAAAGAAGATATACAGATGGCAAATGAGTATGTGAAAAGGTAATCCATGTCATATGTCACCAGAGATAGACAAATTTAAAAAACAGTAAGTACCTCTACACAATTCTTAAAATGGCTAAAATCCAGAACACCGACAACCCCAAATGCTGATAAGAATGGAGCCACAGAAACTTTCATTCATTGTTGGTGGGAATATAAAATGGTATAGCGACTTTGGAGTACAGTTTGGCAGTTTCATACAAAATGAAACATACTCTTATCATATGATCCAACAGTCACACTGCTTGGTATTACCCAAAGGGGTTGAAAACTTATGCCCACACAAAAATCTGCACACAGATGTCTGTGCAATTTTGTTCATAATTGCCCAAACTCAGAAGCAACCAAGATGTCCTTCAACAGATGAAGAGATAAACTGTGGTACATTCAGACAATGGAATATTATTCTGCAACTTTATTTATTATTTTTTTTTCAAAGATTTTATTTATTTATTTGACAGAGAGAGACACAGCGAGAGAGGGAACACAAGCAGGGGGAGTGGGAGAGGGAGAAGCAGGCTCCCCGCAGAGCAGGGAGCCCGATGCGGGGCTCGATCCCAGGATCCTGGGACCATGACCTGAGCTGAAGGCAGTCGCTTAACTGACTGAGCCACCCAGGCGCCCCTATTTATTATTTTTAAAAGATTTATTTATTTGAGAGAGAGAGTGCAAGTAGGGGGAGGGGAAAAAGGGGGGAGAGGGGAGAGAGAAGGAGCATGGAGCCCAATGCGGGGCTTGATTCCACAACCCAGAGATCATGACCTGAGCCCAAATCAAGAGTCAGACACCCAACTGACTGAGCCACCCAGGTGCCCCTATTCAGCGACTTTAAAAATGAGTTTTGAAGCCATGAAAAGAGATGAAGGAAACTTAAATGCATGTTACTGAGTGAAAGAAACCCATCTGAAAATGCTATGTATAGTACGATTTCAACTCTATCACATTCTGGGAAAGATAAAAGTATGGAGACAGTAAAAAGATCAATGGTTGCCAGGGATTGGGAGAGGGAGGAATGAGTAGGGGGAGCACAGAGGATTTTAAGGCAGTGAAACTGTTCTGTATGATACTGTAATGATGGTAACATGTCACTGTACATTTGCCTAAACCCACAGAACATACACCAAGAGTGAACCCTAATGTGAACTATAGACACTGGATGATAAAGATGTGTCAGTGTAGGTTCATCAATTGGAATAAATGGACCCCTCTGCTGGGGGATGCTGATAGTGGGGAGGCTGTGCATATGAAGATCAGGGAGTATATGGGAACTCTGTTCCTTCCACTCAGTTTTGCTGGGAACCTAAAGCTGCTCTAAAAAGTATACTAAAAAATAATAATTGAAAAAGTGGTTAAGATGGTAAATTTTGTTATGTGTTTTACTACAATGAAAAAACAACACTTGTTTGGTCTCTAAGGGACTATTCAAACTACATCAGTTTGAGACATTCCAAATTTGACTTCCATGAGAAAAGATTAATAAATTTGTGTTTTGGGGCACCTGGGTGGCTCAGATGGTTAAGCATCTGCCTTCAGCTCAGGTCATGATCTCAGGGTCCTGGGATTGAGTCCCGCATCGGGCTCCCTGCTCCACAGGAAGCCTGCTTCTCCCTCTGCCTTTCTCTCTCACTCTGTCTCTCATGAATAAATAAATAAAATCTTTAAAAAATAAATAAATAAATAAATAAATAAATAAATAAATAAATAAATAAATAAATAAAT
>NW_023270454.1:6406642-6455433 GCF_011800145.1 Mirounga leonina | reverse complement strand
AATAAATAAATAAATAAATAAATAAATAAATAAATAAATAAATAAATTTGTGTTTTGGGGGCATCTGGCTGGCTCAGTCAGTACAGCATGCTACTCTTCATCTCAGGGTCGTGAGTTCGAGCACCATGTTGGGGGTAGAGTTTACTTAAAAAAATAAATTAAAAAAATAAAACTAAGTTTGTGTTTACAAATGTCAATATCAATAAACCCACATATTGTAGTAAAAAAACCATGATTACTTATATGCTAATTCAAAAAGCTGAAAAGGACTTTATTCAGTAGCATTATCAGTTTGTCTAGGACATTAAGCTCTGAAATTTTAATTTGTCCTGTGCATCTCCCCGCCCCCCCACCTTCATGAATCGTGACGTGTCTTTCTCTGCCCTCACCTCTCCCCGTTGGGCCTCTCATCTCTGATGCATATCCATCACACTGAGCCTAATTCCATGAACCTCCTTACAGACACAGGGAGACCAGAAGGAGACTTCATGTCAGGCCTTACAGATCGCAGAAGTACATTGAAACAGCTTAGCTTGAAGCAGAGCCCGAATCAGGAGGGGTCCGCTGGGCACTGCCGGGGCCTCGGTCCATGGGAGTACTGAGACATCACTGTAAGTGTAAGGAGAGGGCGAATTCCTAGTTCCCTTGGCATTCTGCGTCCAAAATGGTGCTGAAATCTGTCGGCTGAGGCTCCTCCCCTTTATATAAGGATCGATTTATACCTTTATTAAGTTCTTTTACCAGAATATTGGTAGAGTCTCAGGAGGGAGAGGGCATGAATATTTGTAATTACAACTCCTAAAGCTCTGATCCTCTTTGAAACTGTATGTGTGTGTATACATGTGTGCATGTGCACACACGTGTGGGCACACATTTCAGGATAAGAACAGAATTTGGCAGGCAAGCAAGTTGCTCGGGAAGCCACTGTGGGACCTCTGTTTCAAAGGTAGAGACCCACCTCAGCAATTCAAGTGGATTGTCCATGAGGGGGTAGAGACCAGCCTTTGGTGGGAAGAGGAGAGTGGATTCCCTGAGCCTGCAGGACGAAGGCCTGGTGAGTTTGGGGGAGAGGCAGACACCTGAGCCCCACTCGTGTACAACCAAATCCAGCTTTGTAGATTTACAGTCATGGCCGAATTTTGTTTATTTCAGGAAAGCACGAATAAATTTGCTTTAAATCACTTAATATAATTTGCCACACTAACATATGACGGAAAAGCATTTTTTCTCAACAGATGCAGAAAAGGTTTTCAGTGTAAGTCAAAGCCCATGGGTGGCAAACTTTTTTTTCCTGTTTTTTTTTTTTTTTTTAAATAGGCATGTGTATGCAAGTTGGCATAAATAACGTCCTGTCATAAAGCTGTCTTAGGCGCCTGAACTGCCCTCGCCTGTATGGGGTCCTCCACCTCCGCACGCCCCCTCGGTCAGGCAATGCCGTACACGCTCCATTCCGTGCTCGGAACAATCGCCCCCCAGCAGGCACTATCCACTGGCCTTCTTTTTGGAGCAATCAGGGGCTTGGAGACTGAGGCACAGCCAAGAAATCTTGAGAAGGCTTTGTCTTCTGTGTCATGAAACTGAACATGTCAAAAAGAAAACAGAACAAAACCCTGCCCCTTGCCATCCCTCACCCTCATCTCCAACTTCTCTATTACATCCTTTCCATAAATATTTAAATAAGTTCAAATTTGTTCCATCTTTAAAAAAAAAATAGCTCTATCCCGTTAACACCCTATTGCTTTCTTGTCCTCTGTGGCACATTTTCCAGAAAGGGCCATCTTTCTTTCTTCCTCTTCTCACTCAGCAAAGCACTCTGGTCTAGCTCCCATCCCCAGCAATCTTTGAGTCTATGGTTCCCATCAATGATGAACCGAACCAACTGCTGTGCAGCCCTTCATTTAAACTCATCCCAAAGCACGTGGCATCACAGCTCTATAAAAACGCTCTTCTCGGGGCGCCTGGGTGGCTCAGTCGTTAAGCGTCTGCCTTCGGCTCAGGTCATGATCCCAGAGTCCTGGGATCTAGCCTTGCATCGGGCTCCCTGCTCTGCGGGAAGCCTGCTTCTCCCTCTCCCACTCCCCCTGCTTGTGTTCCCTCTCTCGCTGTCTCTCTCTCTGTCAAATAAATAAATAAAATCTTAAAACACACACACACACACACACACAAAAACGCTCTTCTCCCTAGTCCCATGGCCTGGTTCTCCTTCCAGTTTCTTTCTGTCTCTTCAACCTCCTTTTAGCTTCTCCTCTATCCAAATCTGTCAGTGCCGCAGGCCCCTGGGGTTTCTCCTAGACTCTCTTCTCTTTCCCTCTCTCCCCTAGACTACATCATCCATGCTATACCTTCATTGACCACCCTTTTGCTGATTAAGACCAAAATCTGCATCTGCATCCCAGCTCCTTCCTCGGGGTTGAAGACTCCGTCTGTCCAGTGACCCACACTTGGACTGGGTTCTCTGACGAGCCCTCAATTCCTTGGGACCACTGGGCTGGCTGTCCTTCAGGAAACGGCGCCATCATCCGATAGCCTTGGGGTGGCATGTCCCATCATTCACCCCATCCTGTTGATTTTACTTCCTAGATGTCTCTCAAATCTATTTTTTGCCCCATCTTCATTAGTTTTAAGCCACTATAATCTCTTCATCCTCACCAGTCTATTCCATATCCATTCTTGTTCTTCTCAAGCTCATTCTCTAAGTTTAAAAGAGTGGGGTTTATTTTTTTAAGATTTTATTTATTTGAAAGAAAGCAAGAGAGACCATGAGCTGGGGGAGAGGCAGAGGGAGAGGGAGAAGCAGACTCCCCGCTGAGCAGGGAGCCTGATGTGGGGCTCGATCCCAGGACTCTGGAATCATGACCTGAGCTGAAGGCAGAAAGGCAGACACTTAACCCATTGAGCCACCCAGATGCCCCAAAAGAGTGGTCTTTTAATAATGCAAATCTATGTTGCTCCGCTGCTTGAAATCCTTCAACGACTTCCTCATGCTCTTGGAACGACATCCATCATCGTGAGCTTGGCCTCCGAGGCCTGCCTGTTTTGTTTGTCTGTTTCTGACTGCTTGGTCAGTCTCATCACCGATCTTCTCCCGGTTTCTCGCACATGTTCTTCTTACCTTAACAGCATATGCTGCTTCCTCTGCCTAGAATGTTCTCTGCCTTTTCCCCCAGCGGTTGCAGCTCAGCGTCCAGGGCGTGGTCTAAGGCGACCTCCTCTGTTCCCTCACATTTGTTCAAGTCCCTATGTCACGGGCACTCAAAGTGTTCTTCACTTCTTCCTAACACCATTATAATGTGTGTAGTTTTTTATCTGTTTACTTTTCCTGCTAGATGGGAAGTTCCATTATCTGTTCTGCTCAGTCGTAGATGATATTTGTCTTTCCTCATGGTGACCCTGCACCTGCACTTCTTTCTGTGTCGGAACCATCAATCACTTTATAAATCTTAGTGGAAGAGGGAAGGAGCACAAAAGACCATCCCCAGCTCCGCTCACTTTCCCAGCCCCTGCTGTAGGTAGGACACAGACAATCCCCCCGTCAACACATCTTTTTTTTTTTTTTAAAGATTTTATTTATTTATTTGAGAGAGAGAATGAGATAGAGAGCATGAGAGAGGGGAGGGTCAGAGGGAGAAGCAGACTCCCCGCTGAGTGGGGAGCCCGATGCGGGACTCGATCCCGGGACTCCAGGATCATGACCTGAGCCGAAGGCAGTCGCTCAACCGACTGAGCCACCCAGGCGCCCGGCCCGTCAACACATCCTTAAAGGATGTGGGCTCAGGAACTGGTAACAGAGAAGGAAACGGGAAATTCACTTCTCTCTTTCAGGCGGAAGCAGTGGTGTGGCGGCCCCTGGGACAGAAGCAGCTTTTGGTGGTGGCAGCAGCGGTGGCTGCCCAATGAGGTCCTGGGAATAAATGAAAAAACACTGCCCTTTGTGTTCAGCAGTTGCTCTCGATTCTGTGGGGTAGCTCTCCGGTCCTCTCAATGATTCTGTCACTTGTCATCAACTTTTTAATAGACACTATGGCACCAGAGTGAGACTATACCAGAATCTACTAGCCAGAGTTGACTAATACAACAACTATAAATTTGGCGTCCCAGAGGAGTCCCTGGCACCGAGCACGTACACAATGAACACTCGCTGGCTTAAAGAATGGATGAACCAAAAGGGTCCTATGTGCCCTTGTGGACTGAGGATCCCTTATTCTTACACAGAATAATTTTTAAAACTCCCATCCTCCTTACATTTAAATGGCAAAAATCACAAATATTAAACCAGTTTGGAAAATACTGCATTGGTTGATACTGAAAATCCCTTAAGGATCATACCCACTGCATTACCATATGATTTCTCTCCCCACTAGAAAAAGGTCACATCCACCAAAGAATTGAGTTGGACCAGCAACCAAGGAGCGTGTATTGTGTGAGGGACAGTTCACTTGGAGGTAAGTGTCACCTAGCTATAGACTAAAACCCAAAGGGATTCAGGAGCTTTTCTATGAGAAAGAATGCAGGGCAGAGACCTGGTTCATTTACTGAACCTAGATTTTCTCTTTTGTAAAACCCAAAAAAACTACCACCTCAAATGGATTGTTATGAGATTTAAACTGCAGAATGTTAAGATCTCCAAAGTCCATGTCTGGCCCATGCTTAGTGCTCCCTGGATGTTTCTGCATTTTCTCCCTCCCTCCCTTGCTCCTCTCTCCTCACCCAAGACAGTGATCTGTTTATTAAATCATACGGCAAGTGTGGCAATGTTTAAAAAAACAGTGATACTGACAGTTTGTCATACTGTTCTCACCCTGAATTACATCCCCCCAAACATGGATTCTTTGGCAGGAACATGGTAGCGTTTCTAAAAGCACAGATGATATGAAGATTAACTTTCAGAAATGGTTAAAATGTGTATGAATTTCCTTTTTCAGATTTATTCATGATGCCGAATCTAGTGATGCCCAAATGGATAGCTTGAAGCTCAAAAATCTGCCTCTACCCAAGGATTGTTAGTGTTGCCAAACGTAACAAAATGCGCCACAGGGCCGACACAGCCCAGTGCTTGATCCCATTCTGTTTATTTCCCCCATCTACTGGTAAAACCGTTGACAAGCATTTTCAAGAATATTAATGATTACATAACGTTTGGTGAGAAGCTGTGATTTTTCAGGATATAAATTGATATTGCAGATTATTTTGAGAAAACCAAGACACCCCAGATGCTTGATTTAAAAAGAGACTGGGGCCCTGGAAAGTGCTTTTGTTTCAAATTGGCATCCTGTCATTTATTAATGGTGGGATGCGGGCTAATTATTGAACACCTCTGAGCCTTGGTTCCTTCGGCAATAAAATTACCTATAGGACTCTATTAACTGACAGCCACCACAATGCTCGGCAACAAAAAGAAAATCCCCAACAGATGCAGTTTTTCTCAACAGGCAGCGGAGATAAGTTGTAGGAAACTCGCCCCACCTTTGTCTGTAGGCTGAATTTTAGTCCAGACACCTCCCACGTACAGTCATCTTGTTGCAAGACATCTAATTGAATTCCACCCCATAAACAAGGTTACATGGTGAAAATGAATCCGTCCCACGTTTAATGTCATGCTAGCCAACCCTGCAGTATTCTCTAATCCCATTATTAAAACAAATGGCCACGCAGAGCTGCTTTTGCATGTGACAATTCTAATACAAAACTCACAGGGCACCCACTCAGCTAGGGCGAAGAGAAGATTCTGGGTTTAGCCAGAATCTTAAGTAATCTATCACTTTGACTTGTTACTTAGGGAGATTTCAGGTGTCTGCGAGCTCTATTCTCTTCCTTAAGTGTTTCTTTTCTTTTCTTTTTTTTTTAAGATTTTATTTAATTGACAGAGACAGAGCGAGAGAGGGAACACAAGCAGGGGGAGTGGAAAAGGGAGAAGCAGGCTTCCCGCAGAGCAGGGAGCCCGATGCGGGGCTCAGGGGCTCGATCCCAGAACCCTGGGATCATGACCTGAGCCGAAGGCAGATGCTTAACAACCGAGCCACCCAGGCGCCCCTCCTTAAGTGTTTCTTAAACATTTTCCTCTTCTGTCTCAAAAATAAAACTTCAAAAATCTGGTGCCATGGTATGCAACTTTTCTTAAGAGTTCAATCCTTCCTGATTCCTGGGTTATTTCAAAATACTGTATCTTGCTATTCCATTTCAGGTAAATTAAATAAAACTAGCCCAAAACTAGATTGGTTTTTCATGGGTTTTTGTTTTTGTTTTTGTTTGGTGTCAAAAATAAAATTCAGGAGCGCCTGAGTGGCTCAGTCGTTAAGCGTCTGCCTTTGGCTCAGGTCATGATCCCAGGGTCCTGGGATCGAACCCCATGTTGGGCTTCCTGCTCAGCGAGGAGCCTGCTTCTCCCTCTCCCACCCACCCTGCTTGTGTTCCCTCGCTCGCTGTGTCTCTGTCAAAATAAATAAATAAAATCTTTAAAAAAAATAAAATAAAATAAAATTCAGTCATTTTCAATATTTTTAGCGTGCATCATGACAAGCATTGTGTCAGTTCTGGGATGGTGGGAAACAAACAAGATATGGCGCTTGCCTAGAGAACCTCACAGCCTATCAGGTAAACAGACAAGTGGAAAAGAATCATAATTCAGGGCAAATGGGGGTAAATGCCAGATGTTCTGGGGGATTACTGGAGAGGCACCTAACCCAGCTGGGTGTGGGTGTGTGTGTGATGGTTGTCAAGAGGGCTTCCCAGAGGAACTGAACCGTGAGCTGAGCCATGAAAAATGGAGGATGAGGGGTGGGGGAAGAGAGATCCCCCCCAGAGGAAAGAGCACATAAAAAGGCGACAGGCTAGCAGAGACAAAGGGATGTTCACAATTTGGGGAGGCGGTGGTGGGCAACTGTGGGGGGGCCGGTAAGGCTGGAGATGAGCAGGGCCTGAAGAGGAGGGGCCTGGCAGCAAACTTTAGGAACTTTATCCTCAGGACAATGGGAAAGCATTTAATGGTTTCAAGTGACAGTGATATGGTCAGATTTTAATTTTATTTTACTTCCCACACAAGTGGGAGGGGCAAGGAGTGGGAGAGAGAATCCCAAGCAGACTCCCCGATGAGTGCAGACCCTGGACCTGGGGGCTCGATCCCACGACCCTGAGATCATGACCTGAGCCAAAACCAAAAGTCAGACGCTCAACCATCTGCGCCACCAAGGCGCCCCTCGATTTGAATTTTGGAACAGTTCCTGTGGCTGCTTGCAAGTACAGAGCCATAGGGACCAGCTGGGAAGCTCTTGCAGTGACCAGGAAAGGCTGGGGGCGGGGGCCCGGATGAAGGCAGCGGAAGGGGGAAGCAGCAGCTGCAGCAGAGGGATTCTGAAGCAGTTAACAGGCATGGCGACTAGATGTGTGGGTGGAAGACTGGCAAGTTTCCGGTTTGGGCAACTGAGGGGATACTTATGCTCTTCACAAACGACACAATAAGACGGGTACATGGAAGGAAAGAGGAAGAGAGATGGGGAAGACAAGTCAGGAGGTGCTAAGTCTGAAATGGCCATATCTAACAGGTAGCTGGACAGAAGGATCTGGAGCCCAGCACACACCTGGCTTGATCACTCGCATTCACCTGTGGGTCAGTGACACGCATCCCTGGCTCTGCATCAGAATCACTTTGGAAACGCTTAAAAAAAAACAAAGCACAAAAAACCCGCCATTTGTTTCTCTATTCAATATATCCACAATTTTTCCGTAATCATGCTGGGAGTGGGAGTGGAGGACAGGACATTGTTGAGGTGGAGTGCAGGTAAAACTCACTGAGGTTGGGGAAATAAAGCTTTGAGTTTTTGTTTCGTGACCATTTCAAAACATGATACAAACTGTAGAGGAGGTAGGTGTGTCTTTACTAGGTGGCAACCAAATAATTCTAATATGATTTGTACTCCTTCTCTCACCCCAAGTTTCCAACCTATTCCACTTAAGCAAACTTCAAGTTTGCATTTCAAAGTCTAAGAACTGATCAGCAGCTTAACCACCCATTAGAACGTACTCAAAACCCCTTGAAACATACCCAAATGCTCTGTTCAGTTATTTATAAAACTTGCTATTGTCTATTAACTTCTGATGAGCTGTCTTCTCAGCTGCAGAAAAAAAAACCTTTGTCAAAACTTTCCCCTTTGATTTGAATTCATAAACTGGCTAATTTCATGACCTTTATATTTGTATTTCTACCATTCCAAAATAAGAAATAATAATAAATGAAGCAGAGGACATGATCTTCTTTGCAAACTGTTCTCCATATTCTAAACAAAGATTTCACTAAATTTTATAATTAGTCTACAAAAGTGGCTAATACTTTGAACTTCTACCCGTCATGGAGAAGAGGTACAATAAATCATCCCAGGGCTAAAACACATAAAAGTTAAAATGTCATGAACATGCCCTACTAGTTTATTGAAGATTATTCATTTGTGACTTGGAATGTTAGCTCACCTAAACCTAGAATTTATAGCTTTTACCCTGAATTCTGGTTATCTTGGTCTGTTTACCAAGAGGCATAAAGGAGACATTTAGAATAAACAAACACATTTTTGTTCCACTACCAGATATAAAGTATTATTTCTAGGATTCCATCATGTCTATACCTAATTTAGCCATTCTCAATCCTGCTTTTTAGACTGAACTGTAATTTACTAATAGCAATGACAGAATTAAAAGGTCCCAAGACATTATTTAGTCCAATCTAAGGCAGCTGAAGCTCAAAAGTACCAAGTCGACTAGGCTGAAAAGTGGGAGCCCAGTCTGGGTCAACTGGACTGATGCTTTTGGTTATACTGGCAGGAGCAATTACAAGGCTTCAAGAATCTTAGCTCTAGTTCCAGTCTCCTTTCAGATCGGGAGATATTGATGGAGAACAATCCCATCCTCCTCCCACATCTACACCATCTTGGTCTTCAAAGACCTAGTCTTAGTCTTTATGGAGAGAACAGTCTATCAGACTTGGATTTCCTCCACTTCTCACTCCTTCGCTCCTAACAGACCTCTCTTGACCCTTGCTCGCCTACCTCTTCACTTCCTCTCATGAATGTTTATGTTTGGGTAATGGTTCCAAAAGTCCTTCTCCCTCTTTCCAAGGTCAATCTCCCCTCTGAGTCCTTAACATATCCCTCCTACTCCTTTCAGGGTCTTCGTCCAGTATTTTTCTGCTTCCTTGTGTCTTTAACATTTCCCTTTGTGCTCTTTTAGACCTACTCCTATCCCTGTATCTGACTTAAGTAAACAATCCTACCACCCTGTCTCCTCTGAGAAACCTCCCCTTCCTTTTCATCTCCAGATTAACTGAGAAAAAAAAAACAGCACTTTCTTACTTGCTAGTCTTTCACTGACCCAATACAAATCTTACCTGACCCCTCTTTAGCTCCTACAGAAAATGCTCTTGCAAGGACCAGTGGTGATTCAACAACCAAAATCAAAAGGTTCTCTTCAATTCACCTCCTTAACCACTAAGTCTGACAGGATTGGCCACCTCCTCCCCTCGTAGGGGGCGTGCTTCTCTTACTATACTATTTACATCACTCACCTTTTTGAGCTTCTCCTCTCCTCAGTCTTCCAATGTTGGACTTCACTGCTTTCTCCTTTCCTCCCGGTCAAATCTTCAAATAGTATATAATACACATGCATGTCTGTCTCTGTGTATTTCTTTTCCATTCCAGACTTTTCTCCTGAGTTCAAGTGCTCTATAGGAAGAGTCTACTTGTTAGGTTCCAACCAAGTTCAGTGTATTCAAAATTGAAGTCATCTGTTTTTCCCCCACCACTCCATTTCTCCTCCTGTCCTTCCTTTCTCAGTTAATGGCATCAATAGAAACTCAGAGGAGAAAAAAAAAAAAAAAAGTGGGGGCAGGACAGACACACATGCCTCTTCTTCTCTAAATCATCTTCTCACCACTGACTTTGGTTTTCCCTCAGATCTTCGTATCCACCCTGGCCCATCTGTCCCAGCCCTGGGGTTATCCCTTGGGCAGGCCTTTACCTACAGAATCAGCTGATCTTCTTGCCTCTGGTACTCTTCTTTCTCCTCACTCTTTCAGGACCATCCACAACTTCAATCTTGAGTCATTTCCCTGCATGTAACCCCTCAAAGGCATCCCACTAACTGTATAAATAAGGTTAACTCCCAGAAGAGCATATAAATCTCAACTTGGTTCAACACTAAACTATACTTTCAATTTCCTCTCTACCCATCCTGTTTTCCAGCCACAATGACCTTCCAGTTCTTCCTAGAATATATTTTCCACATGTCGGTTTCTGCCATTCCTTTACAGGCACACTCATGATTCCCTTTTGTGCTTGTTGAACACTTACTCAATACATCACCTCTTCTGTAAAAAATACCCTGATGCCATCTAGCAGAAGAGAAGTTCTGAATACTCTGGCCCCATCATACTTCATACACACTTCTCCGATAAATAATATTTTGTGGTGATGGTCTCCCCGCGAGGGAACTCAGGTCAGGAATAGCATTCGTTCCCATGCACTTGGCACACTGTAGGCCCTGGAGTATTTGAGGAACTTAGTGATGGAAAACTTCTGTGTAGACAGGTGAGGCTTTATCTCTAAACTCCCACGCCACGCACATGACATAAAATGATATGCTGACAGAAGAAGTTTTGTGAGAGCTTTAATGGCACAAAATGTTTATAGCTACAAGTTATACATGTCTTGTAAACTGTATATAATGATACAAAGTGCTAACTAAATAGATGAAGAATGCATAATCACTTTGGCTCAGTTAATTCCAATAATTTCAACAACTGGTTCACTTAAAAATTCATCCGACTGGCTAAGTCTTCAATTTTCACTTTTTAGAGTAGTAAATATTTTTACTGCAAAGTAACTTGTTGCACTTTTCAATGTGCAAGTTTGTGCAGTTTTGCTCATGATTCTATTTACAAGTATTTTTAGCCAGTTTTCATCAATCAAGAAAAATGAAGCCTGCCTTTTCATCCCCAAATTGTAAACAGGTATAAAGCTTTTTAAACATTAATCTTAAAATGTCAACTGTTAATTGTCGAAGTCTCCCTTCCAATCATGCAATTGGTTTCTGTTCAACACAAATCTGGGTAGGAGCATAAACATGTATTCCATATGTTAGGGCTATCAATAAATACTGCATGATTTCATCTTAGGAGAAGTTTTACTGTGATCATGTATTCATGTTTTAGGTAATAGTCCAAAATTTCACAGATATTTTAAGAAAAAGGACAGAACTAAATTTATTTCCAATGTTGAAAAAAATCATAAATATAGCCAAGTTCAACCACACTACTGACAGAATTGCTACTGAGTTTCAAAAGAGGGCAATGTGTTACCTGTAAAAAAGCTGCTCTTATTTTAAGGTTGATTTTACTTCCCCCTGCCAGGATATCAGTTGTAATGCGAGTTGCATATTGTAGCAGTTTAACAGTTTAGTGCTTTCAACTTTATCAGCCTTTCCAATTTTACTCAGGCTTTTCAAAATCAGTGGGCCATCAGATTCACTTTCTTTCCAAAGAAATCCAAATATGAACACTTGAAATAAATAGGTTACAGAAGGCAAATCAAGTGTTACCAGGTTTGAGAATAAGATAGAAACAAGGTATAACAAAAAGATACCCAAAATTATTTAGGCATCAAGTGCTAGAAAGAAAACAATTCAGAAAACTATTTTGGATATATCATCTTTCTTAAAGATAACCAGCTATATTCCTGAAAAAAGAGAGTCAGAAATTAACTTTTTTTGTTTAATCTGTAGGTTACTTTCCATTATAACATGTCCATTTTACAAAACTTGATGTGAAAGACAAGAGAGTTAGTTTCTGCAAACTGGCAAATCTGGCTGCCAGTGTTCTTATCCAAGGCAAACCTGATGCACTTTATTTAATGAATAGATGGCCAGTTTTAAAATTAACAATGAGAAGTTCTCTAAATAGTCAATAGTAATGTCTATATCATAAACAGTAATTATTTATATATAAAACATATAGTAGTATCCCCTTCAGAGTCATGCTAGGTGTTCCAAAATCCAATAAGTCTACTTGGAGTAACTGGTAATCCTGCTGCTTTCTAACAGTTTGGTCCTAAAGCTTCACATTTTAGAAACGAACAAACAAAACAGAAACAGTCTATCACTGAAGGAAGCTGCTGAGCGCTCGGGAACCGCAGGAGTCGAGCACGACTGAAAAGATGGCCCCAGGAGAACATGACCACTGCCCGCACAGTCTCAGGCACCACCTTGGGAGGCTTGTGCAGGTCAACATTAAAAAGGGAGAGATCCAAAGAAAAAAAATGGCATCTTTTCAGAACTTTGTCAACTGTTCCCACAACCCAAGTCTGGTTTTCAAAGTTGCACAAGTGCTTGGAATCACTCTGAAATAATTATCTTCAGAGTTTAAAGGCTTCAGAGTATAAGGGGCGCTTCCTAAAACAAGAAGCCTGTATTTATACCGCAAACTGGAACTCATTCCAAAGCCCCTTCTGAGAAAAGAATTAAAAACAAAAACACAAAACCGAAACTTAAAGTCATGAAAAATTCACATGCAGCTAAAGCTAATAAACGTAAAGACACTAAACACACATAAATCCCCAAAGCAATTTCATGTATTTCTAGGCCTGAGACGTTCCTTAGAAGAAATAAAGATTCTACAGCATAGAGGAGACAGCATCACAACATACTAGTATTAAAATCTGCTGATGTAGTTCAGTTCTTACTCTGCTTCATACCCACCCCTTACGAAGCCGGCCTCCTATAAATTAAAAGGCGCCGCCAGGAGGCCGTTCAGACAAAACGTGGCTCCAAAGCTTGTTTAAAATGATTTTTTATTGCCCAGGATATTTTGTTTCTTGTGTCTTGTTTTTTTTTGTTTTCTTTTTGAATAACTGTAAATTCAAGCTTAGGGAAGTTTGTTTTGCCTTGAAACGAAACGAAACGAAACAAAACATTTGCTAACCTGATCTCATTTGAAGAGAGAGATGGTAGTTATCTTGCAAGACTAAAATTTATACCATGAATGATGCAGGTCTAAGTCTGGTGGCACTAAAAGGAGACGATAGCATTGTTGACACAATTATAATCTGCTGGTGGCATTTGCGGAAAAGAAGCCCTTGCAAATTTCTAAATAACAGCAAACTCTGTTAGGAAATTCTAAAGTGTCTTACAGGCCAAAAAGGGAATGAGGTTAGTAAAATGCCTCAACAGAGTTTGAATAAAATACTGGGTCTGAGAGTTACTGGAACTTGGATATGTAAAAATAGGGTGGTAGGCTGGGTCATGCTTACAATGGTCTCAAGTTCAAATAAACTACTGTGACAATACACCACTTCACAGGTCACACGCTTCTCCGCTTCTCCGGGGCTGTTCTTCCCTTCAGTAGGTGCTGGCAGAAGGTGTGCTCAGTCGCTTCCCAATATAGATGCTGAAAGGAAACAGAGTGCATCGGGTCTCATCCGTGTCAACAGCTGCACACCCATTGGCCACGGGCCAAACTGCACCTGACAACTCCACGTTGTAGAAGACTCTGAAGGTGGATGTGCACAGCTAACACACTGAAATCACTGCTGACTTACTTAAAACTAGTCACCAGCCAGCCAAACTGGTTTTAGGTAATTACGTTTACTCATCAGGCAGGACTGGACAGCACAGGGGCAGTGATCACACGAAGTAAAATCAGAGAGAATAGATCCCTCCAAAGAACAAAGCACAGCCAACTTCCTTTGACATGTTCCCTTAGAGTAGGCAGAAAGTTCTACTAATATTTCACGCACAAAATACAGTAACATGCCAAATTACAAAGCTGCCAGGGCTTTATAGTGGGCTCTTAACTCTTCAGGATTAAGGCCTAACGTTACTTTTCCGTGCCAAGCAAGTATTTTACCATTAAATAACGTAAGCAGAAGGGCAGTTAAGGAAAACAGGAAGCTAGTCCCACCCCGCCGTGTAATAAAACCAACTTTCTCAAATCCTACTTTCCCCACACACATCTATAACAATAGTTACACTTACACCAGCAAGCGAGACAATCTGAAGACTCAGGAAAGGAAAAGCAATTGGAAGGTATAAAAACCAAGTCCTTGAGGGCAAATGAACTACTGTGCAGTCAATACTGGAGGGGAATTTAAACTCCTCCCCTGCCTGCCCTCACACCAACCCCATTCAACACCCACACACTCCCTTCCTCCACAAACCCCCTCCATCCATTCTGCTGTTTGTGATTGCAGCCTTCGCCATCACAAAAACAGATCAAGCACCCAGAAAGACAAAAGAAGTCTATGGAAAAGTCGTGTGTATGGTTCCATGTTTATGACTGTAAGTAAATCTCTTACCCATATGCTGAGCTCCTTACAGGGGAGATAAGGGGTCACATAGCTTTTGTATATTATATAGAGAAAATGATTCTCTGCACATGCTTAAAGAGAATAACAGATAGGTCTTAAAAAAAACAAAAAACTAGTGTTTAACTCTTAAAATCTTTCAAAAATGGATTTCCTCAATTGTTCCATCAAGACAAAAAAAAAAGAATTTAAAAGACATTCCTGAAAAATTCATCAGTTACAGGTAAATATAGGGCCAACTTTAGAAGAATAAATGAAAATGCTACAAAGAATAAAAACAGGATCCTGAACCAACCTACCAGTTTCACTCAAGGCCTATTCAATAAAATGGTGTATTTTCCCATCTGGGGAAAAAAAAATGAGAGGAAATACAACAGGGGATGAAATGAAGGGAAAACCCATTAGGAGTCCACCAGTACTTACCCTAGGCCCAAAGCCAAAACATGAGAGAGGAAGAGAGACGGAATGAACACCTTAAGGAATTCTGCGGAGAAAATACCCCCTTTCTTCATGGCCCCACTTTTCCTCATGCTTAAAGAGACGGAGCGTTTGGGGTGTCTGAAGTGGAACTCTCTGAGGGAAGAAAGGCAGAGGCAGGGATCAGAAACGCACTTGCTGAGAACATCCTGGGAGCGAGCAGGTCCGCTGCCCATGAGCAGGAGCGGCGTCTGCCATGTCCCCTGAGAAGACACGTGCAAGGACTTACTTAGGTGGAATGTTTTCAGGTCTACTGGACCAGTCGGACACCCAGTCGACGCTTTTCTTTGAAGCATCGACTTCTTTCTCTCCTTCTGGAACTTCTTCTTCTGACTGTGAAGAAGAATTACAACTTTAAAAAAGAAAAAAAGGAAGCCCAATTGTTCCTACTACAAAAGACAAATCTAGACAGAAAATATGTGAAAACTCTAAGGTTGTGTCCATCAGCAATTTTTACGTAAGAAACATGCCAGTTTTCTAAAAAGGCTGACCCAATGATCTGAGATCAGGGCATTTAATATCTTAAAAAGAACCTGACCGGGCCTCACTGTTGTTCTATCTAAGCGTAGGATGTGAACCTGAAAAAAGTGCACTTCAGGCTGTAATGCTCACTAAAATGTGGAGAGGATTAATAACTGCTGCATCTGGGTGATACTTATACCAAGGCCCACTGCAACATTCTCTTTACTTCTGTTCACACTTAAAATTTTTCATTATTAAAAATAAAAAAAAAACTCCAGAAGTATATGCTAACCAATATAAAGTGATGAGAAAACAAGTGGGAGATGTGATGAGGAAATAATAATAGTATTTATTAATCACTTATCAAGAGACAAGCATCATTCTAAGCATGTTACATGCATTAATAATTTTTACCTGGCAACAACCCCATAAAAACAGGAATTATCAATATTCCATTTTACAGATGAGGAAATGAAGACATAAATTCAGTAAGTGCCTGAGGTTCTGTAAGTAGTAAGAGACAGGGCCAGTATTTAAACTGGGTAAACTGTCTCTCAAGTCCCCAACTCCTAAGCACTAGGTTTTACTTACTGGAAGGAGATTCCATCTTTTTTGACAAATCACTATCTAAATATTTCCCAAGGTTTACTCAAAACTACTTAAGCCAAAAGTTTTTTGGAATCATTTATTTTATACTGACTTAGAATTTGACATTTTTTGCATCAGGTAAATGAAAACGAAGTCCTTTTTCTTACTAATGATAACCTACAGTTTCAGGCCAAGAACAAGCAAAATTCCCAATAGCTTCCCTTTCACGAGAACCCACAGGAATGAGATAGTCCTAAAAATGACAGCAATATTCACTCGGCTTTAAGGAATGTGATGCTAGGACCTCAAACCCAAGGGTCTCAAAGCAAAGAACTGTTTTGATTTGTTACTTCGTTTGAACAGGATTCACTCTTTGACCAAAGCTTTCATTCTTTTCGGTAGATAGCTATGAAATGCAGAGCTTGATATATATCACGTGTTTCTTTTTGACAGGCTAGTTCTCTATGAACTAAGTGCCCCAGGAAAGTAATTCAGAGAGTAAAAGGGGCTACCCTATCTCTAGAGACTAACAAACTGAAAGTAAAATCCCTGTGGATTTTTGCTACTCTGGTAGTATCATTCTTACTTAGTTCTGCTGGACTTGGCAAATTCCACTGAATGACACAATGTAGCCCTTAGGATTAAGCTTTTTCCATTGGGTATTGAGATTACTCAGAATCATGAGTTGGCTCTTTGTGGAATAAATCTGAAAACATCTTAAATCAAAAACAGTAAGTTGTTACAATTTACTTATAGATCAGTTTGTGTACACACAGTATCTGACGATACCCAACACATTGCACGTGACTTCTGCTTACAGCTTCCAATTCTGATCTCATGTGTCTCTCCTTAAAACTGCTCAAAGACTGAGGTTTAAATTTGTGAACAAGGTAATATTTTCTACTTTCAAAGAGAATTAAAATGTAGTAAAATTTTATGGCTTAATTTACTTTAAGATGATGTCATTTTCTCTCAGTTGAGTGAAGCAAAGTTATCTCTGGACTACTAGTAAAAACAAATTCCCCAATTAAGTTTATAATGCTTACCTTAAGAACCAGAAATCCTATGCTATCCTCATTTACTACTGCTGTGTGCTTGCTTCCCTTTATTAATCTTAAATTTGCCAGTTTCAGGTTTTAAATTACCTTCCAATCCTTGGAAAAATGCATTTAATATGGTAAAAACGTACTTAATCTAATTAAATAAGATCCATGCTTTTACCTCAATCAAAAACCTTCTCTGATTATTTTAGCCTGTCCTCATGGGCAAGTCCTTTACCTTCAAAGCACTTACATTTTCCCTCTCTGGCCCATGTCAAATTCTCTAGTTCTCTACGTGCGGCTATTGAACCGCACAGAATGGGGTCCATAAACCCCAGTTTTAAAAGAGGGGAAAGGGAGGGCATTTTCGGTGTGCATCAGTGATACAGGGACACCCGACACTGTGCTGGCCCCCCTCAGTCCCAGAAACACATGCAAAAATGACTTCCGGAGACTTCCACAGTCTCTTTGCTGCCATAAAACGGAGCCTCTTGAGGACTACGGTCATAAAAGTGTAGTCTGAATGATCCTTTTCCTAAATGCATTACACCTTAGGCTTCCTCATACCCTAACTCACCGGGCACGTCTCGGTTCATCCTCACGACCTTGTGAGCGCTCCGGAAATCAATCCCGTGCACGGACTTATTTTAGTAGAAGGCACAGGGGCTGCAGGCTCAGACAGCCCTGGTTTCAATCCGGGCTCTATCACCCATGGCTTTGTGATCTTAGATTAGTAATTTAATGAAGACAAAGCCCCACTTCTCCCATTTGTTCTCAGGGCTAATATCACCTCTTTCACTAGACTGAGGACACTGAAAGTGGGAAAAATCTTTTTTAAAAATAAATTTAGCACCCAGAATATTTTAATATATATTAGTGTCTTTCCTTCCTCCTCCTAGAAAAGGCTAAAAACATTCTATATTCTTCATATAGACACATATAAAAATGTTTGATAAGAGCAAGTCCCGTAACATAGTCCTATGGTAAATGCTTCTATTTGCTAATCCTAAACTCACTTCTCGTTCATGAAAAAAATCCACCCTCCCAAAACCTAGTTATTAATTTTTAAATGATCATTTCTGCAATTTTAAAAAAGCAATGTAATAGGCTTTTTGAAAGTTTAAATAAATCATACCTACTGATTTCTCTTTTATTAAAAGTCTTACTCTAAAAGAACATATTTTTCTTAAGGGATTTAAAACTGCTTTTCCAAAGATGTAACGATGTTTAAATGGACTGCTCTGATTGTTAATGTGGCTTACCCAACAACGTTGACAATAACTAATGTTCCTTTAGGTACTAGTTTCTGAATTGGGACCACAGTAGCAATACTACCATAATCTGACACAGAAGCCAAAAATGTTACATTTTCTCTCCTGAATTTCACAAATTCCTCTGGAATTCTAGGATGAACTCAGTCAGCTCCACAATTGCATTTAAATTCAATTATCAGTTAAGGCTAATTGTACACTGCCACTCCATGAATCGAGACAGCACTTATCAGTGTTCTATTACATTGTTAGATAGATTATTAGGAGGGAAAAGTATGTGTGGAGGGGGAGGGAGGTCTAAGATCAAATAAGCTTGGGAAACACTTGGTTTAAACAAACAGATTCTTCTACTGCAGGAATTGTCAGAGCCTTTAATGTGCTACTATGTGCTGTGACTACTGGGGGTGGGGTGGGGGGGGGGTGGAGAGAGCCCAGAGACTGTATTATTTCCACTTAACTTGACTTCAGAACTATCTTATGGAGCTTCCCATTGAGCAAATGTTCCTCGAAACACATTCTGTAAAATGCTAGATTTTCAAACTGTCAATATGAATTGAGGACATCTTCCTCAGAAAAGACTACAGCAAAGAATTAATTTCATTTCTCTTCCTTGGGATTCCTTAGTACACTTTTGTCATGGAAACTACGTATTTTCTTCTTCATTAGTTATAGCTTATGCACATGGCAAAACTAACATACATTAGCCAGCAATTCAACTGCAGTTAGAACATCTCTGTACATGAGAGCCTTCTTTATAATATAAAGCTCATAAAATAAATTCATATCCGATCTGTAGATTTTCTAGGTTTTAGAGAACAGCACAAACAGAATACGGAAAAAGCAGGGAGAAACTGTGAAGCCTTCTGAAACAGAAAGAATACTGGGTGGACCCAACATATCATGCACAATACTTCTAGTGCAAAAGGCGAATAGGACATTATACAGGGAGAACCCCATAAAGCAAAGTTTCTGTCCGAATGCATTTAAACATTCCTTCCACAAATACTCTGCTAGCCCATGAACACGGGAGAAAAAGACAATGGTTCTGGTCCTCACAAATTTGCACTCTAGCACTTTTAGGCGAGTTGACACATCAATACAGTCAAGGGCCAGCTATGAGCATTTTAAAGCGTTAATAACAATTACTTACTTACTGTAAATTTCAGAATATTAATCGTTGTATGCTTTCAATACTACAGCCATCTATTTTACTGACAATGTCAACTCCTAGTGAACTACATTTACCTTCTTTAGTTTAAGGAACCCTGCAAAATTTAGATGAATTTTATCTCTAGCTGTTGAAATTCATCTCAAAAGTCACTGCTTTGATGTCAGATGCAGAAAAAGTTTTCACACCTGGTTCTACAACTTTCCTTTTCATTCATTTTGTGACCTTAAATAAAACCTCTATCTCAGCTTTCTATTTAGAAACTCAAGAAACCAGCCTAGAATACTGGAATGATACATTACAGACAAGAATCTTCTGATTCTGTTAGGGTGAGAGGAACCCAAAGTCTCAGCTGCAAAGGCATATAACGAGGGCTGTATCACCCTAAGTAAATTCCAAAATCAGAAACTGAAGAACTTATACCAGCTTCCAACTACTTTTTAAAGTCTTCTTGTTCTTTAATATATTTTAGCAAAACATATTTAGAGTTCGCATTCCTAATTATTTACCGTACATCGGAAAAACAAGCACACAACACACGCACACACCTGAGAGCTATGGTCCCTGCTGGTGTGCATCTCCACATCAAACATAATCTGCCCATCTTCTTGTGGGGAAGGGCTAGAAGAGAAAGAATTTAGCCATTAGTTTTAATTCTCATTTTGTCAAGTAAATTAACCTCCACTGGAAATTAGAAAATTAAGTCACAGCAGTATGGCTCTGAAAAAGCAGCAAATCAAAAAGTATTATCTTGACCCCAAAGAACAAATGAAATTGAGCACTCTTATTCCCAAAATGTTCTGGAATTTTGTGATGGTGATGAATTCCTTTGCAAGGATAAATTTTCTCATTTTTATTCTTTTTCCAGTAAAGGTACAAAGATCTTCAAATTCAGAAACTTAATTTCAGGTTCTTTTCCTCAAAGTTCTTTCATCATTAAATAATACATCACCAGTGATTTTCAAAGCGTGAAAGCAGTTTTCAGAGTCTAGTTCGTTCCCAGCCTCCTGAGGAGCTTCCCAGGTGTAATCTGAAACCGGCCCCCACACAGGAGGGCAAGGAGAGGGAAAGAGGCAGGCCACTCCAGGGTGGTAGGTGGCAGCTTTAAACGGCAAGGGAATTTACAGATGAGGCTTGTCTTGGCGTGACAGTAAGGTGAGCAGATGGCACCGCCTGCCACATCTTACAAGTTTATACGGAGGTCTTAACTGGGTTTAGTCACGGATACCATTCAAACAGTCTCAACGCCACATTTCTGTCTCAAAGCTGTATTCCTGAGGCAGCTTCTGGGAGCCAGGAAGGCAAGCAGAACGCACATTCCAAGGACAGGGAGGGAATGAAGAGCCTCCAATTGCCCAAGTCCAGCTCCAGGGTCAAACTGTGGTCACGTCTTCTCGAACACCTCCCCCAACACGCTTTCAAAGGGTCTTCAAGGTTAAAGTTGTTTTCATGATACTATTATGATTTGCCTTTTTTATTCTTATTTTGTCATGCCCATCATTCTTATTCTGTGTATTGTGAAATTTTCCAAAGGCTACATGATGTGTTTTATCACTACAAACCGAATGCAAAAGTGAATGAGAATCCAGCTGTTTTCTATTAAGCCAGATAAGAAAGAGATTTGCAAAAATGTAAATCAATGCCACTAGTTCTTACTAATTTTTTTTTGGTTATGAAAAAGTTATTTTTCATTTTAAAAAGTTACTCATACTGAAATGTAATGGGTTTATTATTGTTGAATGAATACATATTTTTAAATTTCTTTCAATTTCTAATATAGTTAAATATCAATATATATAACTCCCATCAACAAAAGATCTTTGGGGATCCTTAGTAATTTTTAGGAATGTAAAGGATATGGAGACCAGAACCACCATTCTACTTATTTCAGAAATTATTTGCTTTGAGATATTTCAAAGTGAATTATATAAGCATATATATGAATACAGAACCTTCAATGAAAAGTACAAAATATATTCCCAGAAACAAAAATTTACAGATAAACTTTTAGACAAAAACACATGATCATGAACTATACTTGATATGATAGATGAAAACAACCTGGTAAGTTCTATTCTTAACTTTATCAATGATTCCTTATGTAACCACAGCAGGTCACTAGATTTTCCACCACACACCCCACCCCACCAAATCTAAACCGAAGTAGGGATGAAAACGCTCCAGGCTTATCCTGTTCAAAGGAGTAGATGTTATCTGTTAAAGCTACCAAGAGCATGTGTACAATGTTAACATACAGAGATGCTTTTGAACTAGAAATCTCCGCCTAGAGCACAGGAACCAGGTGGAAGGAGGCACTCTTGTTGTCCTCAGTTTACTGTCATTATGGTCACATAACACTGTTGCGTTCACAGCCAGAGAGATCAAGTTAAGGGTCAGCCTCACAGAGCCAGGAGCAGGTCAAGGCAGCAGAATGACATAGGCAAGAACCCTACAGAAGCACTGCTCTACTTCTACACTCTATCACTGCACCAATCTCACTTAGAAGAATACTAAACGTTTCACTGGTAAACGGTTTACTACTTCTAGAGCTTCAATCCTGGCTTATATGAGAATTAGCCAGGGAGCTTTTAAAATATCCTCACATCTCTACCCCGTCCCTGATGACAGAATATGAACCTCTAGGGATGTGGCCTGTGCACTGGTATTTTTAAAAGCTCCCTGGGTGTATCTAGTGTGGAGGTTGAGAACTCCTGCAATAGGGTAAAACGCAATAAAAACACAAAGGGGTTATCTTCTAATAACCACTACAGTGACAAAAATGTATCTCTGGAATAATTTTTAAATTGAAAATATGGTTTACCCTTGAACAATGCAGGGTTTAACCCTGCACAGTTAAAAATCTGTGTATAACTTCTGACTACCCCCAAACTTAATTACTAATAAACCACTTTTGACAAGAGGCCTTACGGATAGTCAATTTACACATATCTTGTATGTTATAGATTTTATGTAGTGTATTCCTACAATAAAGTAGGCTAGAGGAAAAAAATGTTAAAGAAACTCGTAAGGAAGAGAAACTACATTTATAGTACTGTACTGGATTTATGGGAAAAAATCCACATGGCTGTGTAGTTCAGACCCATGTTGTTCAAGGGTCACTGTATATATAAATTAGTTCTGGGATGAATATCCAACAGTCCCAAAATGTTTCCACCTACAAAAAACACTTCTCAATGACTTCAAATATAGAGATGCATGGCAACTCAAATGACATGAATTTTGAAGACATTTTAAAATGTCAAGGTGTGTTGGCACAGGAGAGTATTACTGAGCTAGAGTTGCAGGCCTTCTCTGAAAGATGACCAGGAACCCAGAGCCTAAAGATACAGAAGCTGAGGGATAGGAAAGTGTTCAAAAGCACATGCCACGCCTTGCTTCACGTGTTTAGAAACCTAACTTAAACGTGATCACGGGAAGGTAAATTCATATTTGATCACAAGTATAACTACAACCACAAGTGAAATAAGATGACCAGAAAAGCAAGCAGGTGACTTCTTCTCTGCTCGGTGACAACAGCAAGTGAACAAGAGGTTAAGAGACACATTGATACCAATGATCAAGGGTCATGTACTTGAATGTATAGTAAAAGTCTTATAAACAGGCCCAGAACAAGCAGAAAACTTCAGAAACCCATTACAAGTCCCATAATATAAATGTAATAGAATATAAACTTCATTCTGAAAGACAGACGAATGCTATTGCAACTGGAATCAATGGCAAGCTGCTCAGCAAAGAGCCATCTGCTCTGCTTCTGCTTTTAACCACAGCCATCCCAGGCTCCTAAGAAGCACAGGGACACAGGCAGAGATGAGACGGGGTGGTGGGGGCGCACAGTGTGCCAGAGCCAGCAAACCAGGCTCTGCTACCTTGGTAACATCAGTGGATTATAAGATATGCAGGAACCTCAAACATGACTGAACTCCTCTTTCTCCTTTGAAACTTTTTCTGACAAATAAAATATGCTATATATACAATTTTTACAAAGTACAAAAATATTCAGAAGAAAAATATCCATAATTCCACCCCTTAGAGATTATCACTTTTATTTTTAGTATACATTTTAAGTGTTTCCTTAGTCTTTGCCTTGTGCATCTGCATTTTCTACATGACTAATGTCAATTAACTCTTAATTAACCAAAAGATCATCCAGTATCCCATAATGCTAACAGTATGGCTGTCACCAGTCTAAGAAGTGTCAGGCGTACCACCCAGCCCTCCGGAAAAAAAACAAAGCTCACACTGCAAAATAAACGAACAACTCGGTTTCATTCCACTCATACGTATCACTGTATCCTTACTCTTTCACCAAAAGCAGCCCTTCATCAGTGGAATTACTCTTCCCAAGGCAAATGTAGAAAAATGAGGTCTGAAATAAAAGTTCCTCTGAAACAAAATGGTCTTCCAAATTAACTATCTTTGCAGACCCTGGTTGGTGTTTCCAACCATGCAAATACCACTATAACTTAAATCAACCTGCCGTTTCTAGGACCCAAATGTTTACTGAGTGTCTACTATGCACCAGCACCATGACTGTCAAGGGTACAAAGGAGATGAAACATGATCCCTGCCTTCTGGAGCCTCACAGTCTAGAAGGGGGGACAGATATGTAACTGGCAGAATATGATCTGTGAAACAGGACACAGAGGAAAATGGGAGAAAGTTTAATACTACAAGTAAACATTTATGCCATTGACTTTTAAATGGATAAACATCAAAAAAAATGATACAATCTGAATAAGGAAATTGATTTAATCTAGGGAAAAACACCAGGCACTCAAGTATTTGTCAATTAGCTATCTGATTTAAATACACATGCTGCAATAAATCAGGAGTCACATTTTGTAAAAGAAAATGAAAGCAGATTTATTTTTTCTAATGGGAATTAACCTTGTAACCCATCTGTATGGATCTCACTTACCTGTCACAGTGAGAGCTGGCTCTTGAACTACTCTGTCCTGATTCATGTTGTGCATCCAAAAGAATCTTCTCCATGTCTCCATTGTGGATAGAGGATGAGGAAGGTACATGTTCTAGCCCCCCATTTTTCCCATTGCCATTATCATTGCCATTGCTGCTGTTCATGGGTAGCTCCACCCAGGAACCTGTTGGACAAGTCAGATAGCTTAAGTTAACCACAGCAGAACCAAACTCTGTCATGTGCACACAGATGCGAATGTGGTGAATTCTGATAAGAATTCGGTCTTGCCTCAAAGCAAATGCAAGAGTATTCTGAAGAAAATAAATAAGGAGCAACAGAAGTCTAAAAATACATATAGTTCCTGTTCCTGAAGTAGCTCACGCAATCAACCAATTTAGAAGAAGCTGGAACTCTACAACTAGTATCTTAGAAAATGTGTCTTTCAGCCAATTTTCTCTCTAGTTAAATCTTAGTTTATAGATGATAAGCACTTCACTGAAAACTTTGAGATTGCTTTTCAGAAAATAAATGGCTACTTTATTACTACTTATCTTTAATATTTTAATTATATATGTTTAACGTAATACATGTATGTATTTTTTCCCACTACTTCAGCTATTTAGTTGTATCCTCCCCACAGATAAAATAAATCTATGGCTTAGAAACTTCTTAAAAGTCATCTAAATAAGTTAACAACTGTCCTAATTAGCACAATTAGAAGCTCCTAGAAAACTTAAATCCAATCATAAAATTTTCAATTTGTGTACAAATGTGCAGCATAAAATTAATGCATCTAGCTCTTAATTAAATCCAGTGATAATACTAAAAAAAATCTGAAAAAAGCTTTCTCTCTACCCCACAAATTAGTTTCTTCCTTTCCTTTATACCTCACCCCTTTCTATCCTCTCCCCTATGCACTAACCATACCTTGTGGATTTGTCCTTTCTTCTCTCCCACGACTTCCCTATTTCCTAGGGTTTCACTAAGCCTTCTTGGTTTTGGGGAGAAACTGCATCTGTACAGGAGACACTGAGGTTTTCTCAGGCCAACAGTCAAAGAGGGTGGAGCCACAGGAAAGGGGATGTGGCCCTGGTAATCTAGATAGCTCTTGAAAATATTTATTTATTGGCTCAATGAGTTTGCTGAACACATTAAGGTGCTTTAATTTTAATAAGAATTGATAACAGTAGCCAATAGACCAACTTCACAACAAAAAGAAACACGGGTGAATTCTTCCTAATTTCCATTCTGTATAACAAATTTTGTTTTAGAAAATATAACCAAGCAGGTTGATAGGGCCGTTCCTCCAAACTCTCAGCAGAACATTAGAGTTCTGTGGCCAATCTTCCACCAGTAAATCAGAAAAACCACCAAATGAGGCTCAAACCTTAAAATGCACTCTCAGTTAGGTGAGGACTATTCTAAATCCAAAGTGCACTCAACATCATCCTTACATGAAGGAAAAGCTCAAAGGCAGACCTGGCTAGAAATCTGACTCCACCACCTACTCTCTGCCTGTCTTTCTGAGCTTAGGTATTCTCATTTGTAAAACAGAGATATAAAAATACAGACCCCTACCTCTCAAAGCTGCTCTGAGGATTAAACACAGGACATAGGTAAAGTGCCCAGTAGGTGGGAGATGTTCAGCTATCCACTAGTTAAAAGAGCTTTATTATTTGTCAAGTACTTAGAACAGTGTTTGCTAAATAAAAACGAAGTTACCCTTTCCTTCCTTTCCCTCTAAGGCAGTCCCAGTGGGTGTCACAGTCCCATAACCACCACCAAATCTTGGGGACTGTACTGCCTACAACACAGCTGTAGGACATCTCTGTGACCTCATTCTACAGACAAAAATGGACACAGACTAGACAGAACTCAAAATGGATTAACAAGTTCAACTAGCAAAGCTAAGACAGACTTAACACTAAAGGTAATTTAATTAAATACTTGGAGTGCCTCTGGAGTATAAAGAACTATGCCAAAAGCATCCCTAAATTTAGAGTTCTACAAAGTATTTTAACAGGAAAGAGACAGAAAAAGAGGTATATGATAAATTTTTTTTCTAGTTTAACTGTTTTCTAGGACTGTCAAACTTATTTTAAGCCAACAGAATCAGTTCTTCTTGTACAGAAGCCCAAAGTATAAAATAAACAAAAGACCTGAGCTGCTCTGATAGAAGAACTAAGGAACCAGGAGTTTCCCATGGGTCTCTGTGGAAGCCAGTCTTCCCTAAAATACAGTGAATGTTCACTTCAAGTAGCTGATCAAAGAGAAAACTGGCTGTAACAGTATCTTTTCCAGACCTTACTTTTTTGAAGGACTTCCAAACCAATATCTAAATTCTTCTTTCTGCATTAAAAATATATGAGCAATCATAACCTAGGAACTTGAGAAGACATAGCTGGAAAACCTCAGTAAAACCGACCTCTGTGACTGGCTTCACACCCAGCATAACTGAAGTCATTTCTACTTAAGGCAGACAATATTTATCTGGCATATATTACTAGGGTGGTTAAGAGCACGGACTGAAGGCAGACTCCCACTCTACCACTTAACATCTGTTACACCCTAGACAGGTTACTTAACCCCTTAACAGTTTTCTCATCTATAAACTGGGAATAAGAATTGTATCTACCTCACACAGTTGTTAGAAGGTATTTAATGAATAAAGCATGGAGAAAAATAAGGTCACTAGTATATGGTAACTGCTATGTGCTAGCCACTATTATAATTATACTGTTATCTTTTTAAAAAATTTATTGCAAAAATGTGTTTCTTGAAAATAAACATAAAGTAAAAACAATTTTTCCTCCCAATCTCCCATTCCTACTCCCAAAGACCACTTTTAAAAGGTTTGTATGTCAACTTTCAGAGCTTTTTCAATGAAATACAGTTGTTTTTTGTTCTTGTTTTTATAAAGAAATTGAATTGTACTATGAATATTTTTCTGTAAGAAGCGTTGGTTTTTTTTTTAAGATTTTATCTATTTATTTAAGAGAGAGAGTGCAAGCATGAGCAGGGGGAAGGGCAGAGGGAGAGGAAGAAGCAGACTCCCCACCGAGCAGAGAGCCTGATGCAGGGCTCGATCCCAGGACCCTGAGATCATGACTGGAGCCGAAGGTAGCCGCCTAACTGACTGAGCCAGACAGGCGCCCCTGTAAGAAGCATTTCTTACCCAACAACTTATAGATCTCTTTCAAGGTCAATGTATATTACCTTACTTTATTCTTTTAAACAATTGCTTTGCATCTCATCATAAGTATATACCATACTTTAACCATTATCTAAATGTCAAGGTTAACCATTACCCAAATTGTTTCTAATATTATGTTATTACAATCAGGTCTTCAATAGACGATAATTTGACAATGTGCATTAAGACACCTAAAAAGGTAGATTTTCCTTAAAAGTTCTCTTCCAGATAGATCTATAGAAATAAACATTACTGCAGAAAAAGTTATGCACACAGATTATTAAAAGCTTCATCTTTTGACTAAGATGGGAAAAAAAATAAACTTGTCTTTCTCAATAGGTGGACTATACATGCTTTTCATTACCTAGTTCATTCCTGATTTACAGCCTCAAAATTTCTTGATGTTCTAACTACCAATTCTCACAAAGTCCCCTTCGACTTGGAAAGGAAACAAGACAAGATACGAGGATTGTGCTGGCCAAGCAATACAAAGTAGAAAAAAATCTGAGTGAATTCTCTTCCTGATAATCAAGCTTTAAAATTAAAAACTGCAGGCTCTCTCCGTTATATTAAAAGACTACTTACAAACTGAAAAGCGTTCTCTTATGCCAGACTCTACACATACACAATACATGAGATATTTTCTAGTTTAAGTCTTTGAGAATTGCTAAGAGATTCAGAATTGCTAAGAGAATCACACTTCTACATTTTGTAATATAGTACATTGTGAAGGTTGGTCCAGTAATTGTGATTATATTCATGACTGTATGCTGTATATACTCTTTTATAGTTTTATAATCACTAGTTCAATCCTCTTGCAAGAAGGGGAGTGGGAGAGCTGAGGGGTAGAGGAAGGGAGAGAAGGAAGAAGAGTAGTTCTCATCTTTTTCCACAACTTTCCAAGGTCCCATGTATAACTCTTATCCGAACCAGGGGTAACACATTCCATTATGTCTTATGTTCTCTCCTCAAAGTCTTTATTTTATTTCAAATACTTGATGCTGGAATCCAGACCAAGAACAGTCACCAACATTCTTCTAAAAAAAAAAAAAAAGTTGGTCATTTTGCACAAGTGGATACTTACACATCAGTTACTTATGTATTCAAAACAGTATCATGAAGCAGTGAAGTTTCACATGCCATAGCCTTAAAAGCCTTCTCACCATACTGGGGAAGCAAGTACATACATCATGGTTGAAGATGTTTAAAAAAGAAAAAAAAAAAAGGCTGTACTTCCTACATTAAAGAGTAACGAGAATTTTACTACTACCTGGATTTTCCTTATACTACCTACCAAATTATATAGCATAAATGTCCTATACAAATATTCTTAATCTGTTAGTTTTCTTAAGAATAAAACTGGACTGAAAACTGGAAAAATGTCATTTTAACTTTGCCAGCAGTTCAGATATTTATCCACTGATTTGTAAGGAAAATGAACATTTCCCCTACAATGGTAAACTAAAAAAAAAAAAAAAAAGTCAGAAAAAGGTTTCATTATTCCAAATATTTCAATAATTTGCTGTTAAAACTGTCTTGACCCCTGAACTGAAGAAAAATCCCAAACCACAGATAATCCATACAATGAGTTCATCTCCTGTGTTTCACAGTTGTGCAACTTTACCCAACAAAGAACTTCAACTTATCAGCAATTTGGGTAGTATTAGATGTCTGAATACGTTGTTTTGCCTAGTGCCCAAAAATCACTTGAAGGAATCAGTAAGGCTTCTTGTTTTGTTTAAACCGCTGTTGTATAATGAACTGAAAACACAAAAGAATAAAAGGCAAGAGGGGAGAAATTAAATATGGCACTAGCTAAAAGGTTTTCAGTAACTTTTCAAAGCTCACCCTACTCAAAACAAAATACTTTCTGTCTAGATTTCCCAAAGCCAACATTTTGATATCACACACAGAGTGTTCTTCCACTTCTGTTAAGAGCTAATACAAACGTAGCAGCAACTGATTGGCCAAAAACATCAAATACCTCACAGGTCTATCAGACACAGAGATAAACAATCACAGACAGCTCAACCCCATTTGTTCTTGTTTTTGTTAAATGGTGCGCAAAGGGAACTAAAATTCCTTTTTTTCCTGTGAAATCATGTATGCATACTAACCAAACAGCTAACTTGTAAGTACTGCAGGAAAACGGGGAGTACAATCAAGAAACAGTACACTAAAAAGCTAGATAGGCGGGTCACCTCTGTACATTAGGAAGAACAGTATACTGAGAGACTAGGAAACACAAATAACCAGGGGATTCTGGGCCACTAACGCGTCCTGAAAGGAACACTAGCTCATTTGAAAGTAAAAATCTCAGCTCTAGGTCCTAGCCTGCTGTGAACTTGGACAACACACTTTACTCTTGCTCTCTTTACCCGTAAATAACAGAGTTACCTCTAAAGTCTCTTCCCATTCTAAAATTCCATGCTTCTAAGAGTATGCTAAAAACGGGTAAGTAGTGTTTTAAGTGTACATTAATACATGAAACAGATAACGTTTAAAGATACATAAACTAATCCTTTCTGTGGGAAATAACATATAAATCTTAAATTCCAGAACGTAAGACACTTGAGTTTCAAAAACTCAACATTTAAGAAAAATTTACCCATCAAAAGATGGAACAGCAGCAACAAGCAATGAAAATATCTTAAAATACTCAAATTCTATCCCCATCTTGTGGGAGGGGACAGGAACTCTTTTCCCTAAAATAATTTTTAGGCCATGTTGGAACACGTCCCTCTTATGAAAGACATTGCAATGCCTTTGAATGTCATTTAAGCATCCAAATGATTTTCAAACGATTTCATCGGGCCATTTGCTAACTGTCCCAACTGCCTCTTTCAGGAGATCAATTACAGAAAGGTTAGGCAAGAACCTTTCCAAGACGACTGAGCTTTCAAGACAACTGGGAAAAACCTTAGGACAAGAGGTCTGAGCACCAGAATGTCATGATAAGCAACTGTAGTTGGTCGTAACTCAAATACTGCACATTAACTTCCAAGCGCCCGACTGTATTCGTGTGGTTTTAATCCCGTTCCTGAACATTTATTGCCCCAGATTCCACAATTTATGCAATCTTGGATGGTTCAAGAGGCTGTTCACAAAAGGTTTTCAGGGCACACAACTCCATCGTTTCAAAAACAAAACCAAAAAACTCACTTGGGCCAACTCTCAAAAACAAACAAAAAAAAGTAGCATAGCCTCCTCACCCCCCATCCCCAACGTGAAACAAATAACCACTAAATTACCAAATGATTTTCCTGACCAGCCTGTGTGGTAACAAAGGAAGGGAACTGGAGGGCTCACATTCTGAGCCCTAAAAGAACGCCGACCCAGAAAGGTGGGGTCACCCGGGCCAGGCCCGAGCCCCGCCGCACACCTGACCTCCCGCGCGTTCCCCGGCCGCCCCCTCCCCTCGGCCCGCCGCCCGCGTCCATCCCCCGGCGTCCCCGCTGCACGTCCCCATCCCTGCCCACGTCCCCTCCGCCGCCCGCTCCGCCCACCCTGCTCCCCGCGCCCCAAGGCCCGCCCCCCCCGCGCCCCGATTGGCTCCGCTCAGGGGCCCACCACAGGTGGGATCAGCTCGTCCCCCTTCTCCTCCCACCCACCTGCCCTCCCCAACTGCCAACCCAAGCGACCCCCTACCAAGACCTCAGGAGGGAGGGGAGACAGGGCTAGAGAAAGACAGGAGCAACTCCTCCTGACAGGTGACGGGAGCTGTCAGTCACCCGCACATCCTCAGCCTTGGCCAATGGGCTGCCTTCTCCTCCCGCCCCCCGCGCGGAGCTGGCGGCGGCGGCCGGAGCAGCTCCTCCTCCCCCATCCTCTTCACCGAGCCCACCCGCCCACCACTCACTGTTGAGGCCGGCTGGCGGGGGCAAAGGCTGTTCACCTTCCTCGCAGTTGTTGTTGTTGTTGTGCGGGGGCGGCGGCTGCTCTACTAAATGAGACGACATTGTCAGGCGGCTGGAAGAGCTGTGGCCGCAGCAAGACCGCCTCTGGTTCTCGGGCAGCAACACAACAAGCCGAGTCCCCCGCCCCCTTTTCTGCGCCTGCGCAGTCCCTCCCCCGCCCCTGACGTCAGGGCCCGCTCCGGCCACGTGATGACAACACAACAAGCGACGGGGCGGGGAGGGGGCGTTCCCAGGCGAGCTTCAGACCTGGAGACGCGGGAGTCACGCTGACACGCGCACCTGGAATGAGTTCTTGCGTGTCATTTGTACCGGCCTGCTGGAGTGACTTATGCAGCTGGAACTGAGATAGAGGTTAGGGAGAAATGTGTAATGAGGAAGTGTTAAGATGTTCATCTGCTGGCACCCAAATCTGCACCAACATTGCTTTAGCCAATCCCTGAGCATTTCTTTTTCACTGTCTACAAGGATTCATTTCTGTAATAGGTTTCATGGTGACACAAAGGAAGCAAAACCCCCGGCGCCTCCCTGTCATAAACCTAAAACAAAGCTGGCAATACATTAATACTCCAAACAGGGAACAATGTAAGGCAGGCCAGAATTTTTAGTTGCTAAAGATTTTTTAAAATTTTAAATTACAAATGTAACACGTGATCATTGTAAAAAAATGGAAAATTCCAGGAAAACATACGGAAGAAAATAACCACCCGAATTCCATCGTCTAACCTATTAATGGGACTTGACATCGGAAGCCGTGTTCCCTATACGTGGGTGACAGTAAACTACTTTATATTCCTAAACGCTACACCTGTTTCATACAACCACATCTTTGTCCATTCCTTGGTCTGTGTGGTACATATTTCTCTCAGTCTGTCACTTGTCTTTTAACTTTGTTTCACTCTGAAAAAGTTCAAAATTTTCATGCAATCAAACCTATTATTTTCATATGATTTGGGAACACCCTCACACCAAGATTTTAAATCTATTCCTTATAAATTTTTCTAATCCTCTTATAGGCTTAATTTTTATATTTAGGTCCTTGATCCATCTGAAATTTATTTTTGATGTGTTGTAAATTAATTAATTTCAATTTTTCCCAATTGGGTAGTCAACTGACCCAACAATATTTATTAATTTTTATGTCATCCTCTCCACAGTGATTTGAAATTGTACCTTTATCACGTTCTAAATTTCCTCAAAAGCATGAGTCCATTTAAGGCCTGTCTACAATAGCTCTATTAGCTAAAAGCAAGAGAAAGTTTGTCCTCCTTTGCCTTTTTAAAACTTTTCATGACTATTCAATCACTCTTTAGATGAATTTTAAAAGTTGACTGTCCAAGATTGACCATGTGTTGGTAATTATTGAAGCTAGGTGATGGTTATGTTAAGCTATTATTCTAGTTTTGAATACATTTGAAAAGTTCCATACTAAAAATGTTTTTTAAGGATTAATTTGTCAAATCGCATTGCAAATTTTTTTAAGATTTTGGTCAGAAATGTATTCAGTTAATAGATTAATTGGGAGGATAACTGATATATTTACAAAATAGCCTTCCCATTCAGGACTATTGTCGATCATTAAAAGAAGAAGGTAAGCAGTATAGCCAGCAAAATTGAGTTTATTCAGGAATAGCCGAGGAGTTGCAAACTATGGTGAACCATGGTCAAGTCTGAAGAAGAAAGAAGAAAGGGATTTTTAAGAAAGAGGTTGGGAGGGGTTATTTTGATAAGAGTTCATTAAGGAGAGCAAGAATTTGAGGTTGCGGCAGCTTCTCATTGGCTGAGCTGTTGCCAAGTGAGAGGAAAATCTTCCTTCTTCTTGCTGGGGTATGTAAAGTAAGCTTCCTGCTAAAGTATGTAAGGTAAGCTGTCAAGAGTGGTACCTGAGTGAGAACCCTCCCTTCATTGATTCCCTTCTCCATTTTGAATTAGATTTCCTTTATTCATTTTCACATTCCCCTTGTTTGATCAAGATCTGTCCTTGAAAGCATTGCTGCTCAAGCATTTGGTTGGTTATTTATTTATTAATTAAACATTTTTGTCTGTGTCACTCAGTGACAGAAAGGACCTTTCCTGGTATTCCTGTCCCAGGTTGCAGGGAGACCTTGAGGTGATGGAAACCATAGAAATCACATTTGCGCAACAAATAAAGTAGAAGAAGGAGCTCTCAGGTATTTTCCACTCTTAAGGTCATATCTTGTCTAGATTGTAAGCTTTGGAAATCATCTCAAAGTGTTGAGCTAACATCATTCTATCTGGTGCATCACTTCTGTAGAGATTTGACAAGCAACAAGTTTAAAAATAATTATGCAAAACAGAATTAAAAGTAACATGACAAATCCAACTTGTATGATGGTTCTAAACCATGACCCAAATCTGAAGGTAGCCAACTGAACAAATCAAAGGACCAGGGAGATCAGGTGAAATTTGTTGTAAGCAGTGTACTTGTTCCCTGATCTTGTGTAAATGAGTCTCTACCTCTCCAGAGGCATTTATCCAGGTGCAGCAGGTGGTATTGGCTACTGCACAAATGCCTCCTTGCTCAGCAAGTAGTCAAGGGCTATGCAATTGTCCAAAACTATTTTAGCCGATGAGTCAAGTGATCAGTGTTGGGCTGCTACTGCTTTGGTGTGGAATTGGCTAGCTCTCCTAATGTTAGGGAGAGATTTCTGATCGTATGCTCACTGGTATTTACTCTAACCCGAAGAGGAAAAGCTTTCCCTACAGAGTCATGTATGCCTCTTGGAAGTTCGCATTTAAGTCAGCCATGGAGGCTCAATGGGTGGACCAATGAGAGGCTTCTGATTTGCTATGCATGTCAACAGGGGTGGTTAAATGTCCCAATAAGCCTTGGTCTCCAATTCACCAGCTATCTAAACATTCATATGCCCATGAAAATGCCATCCACTGCAGACAAAAATGAAACCAGGTGGAGCACAGAGGACTTCAGCTAAGGTCTGGTTATTGATAGATTCATTAGCTGGAATTTTCTGATTGAAATTTTCAAGCCAGGGGTCAGAGAAATTAGGACAACATTCTGTGAGGTGCCATCCCATCCTAAAGCTGTCTTTTCTAAAAGCCTTGCAAAGAGGAGTTAGCCCATTTATATTTCTCTTGAGTACAGGGGACAGATCATATTTAAGTAAGGAAAAGATGTGGGTTGGAAGGAAACCAAGGTTGTATGATTGGCAAAGATGGAGGTGTCTAGTTGAGCTAGCCTGGTTATGACTGGGGAAAGTATAGGAACACCTGGCCATAATAGCCTAGCACCCTAGGTAACATTCAAAGGCTTATGGGTTTAATCAGTAGTGGCATTTGAGACTAAGGAGATATTGGTGACAGGTAAGACCAAGAGGTCTCTGACATTATGAATAGGTTGGAGTTTCTGGTGATAGATTCAACGGTCAGAAAGATTTGCCCCTTTTGCAATAGGTTGGGAAATGGGAATAAGAGCATAGACCCACATAATATATAGATAGACACAGAGATCTTACCACTCTTGTTTTAAAAATTTTAGCTATATGTCAGGTACAAAACTCAAAAGAATAGTTGGATCCAAATTATGTTTCTGGCAAATGGCCTAAGTTAAGTTTACCTCCTCAGATGGCCAAAGTTTTTTACTAAAGTATTTGTATGCTACAAGGATCCTTTTAGAGCTATTTTGGGAGTCATTTTGTCTTTCAGGATCTTCTGCATTCCAATCTAAGAATGCATTCCATTGTCACTGAAATGTTTGGAAACTTCTCTTTTAAGGGATCCCCTTAAGGTGGATTTATCTAAAACAAAGTTTCCCCAGAATGGCCATTACAATTCCAAAGTATCCAAAAATTTACCCAGTTTTCAGAAAGGCACAAGAACCTGGTCCAAGGATCAGATGGAACCTATCTTGCCTTTGGATTCTCTAAAACATACCATGAGGGGCCCTGTTTTCCAACAGCTGTTTTAAAACACTGGGAATCATGTGTATTCCCACCTTTTGAACAGGATGGGTGACTTACCAAGAAGCTTCAACAAACAGAAACAGAAACAGAAGGGATTAAACAGAAATAGAGAACAAGTATGCACAGCAAAGTTGGAGAGCTTAGAACACAAAACAAAACAATCAGAAATTTAGAAAACAAAAGAATACTCACCAGAAAGGGTGATATTTTCATAAAAACAGATCCCAAGTAAAGTCCAAAAGCTTGACCAAAAGGAGAGAGCTTGAATTGAGAGAGACTTACCCAAATCAAAATGGAAGAAGACAATGCACCTTGTGAAGAGCACAAAGTGCTCAAGTGGGTACTGCGCATAGTTCTGGGTGTTGGTAGTAGCTCGAGGGTTTGTCTCCTTTGATCCCACTTCTAACACCAAGAAATGTCAACCATCCAAAGAAGAAGGTAAGCAGTTTAGCCAACAAAATCGACCTTAGTTCAGAATAGCAGAGAAACCCAGGACAAGCAAACCTTGGCTATTCCTAGGTAAGTCCAAAGAAAGGAGGAGAGCATCCTTTCATAGAGGAAAGGAGAAAGTTTGGAGGGGTTGCTTTGAACAAAAATTCATTGGAGGAGAGCAAGAGTTCAAGATTGTGGTGTTTTCTCATTGGCTGGGTTGTTGCTGGGCAAGGAGAAAATCTTCCTTTTTCTCACCGATGTATGTAAAGTAAGCTATGACTCTTAATCTTGGGATTGAGTTCAAGCCCTGCGTTGGACATGGAGCCTACTTAAAAAAATAATAATAATAATGTCATTTAAGCTTTTATATTTTCCCCCTCTTTATGTGTCATGGATTTCAAGAGGTCATTTCCCCCTCCTAATATGATTATATTTTTTCTATCTCTTTTTTTATATTTGATGCTTTAGTAATTGATTCACAGATATTCATAATTATCTCTTTATCATAATGAAGTGGTCATAATTTTGTCCTCAGTTCAAATTTTTCTGATACTAACATCATGATCCTGGTTTTTGTTGTGGTGGTGGTTTTTGTTAGTTGCAACGTCGTAGTGTACCTTTACCTATCTACCCTTTTAACTTTCCACCTTTCTGAATCACATTCTATTAGGTGTGTCATGTGATAACAGCAGAAAAAGTTTTTGCATTAGGATCTAATCAGAATTTTTTTTAATACAGTAGTTTAACACATTTATATCCATTAATAATATAAATGTATTTGGATTTAATATTGTTATTTTATATCATGCTTTCTGTTTCGTATCTCAAAATATCTTTCACCATAAGCCTCTTTGTTTTATAGTATATCTCATCCTATAACTTAGAAATTTTATTTTTGTTCAATTAGTTCCTTTTACAACTATATATTTATGTAATTTCTTTAGTCCTCCATTTCTTCCGTTTCTTTTAATGTCCAGAAAGGAACAATGATGAAATTAGTATAATTCTCTTCTTCCACCTTTCCCTCTACTACCCATTTTTTAATCGTATTCTCTTAATATTTATCTTTGTAGTTTTAGATATAGTTGTACATCTATCACTTGATTTATCAACTTAATCTAATAAATTTTGATGAGTAGAAATAAAGTAGCATACTGCCCTATCTCTTTTCTCCCTTTTCTCTACACTACCACCGTTTGTTAATTACTCACTTCAATATTATTAGTTTATACATCACAGTATATGTATGTATCCAATAGCTATTACCACAGCCATGCTGAATAATGAGCCACCCCAAACTCACTGGCTTGCAGAAGAAACATTTATTTTCTCTCATGCACCTGAAGGATAATTAATATAGACTCAGCTCAGGTGGATTTGGTTTCAAGGTGAAAGTTGATCCAGCTCTGTTCCCTTGTCTGTCATCTTCCTTGGACCATGGGTTGGCCAGGTCATGTTCCCCTCATAATGATGAAAGAAATTCAAGGATAATGAGCAGCTGCAGCTCTGAACTATCATTCTGTGCACATTCCATTGGCCAAAGCAAGTCAGAGAGCCAACTGCTAAGTCACATTGCAAAGGGAATGGATTCTAGGAGGCTAAAAAAAACTGGAAACAGTAGTATACTCTACAAAAATATGTTAGCATAATTCCCACATTTGTTTTAGCTCAATTCTAAAGTTACAGATTCACTGCTCATTATGGATTCTATTGCCACAATTTATGCAATTACCTCTGGCTTGCTGAAGTTTTCTTCCTGAGAATAGTATCCCCTAAGATAATGCATGTTCTAAAATGTTGGCTTGTTGGCTGTGAATTTTTTTTCTTGAAACAATTTTTTTTTGCACAATAATTGAAATACAACAAATCACATGTTTGTAAGTACACAATTTGATAACTTTGGACTTACGTATACACTGTGAAACCATCACCACAGTCAAGATAAGTGGACATATCCCTCATCCTCAACATTTCCCTAATGCCCCTTTTATTCTGTCCCTCCTGTCCCTCTCCTCCTTTCACTCCCAAGTGATCAGTGATCTGCTTTCTGTCACTATAATTTGCATTGTCCAGAGTTTTATATAAATGAAATCATACATTACATACTTTTTTGCCAGGCTTCTTTCACTCAATATAATTATATTGGGATTCATCTATGTAGTTTGTATATTAATGGTTTGTTGCTTTTTTTTTTTTTAAGATTTTATTTATTTATTTGACAGAGAGAGGGAGAGATCACAAGTAGGCAGACAGGCAGGCAGAGGGAGCCCAGTGCGGGGCTTGATCGCAGAACCCTGGGATCATGACCTGAGCCGAAGGCAGACGCTTAACCGACTGAGCCACCCAGGTGCCCCAGTTTGTTGCTTTTTATTGCTAAATAGAATTACTTTGAATGGATATACCTAATTTGTTTCTCCATTCAGGCACTGATGGCACATTTAGGTTGTTTCCAGTTTGGGGCTGTTACAAATATGGCCACTATGAATATTTATGTATAAACTCTTGTATAAACATGTATTTCATCTTCTCTCTGGTAAATACCTAGGAGGTAAATGAATGGATCATATGGTAGGAGTATGTTTAACATCTTGAGAAACTGCTTAAATATTTTCAAGAGTTGCTTTATATTTCCCCCAGCAGTGTTTGAAAGTTATTTCCTCAATAACCTTGTTAAAAACTGGTATTGTACTAATTTTAATTTAACTTTAGTTATTCTCATAAGGGTGTAGTGTTCTTTCATTGTGAAAAGCTATTGAGCAGCTTTTCATATGCTTATTATCCATATATCTTATTTGATGAGATGACTGCTCAAATAATTTACCCATGTTTTAAATTGAGTTGCTTTCTTATTTTTGAGTTATGAGAGTTCTTTATATATTCACAATACACATCTTTTCTTAGGCATATAATTTTCAAAGATTTTTTCCCCCAGTATACAGACTTGTCTTTTGTTTCTCTTAACAGTATCTTTTGAAGAATAGAAGTTTTCAATTTTGATAAAGTCCAGGTTATCAATCTCTTCTTTTATGTATTGTGCTTTTAATGTCATATCTTACCCAATTCAAGTCACAACAATTTTCTACTAGGTTTTCTTCTAGGATTTTGATACAATTGCACTGAAGAGGTAGATTGTCTTGGGTATAATTAGCATTAACAATATTGTCTTCCAATCCATGAACATGGGATGTTTAATTTATAAGATTTATTTCCAAATTTATCAAATTTGGAAAGTTTTTGGCCATTATTTCTGCAAATTTTCTCTAGGATTCCCATTATGCATAAGATGGTATGCTTGATGACGTCCTATAGGTATCTTATGCTCTGTTCCTTTTTTTTATTCTTTTTTTTTTAAATAGACTTTAATTCTCAGAGCAGTTTTAAGTTCATAGCAATATCTAGCAAGGACAGAGATTTTCCATATAACCCATGTCCTCACACATGCATAGCCTCCCCCATTATCAGCATTCCCCATGGGAGTAGTACATTTGCTATGATTGATGAACCTATCCTGATGCATCATTAGCACCAAAGCCCATTGTTTACATTAGGAATGACTCCTTGTGTACATTCTGTGGGTTTTTGCAAATGTAAAATGAATGTATCCATCATTATGTTACCATAGAGTATTTTTACTGTCCTAAAAATCCTCTGTGCTCCTTTCTTCAGCCTGCTCATCCGAACCCCTGGCAACCACTGATTTTTTTTTTTTTTTTTACTGTCTTACAGTTTTGCCTTTCCTGAAATGTCATATAATTGGAATTAATCAGTATGTAACCTTTCAGATTGACTTTTTTCACTTAGTAATATGCATTTAAGGTTCTTCCATATCATTTTTTGGCTTCATAACTGGTTTTTTTAAGTCACTGAATAATATTTCACTTCTGGATGTACCACAGTTTATCCATTCACCTACCAAAGAACCTTTTAGTTGCTTCCAAGTCTTGGCAGTTATGAATAAAGTTGCTATAAACATCTGTGTGGATTTTTGTGGACATAAGTTTTCAACTCCTTTGATTAAATGCCAAGTAGTGCAATTGCTAGATCATATGTATAAGTATTTAGTTTTGTAAGAAACGGCCAAACTTCCAGTGTAAAGTGGCTGTACCATTTTGCATTCCCACCAGCAAAAAATGAGAGTTCTTTTTGCTCCACTTCATTGACAGCATTTGTCAGTGTTTTGGATTTTGGCCATTCTAATGGGTATGTGGTGGTATCTCATTGTTTTAATTTGCATTTCCCTGATGACATATGATATAGAGCATCTTTTCATATGTTTATTTGCCATCCTGTTACCTTTTTTGGTGAGGTGTCTGTTAAGGTCTCTGGCTAATTTTTTAAAAATCAGATTGTTTATTTTCTTAGTTGGGTTTTAAAAGTTGTTTTTTGGGATGCCTGGGTGGCTCAGTCGTTAAGTGGCTGCCTTCGGCTCAGGTCATGATCCCACGGTTCTGGGATCAAGCCCCGCATCGGGCTCCCTGCTCAGCGGGAAGCCTGCTTCTCCTTTTCCCACTCCCCCTGCTTGTGTTCCCTCTCTCTCTGTCTCTCTCTCTCTGTCAAATAAATAAATAAAATCTTTAAAAAAAATAAAAAAAGAAAAGTTCTTTTTTTATATTTTGCTGAGCAGTCCTTTATTAGATATATCTTTTGAAATATCTTTCCCCAGTCTGGGGGTTGTCTTTTCATTTTTCTTGACTATGTATTTCAAAGAACAGAATTTTTTTATTTTTAATGAAGTCCAGCTTATCAATTATTTCTTTCGTGGATCGCGCCTTTGCTATCATAGCTAAAAAGTCATTGCCAAATGCAAGGTCATTTATATTTTTTCCTATGTCATCTTCTAGTTTTATAATTTTGTGTTTTACATTTAGGTCTGTGATCCATTTTGAGTTCATTTTTTTGGAGGATGTAAAGTCTGTGTCTAGAGTTAATTTTTTCCACATGAATATACAGTTGTTCTGGCACCATTTGTTGGAAAGACGATCTTTTCTCCATTGTATTGCCTTTATTTACATGTGTCTATTTGTAGGCTTTCTATTCTGTTCCACTGATCTGTTATCTCTTCTTTCACTGATACCACACTGCCTTGATTATTTTTGACTTTTAGTAAATCTTGAAGTCTGGTAGTAACAGTCTTCCAGTTTTGTTCTTTTCATTTTTTAAAAGATTTATTTACTTATTTTAGAGAGAGAGAGAGAGAGCAAGCAGGGAGAGGGAGAAAATCTCAAGCAGACTCCACACAGAGTGCAGAGCTTGACGTGGGGCTCGATCTAACGACCCATGAGATCATGACCTGAGCCAAAGCCAAGAGTCACACACTCAACTTACTGAGCCACCGAGGCACCCCCCAGTTTTTTTCTTATGTTCAATATTGTTTTGCTTATTCTGGGGTTTTTGCATCTCCATATAAACATTAAAAATCAGTTTGTCGATATCCACAAAATAACTTGCTGGGATTTTGATTGGGATTGCATTGAATCTATAGATCAAGTTGGGCAGCACTGTCTTCTTGACAATATTGAGTGTTCCCATCCATCACCATGGAATATCTATTTAGCTCTTCTTTAATTTCTTTCATCAGATTTTTGTGGTTTTTCTCATTTTGTTAGATTTATACCTAAGTACTTCATTATTTTGAGGTGCTAAGAAATGATATTGTGTTTTTTAATTTCAAATTCTGCTTGTTCATTTCTGGTATTGGAAAGTGATGGACTTTTATATACAAACCTTGCAATCTTGCTATAACTGCTTTTTAGTTCCAGGATTTTTTTGTTGGTTTTTTGACTTTTCTGCATAGATTATTATATCATCTGTGAACAAGGACAATTTTATTTTTTCCTTCCCAATTTATATACCTTTTATTTCCTTTTCTTGCTTTATTTCATTAGCTAGAACTTTCAGTACAGTGTTGAAAAGAAGTGGTGAGAGGGGACATTCTTTACCTGATCTTAGAGGGAAAGCTGCAAATTTCTCACCATTAAGTATGATATTAGTTGTAGGGTGTTTGTAGATATTCTTTATGAAGTTGAGGACATTCCCCTCTTTCCTTAGTTTACCAAGTTTTTATCATGAATGGATGTTAGATTTTGTCAAATGCTTTTTCTACATCTGTTGATATGATCATGTTATTTTTCTTATTTAGCCTATTGATCTGATGGATTACATTAATTGATTTTCCTTTCTTTTTTTTTACTTTTTCATTGTTTTTATTATGTACCACATTAATACCCTGCATAACCTTCTAGAAAGGGTAGATAAGCATAATCTAGTTATTTTTCATTAATCAGGAAAATGCTTCTCTGGTGCAGCCACTCTGGAAAACAGTAGGGAGTTTCCTCAAAAAGTTGAAAATAGAGCTACCCTACAACCCAGCAATTGCACTACTGGGTATTTACCCCAAAGATACAAATGTAGTGATCTGAAGGGGCACGTGTACCCCAATGTTTATAGCAACAAGGTCCACAATAGCCAAACTATGGAAAGAGCCCAGATGTCCATTGACTGATAAATGGGTAAAGAAGATGTGGTGTGTGTGTGTGTATATATATACACACACATACATATACATACAATGGAATATTACACAGCCATCAAAAATGAAATCTTGCCATTTGCAATGATGTGGATGGAACTAGAAGGTATTATGCTAAGCAAAATAAGTCAATCAGAGAAAAATAATTATCATATGATCTCACTGATATGTGGGATTTAAAAACAAAACAGAGAATCATAGGGGAAGAGAGGAAAAAATAAAAGAAGATGAAACCAGAGAGGGAGACAAAGCATAAGAGACTCTTAATCATAGGAAACAAACTGAAGGTTGCTGGAGGGGAGGGAGGTGGAAGGATGGGGTAACTGAGTGATAGACATTAAGGAGCACATGTGCTGTAACGAGCACTGGGTGTTATATAAGACTGATGAATCCCTGACCTCTACCTCTGAAGCCAATAATACATTATATGTTGATTAATTGAATTTAAATTAAAAAAATAAATTACAAAAAAGGAAAATTCTTCTTTAATCAGTATTTTCCAAACCCTTTGACACATAGTAATGATTAACTCCAGAGATGTGCCTATCTCTTTCCATCATACTCTACTGATAGGAATAATAGGCAACATTTTCCTTGCCCCTGTTAGTGAGCCTGTGGATTTGTGTAGTGGCTATGTCGAGGATGAACGAGCACAAGGTCATGACCCCGAGCCCAGACAGAATCTCAAACCAAATCACACCTTGGTTGCCAAAGCTGAACCCTTCCTTCGTGGCCCCTTAAAGGAGACCCAGCCTCATTCATTGATTTTCTAATGTGAATAGCTTTGCATACCTGGGATAAATCCCACTTGTTTGTGGTATATAACCCTTTTTATGCATTGTTGGATATGATTTGCCAATTTTATCTTGAGGATTCTTGTATCTATGTTTATAAGAGATACTGATTTGCAATTTTTTAATGATGTTTTTGTCTGCTTTCAGTGTTTGGTATTTGGTTTTAGGGTATGCTGGGCTCATAGAATGAGTTAGGAAGAATTCTCCCTGCTTTTATCTTCTAAAATAGATTCTAGAAAATTGATATGATTTAAATGTTTCATGTAGTTTACCAGTGAACCCATCTTGGTCTGGTATTTTCTCTTTTGGAAGGCTGTTAATTTTAGATTCAATTTCTTTAATAGATATAGCTTTATCTCTTCTTGTGTGAGTTTTGGCAGATTGCATCTTTCAAGAAATTTATCTATTTCATCTAGGTTATCAAATGTGGGCAGAGAGTTGTTCATAGTATTCCTTTATTGTCCTTTTAACATCCATGGGATCTGTATTAATGTTCTCTCTTTCATTTCTGATATTAGTAATTTGTGCCCTCTCTTTTTTTTCTTAATTATCCTGGCTAGCGCCTTATTGATTTTATTGATTTTTTCAAAGAACCAGCTATTTGTTTCATTGATTTTCTCCATTAATTTCCTGTTTTTGATTTCATATTTTTATTATTTATTCTATTTTGTGTACTTTGGGTTTAATTTGCTCTTCTTATTCTAATTTCCTAGGGTAGAAGCTTAGATTATTTTTAATCTTTCTTCTTTTCTAATATGTACATTCAATACTATAAATTTCCCTCTAAGCACTGCTTTCACTTTATCCCACAGATTTTAAGAACTTGGGTTTTCATTTTCATTTAAGTCAAATATTTAAAAATTTCTCTTGAGATTTCCTCTTTGACCCTTGTGTCACTTCGAAGTGTGTTGTTTAGGGATGCCTGGGTGGCTCAGTTGGTTAAGCATCTATCCGCCTTCGGCTCAGGTCATGATCCTGGGGTCCTGGGATTGAGTCCTGCATCGGGCTCCTTGCTCAGTGGGGAGCCTGCTTCTCCCTCTGCCTGCCGCTCCCCCTGCTTGTGCGTTCTTGCTCTCTATCTGACAAATAAATAAATAAATAAAATCTTTTTGAAAAGTGTATTGTTTAATTTCTGAGTATTTTGAGATTTTCTAGCTATCTTTCTACTATTAAATTCTAGTTTAATTCCACTGTGGGCCAAGAGAAGTTATATGATTTCTATTCTTTGAAATTTGTTAAGGTATGTTTTATGGTCTAAAATGTGGTCTATCTTGGTGAATGTCCCACAGGAACTTGAAAAGAATGTGCATTTTGTTGTTGGATGAAGTAATCTATAGATGTGCATTATATCCAGTTGATCAATGGTATTGTAGATTTTTACTATGTATTCAGTGGTTTTCTGCGAGCTGGATGTGTTCATTTCTGATACAGGTGTATTAAAGTCTCCAACTATAATAACAGATACATCTATTTCTCCTTGCAATTATGTTTTTGCCTGATGCTGTTTGATGCTCTGTTTGGTACCTACATTTACGTCTTCTTGGGGAATTGTTCCCTTTAATTCTTTGGTACCTACATTTACGTCTTCTTGGGGAATTGTTCCCTTTAATACTATGTCATGCCCCTCTTTATCCCTAAAAACTTTCCTTTTTATGAATCTTCTCTGTCTGAAATTAATATTGCTATTCCCCCTTTGTTTGGTTTAGAGTTAGCATGTTATCTCCTTCTCCATTCCTTTATTTTTAATCTATATCTGTTTTTCTATTTAAAATAAGTTTTTTTGTAGACAACACATAGTTGCATCTTGTTTTTTTTTAAGATTTTATTTATTTATTTATTTATTTATTTATTTATTTATTTATTTATTTGAGAGAGAGAGCTCGAGTGGGGGAAGGAGCATAGGGAGAGAATCTCAAGCAGACTCTGTGCTGAGTGCCAAGCCTGACTCAGGGTTCAATCTCATGACCTTGAGATCATGACCTCAGCTGAAATCAAGAGTTGGACGCTTAACCAGCTGAGCCATCCAGGTGCCCCTGGGTCTTGTTTTTTGATTCACTCTGACAAGTGGCACATTTAGACCATTTATATTCAAAGTCATTACTGATATAGTTGGATTAGTATTTACCATATCTGTTGCTTTTTACATTTGTTGCCTTTGTTCTTATTTTTGTCTTCCAATCTTCTTTCTGCCTTATGTCATTTTAATTAAGCATTTTATATAATTCCATTTTCTCTCCTTTTTTAGCATATCATTTGTACTTTTTCCCCCTTTATTCATTGATTACCCTAGAGTTTGCAATATACATTTACAACTAATCCAAGCCTACTTTCATTCTTTTTTTTTTTTTTAAAGATTTTATTTATTTATTTGACAGAGAGAGAGCATAAGCAGTGGGAGTGGGAAAGGGAGAAACAGGGAGCCTGATGTGGGACTCAATCCCAGGACCCTGTGATCATGATCTGAGCCAAAGGCAGACACTTTACTGACTGAGCCACCAAGGTGCCCCTCAAGCCTACTCTCAAATAACAGTTTGCTATTTCCCAGGTAGTGTGAACACCTCATAATAACCAAATAATGTTAATTCCTCCATTTCCTCCCTAATGTCATTGTTATCATTCATTTCATTTATACATAAGCATATATATACATTGTGGCTCTAATTATTATTTTGAACAAACTGTTATCTGTTAGATCACTTAAACATAAGAACAATAGTTTTTTATTTTACTTCAATTATTCCTTCTCCAGTGCTCTTCCTTTCTTTTAGTAGATCTGAGTTTTTGACTTATATCATTTTCCTTCTCTCTAAAAAGAGACATTTTTTGCAGGGTAGGTCTACTGGGAAAAAATTCTCTCAATTTTTGTTTGAGAAAGTCTTTAGTTCCTTTTCACTTTTGAAGGATAATGTCACATACAGAATTCTAGGTTGGTGGGTTTTTTTCTCTGAACCTTTTAAATATTTCAGATCACTCTTTTTATGCTTGCATGGTTTCTCAGAAGTCTTGTGTTTAGATGTATCTTTGTTCCTCTATAAGTAAGGTGGTTTTTGTTTTTGTTTTCCCCTCCAGCTTCCTTCAGGATTTTCTCTTTATCTCTTATTTTCTGTTTTTTTTTTTTGAAAATGATGAGTCTAGGTATAGTTTTTTGGTATTTATCATGCTTGGTGTGTTCTTTGAGCTTCCTGTATGAGCAGTTTGTTGTTCAGCATTAATTTGGAGAAACTCTCAGTCCTTATTGTTTCAGATATTTCTTCTACTCCTTTTTCTCTTTCTTCTCATTCTGTTATAATCTTCTGGTTTTTTTAATTATATTAAGTTCGCCACCATACAGTACATCATTAGTTTTTGATGTAGCGTTCAATGATTCATTAGTCGTGTATAACACCCAGTGCTCACCACAACACGTACCCTCCTTAATGCCCATCACCTGGCTACCACATTCCCCCACTCCCCTCCCCTATAATCTTCTGTTTTAAGCTGTATGTGTTATACCTTTTTAGTTGTACCACAGTTCTTGGATATTGTGTTCTGTTTTTTTCAGTTTTTTATCTGTTGGCTTTGCAGTTTTGGAGGTTTCTACTAAGATATTCTCAAGTTCAGAGATTTTTTTTCCCTCAGCTATGTCCAGTCTATTAATAAAGCCATCAAAGGCATTCTTCATTTCATTTACAGTGTTTTTAGTCTCTAGCATTTCTTTTTTTTTTTTTAATTAGAATTTCCATCTCTCTGCTTTCATTGCTTGTATGTTGTCTACTTTATCTATTAGAGCTTTTAGCATGTTAATCATAGTTGTTTTAAATTCCCAGCCTGAAAATTCCAACATCTTTGCCATATTTGAGTCTGGTTCTGATGCTTGCATTACTCTTCAAACTGTGTTTTTTGCCTTTCAGTATGTCTTGTAATTTTTTTTTTTTTAATAACTGAGCATGATGAACTCGGTAAAAGGATCTGCTGTAAATAAGCCTTTAGTAAGGTACTGCTAAGGCGTAGGCAAGGGAAAATGTTCTCTACTCCTATGATTAGGTCTCAAGTCTTTTAGTGAGCGTATGCTTTTAGACTGCATTCACATCTGATTTTCAGTCCCCACTCCCCTTAGGTGAGACAGGATGGCTAAAGTGGGGTGAAATTGGGTATTTTCCTTCTCCCACGTGTGAATCTAGAAAGGGCTTGAGTAGTTCCTTTCCCCCGCTCCCTTCCCTCTAGCCTTTTTGTGGAAGGCTAGAGTCATCTGGGGTTGGGTCTTTCCCTTTCTTGAGGTCAATTTGGCTCTGATAGAAAAAAACAAAACAAAAAGCCCGGCAGGTATGGGTCTGGTTAAACAGTTTCTCCTGAAGGTAGACCTTGTTAAGAAGGACAGAATGGTCAGGCATATTCCAAAAAGGTTCTTTTTCCCCTTCTCCTACTAAGCACAAGTGGATTTTTCTCCAATACTCACTGTAAGAACCCGGTAGAAATCTAGGAGGTAAAACTCACAAGTGTGAGGACCTCCTAGTGATTTGGTTTCCCTGGAGTTTTAACTCTCAGGGTGGTCCATCCTGAACCTGCAGCAATTCATCAGTTATGTTTAGGCTTTCCTACCCCCAGCACTGGTTCCTGGGAAAGTTTCAGCTCAGTTTCTACTATGGAAAATCTTTTCTCTGTATTTGCCTGTCAATTTCTCCAATTTGGGGGGCAGTGATTTGCTCTGTGTCCTCACTTCTCTTATGGATCTAAGAAGAATTGTTGATTTTTCAGTTTGTTTAGCTTTTTACTTTACTTTACTTTTTACTTTATAAGATGGAGTGGTGACTTCCAAGCTTCTTATGTACTGACTACAAACCAGAAGATTTGGGCTTATTTCTTTCTGCTCCTCAGACTGGATTTCATTTGATCTATTTTCAAGTGTGCTGATTGTTTCTTCCACCTGCTCAAATCTGTTAATTTATTTTTTCATTTCAATTATTATACTCTGTAGTTCCAGAATTTTTGTTTGGTTCCTTTTTATAATTTGTGTTTCTTTATTGATATTCCCTATTCATTGAGATATCATTCTCCCTGTTCCCTTTAGCTTTTCATCTCTGGTTTCCTTTAGCTCTTTGAGCATATTTTAAACAGTATATTTAAAGTCTTCATCTAGTAAGTTCAATGTCTGTGCCTCCTCAGACACAGTTTTTGTTGATTTCTTCTATGAATGGGCTATACTTTTTATTTTATATGCTTCCTAATTTTTGTTGAAAACTGAGCATTTTGAATATACTATGGCAAGTCTGAAAATCAGATTTTCACCCATTTTAGGGCTTATTTTGTTGTTAGTTGTGGACTATGGCTGTTTAGTTTTTTAGTGGCCTTTAAAAACTATTTCTGTAAAGTCCCATATTCTTTCTCATGTGAGATTTCTGAAGCCTCTGTCCCTTTAGCTTGTGATCAGGTGGTGTTTTGACAGAAATTTCTTTGAATGTCTGGAACCAAAGGAAAAAGACAAGAAAAGAAAGAAATGGGAAAAACACTCTCCAACTGTGTTGGGGCACTCTTTCAGGGCTTTGACAGGCCATTTACAACACCAAGCCTCTACTTCTTGCTTGTGCTGAGCCTAGAGATCAGCCAGGGGTGAAAGTTTAGTTTCTTTCCAAGTCTTTTCTAAGCATACATCCTACTTTGGACATATGCATGGCTTTCTTGGCTCCTCAGTATACATAGTCACTTTGAATGCCCTAATTTGCAAAAAAAA
>NW_023270454.1:6142130-6406542 GCF_011800145.1 Mirounga leonina | reverse complement strand
GAAAGAAAGAAAGAAAGAAAGAAAGAAAGAAAAAGAAAAAAAGCCCTCTTCCCAGCTTTTCCTTCCAGGCTTTAGGCACATCTATTGCTTGCCTCAGCTGTACTCATTTGTCAAGGCAACAGCGGTAGCTAATTTGCCTTGCAAGGATTACAAGGAATTCCAACTGTATAACCACTTTTCTGCCCTGACGACTTCCAAGTTAGGGGAATGAAAAGCAAGCACTTTCAGATAGCCCCCCCACAGGTTAGAACAGACCAACATATTTCTTTGAAAACACAGTGTACTCTTCTCTCTCTGAGACCGAGGCCCAGGGTCTCACAGTGGTAATGCAGGCTGCCAGCATCAGGACTACCCCTGAGCCAGGGATGCATGGGACCAGGGTAAGTAGAAATGCCACAACTCTTTACTACCATTTTTGGTTGTCTTTTTCATAATTCAGCATTCCTTTTATTATTATCCAGAGTCCGGAAAATTTTGATTCTGACAGTTTTTACTTTGTTTTCTGAAGTTTCTGAAAGATATTTTTGCTGGGTATAGAATTCAAAGCTTACAAGTTTTTTGTTGTTGTTGTTGTTTCAGTATTTTATTTATTTTTGAGAGAGAGACAGACAGACAGAGAGAACACGCCCACACTCGCTCACCTGGAGGCAGGGGAGAGGGAGAGAGAAAATCTTAAGCAGGCTCCATGCCAAGCACAGAGCCTGACACTGGGCTTGATCTCAAAATTCTGAGATCATGACATAAACCAAAATCAAGAGTCCCATGCTGAACTGACTGAGCCACCCAGGTGCCCCTCTTTCAGTACTTTAAAAATGTTGCTCTGGTGGCTCCCTGTTTGCATCTATTTCCAATGAGAAATCTGATAGCCTTTTCTTTGTTCCCCTGTAAAATACTGTTAATGTTTTTACTTCACTGCCTTTAATATTTTCTCTTTATTACTGATTTTCAGCCATTTGATTATGTGTTATCTTGATTTAGCTTCCTTTATGTTTCATGTGTTTGGGATTTATTAAACATTTTGGATCTCTGTTTATAAGTTTGATCAAATTTGGAAAAATTTCAGCCATGATTTCTTAAAAAAATTTTTTTTGGTCGCCTGCTCTCCTCTCCTTGTGGATGCTATTTATACATATATTAGGTTGCTTAGTGTTTCTTATAGCTCACTGGTGCTCTTTTCATGATTTTTTTTCCCTTTATGTTTCATTTAGAATAGCTTCTATTGGAATTGCTTAAAGTTCATTAATCTTTTCTTCTGCAATATTTAATCTACCATTAATCTCATCTGGTGTATTTTTCCTGTTAGACCTTGTAGTTTTTAATCCCAGAAGTATGACTTGAGTCTGTTTTATATCTTCCATGTCTCTAATTTTTTTAACAGATAAGACACAGATTTACAGGTGCCTGTAAATAATGGTGCAATAAACATAAGAGTGTATATATCTTTTCAAATTAGTGTTTTCATTGTCTTTGGGTAAATACCCAGTAGTGGAATTACTGGGTCATAATAGCAGCTCTATTTTTAATTTTTTGAGACACCTCCATACTGTTTTCCACAACAAGTGCACCAGTTTGCATTCCCACCAACAGTGCATTAGGGTTTCTTTTCTCCACATCCTCGCCAACACTTGTTATTTGGTAGAAGCATTTCTTTATTGTGTTCTTAGTAAGTGTGTCTGCCAGTGGTAGCAGTAGCAAAGGCAGGTACATCTTGGCCACTGGCTTCCTGCTCAGATATCAGGCTTCCCACAGTAGCAGCCACACAAATGCAGTCTTGACAGCGTAGCATCTGTGGGCTCTCAGCCTGGGAGCAGCAGGCACTTTGGACCCATGGTCTTCTGCAGCATCAGAAGGAATATGCATTCCTGGGTGTAAGGTAGTTTTGGCAGTTCCAAGAGCTGCTTCCTCATTACAGAAATAACTGTGGGCTCTGGATAACACTATTTCCTACTTTGATTCTTCAGCTTTAGGGCTGGGAGTGCCTTCTTGAAGTAACTAGTCTATATATAACTCTTTTTGTATAATCAATATATTGTATTAAATTTTCTTTATAATCTATGATGTTTCTTCAAAACATCCACAATACTTTCTTTCTCCTAACTGAACACTAAGTGTTATAGAAAGATATAAAATAATTGGATTATACTTTATTTAAAGATTCTGTCAGCATTACTCCACTGTCTTCTAGCACTCAGCATTGTTCTGGGGAAATTTGAGGTCAGCTTGATTCCCTGATCTGCTTTATAATTTGCTTTAATATTTTTTACTGGATACAGATGATTTTTTTTCTTCATTTTTGACATCCATTAGCTTTGTCCATTTGTCTGGATATGGATTGTTCTGTATCAGGTTTTCCCAGACATCTGTATGTCTTTTTTTAAAGACTTGGGTCTTGTTTCTGGAAAATTTCCTTGAATCATGGAGTGCATTTATTCCCTTATTTTTCTCCAGATACACAAATGAGGTATATGATAGAACTCATCTTCCTGTCTTTAGTATCATTTTTTGATCATTTCCTTCTTTTTTTCCTCAATGCTATACTCCTCTTCTTCTGAATATTTTATATGACAGGCAGAATAGCTGCCCCTGCCCCCCCAAGATGTCCAGGTCCTAATCACTGGAACCTGTGTTTGTGTTACATTACAAGGCAAAAGGGACTTTGTGAATTCAATTAAGTTTATAGACTCACAAACAGGGATATTATCCTGGATCAGCTGGTTGGGCTCAATCTGATCACATGAGTACTTAAGAGTAGAGAATTATCTCCCTAAAAAGGGATGAATCCAAACAGGAAGTTAGAGAGATTACAAACATGAAAAGGATTCAACTTGCTATTTTTGGTTCTAAGATATCGGGACCCATATAGAGCAAGTCCTCTAGGAGCTAAGAAAGGCCCAAGTTGCACAAGCAAACAGAGGCCTCAGTCCTAACCTACAAGGACCTGGATTCTCCCAGCAATCTGAATGTATTTCAAAGTGGATTCTTCCTAGAACCTCCTGATAAGACTCTAGCCAGTGAACATAGTGATTTCATCCTTGCAAGATTTGGAACAGAAAAATTAGCCAATACCACATGTATTTCTGACTTGCAGAACTGTGAGATAAATAAGTTTGTGTTGTTTTAACCCTCTCAGTTTGTGGTGATTTGCTTGGAAGCAATAGAAAATGAACTTATTATACATCATGCTTCAATACAATTTATTTAAAAATGAAGAGATCGAAGTGGTACACTAAAATAAGAAATGAATGAATTTGAAATTTTGAACTAATACCTCTGACTATAATGATCTTTTCCTTTACATTCCAGTGTTAACATATTACAAATTTTATTGTTATTGTTCAGGATTTCCACTAAAATATATGGTCACCCACATTGATTTTATGAATAAGACTTTATATTTAAGTATCTAAATATAAAAGAAATATAGAGCAAAAGTTTGTAAATATGGGAGAAACAGGTAAAAAAGTAAAAAAAAAGATGCATCACTGAAGAAGTGTATAAAAAATTTCTAGACAAAGTAAGTAACATGGATAGAACTATTCAAGTAAAATAAGTTACCAAAATTACACTACAGTGTATAATTTCATCATTCTGTGCAATAGTGGTAGAAACATGAATTAATTTGGCTTATCCAATTAATCAATTAAATCTATTATATTTTGAAGTACTCACTAGGACAGGAAATAAAATTTTTAAAGTTTTTATGAATCAAGGACTTCCGGTTCTAGCTATCATAGAATAACAGGGAATAGACTTATCTTCTGACAATACACAACTAATAAACTGGATCAAATATACAGAACAATAGTTTTTAGACATTGCACAAAGTCCTATTGCACAATTGCATAGGACTTTGATACATGAGAGAAAGGAAACAAGTAAATCCTATGATTACCTTGGCTTCCTACTTCAAGGGAGAACCACAACAGGAAAGAGAATCAAATGCAGAATATGCAAGACTTGATTAGGCAATGATGACCTTGAGACAGAGATCTGAGTCCAGGGAGATAAGATGACTGGCAGAGTTGGGCAGAGTTCTGGAGAGAAAGAACCAATGCATGAAAAAGAAATATGTGCACTGATCCCTTTTATTCTTTGCCTAATATTAAGCCATGCAAGCATAGAGTGAAACTCTATAAGCAAAGAAGGCATGGGAAATTGTAAGCTGAACAATTTTCAGGGATGTACATTACTTAGGAATAAGATATATTTAGTTTCTGATAAGACAGACGGGAGAGTTTTCATTGAACACTCAGTAAAGACCCCAGAAAGATCATGCCTTAGGAGTAGTTCTAAATTATCTCTAGAGTAAAAATATTCCAGGCCACTGATGTCCAGTATAGTTACTAGGGCTATGGAACTGAATTTTTAGTTTTACTTAATTTTAATTAATTTAAATAATTTATATTGAAACTTAAATAGTCAAATGTGTCTAGAGGCTACCATATTGGGCAGTGAAGTTCCATGGCCAACCTCATGCACCTTAATAAAGACAAGTCTTGAGGAGATGAAATTGAACTGCAAATAACTGCTTGCTATAACAAATCCCAAAACTCTTTAAGAATACAAAATCTAGATGTTCAGCTATGATTCAAAATGTCCAGAAACTAAGACAAAAATTATTAGATATGCCAAGAAGTAGAAAAAATGTGAGCCATAACTAGGACAATCAATCAATAGAAACAGACCCACAAATGACAAAGATGATGGAATAAGTAGACAAAGATGTCAAAATAGGGTAAATATACTCAAAGATTTTAAGGAACACCATTAACATACTGAAGAGAAAAATGAAAGATTTTAAAAAACTAATAGAACTCTTAGGGATGAAAAAATAAAATATCTGAAATAACAAATTTGGTTATTAAGGACAATTGTATATTGCAGAAGAAAAGACTTGTAAACTTGAAGAGAGCAATAGAACCCATTTTTTTTTTTAAGCCAGAGAATAAGGATTGGAAAGAAAATGAACAGTGACATAAGGGATATTATCAAAAAATCTAACATACATATAATTGGAGTCCTAGAAGGAGAGCAGTGGGAAAGACAGAGAAAACCATTAAAGGAATAATTTCTTTGAAGAAAAATTTCCCAAATTGATGTAAACTACGGTTCCATGCTTACAAAATACTCAACAAACCCCAAGCAGGAAAAACATGAAGAAAATCATACCACAGCACATCATAATCCTGCGGCAAAGAAAAAAAAAAAGCGGTAAAGAGAAAATCTTAAAAGCTGCAGCAAAAAACAACACCTAACTTACAGGGAGACGAAGTTTCATTGGAAACCATGGAAAGCAGAAAATATTGGAATCTCTTTAAAGTGTTGAGGGTATAAAAGTCAACCTAGAATCTATACCCAGAAAATTTCCCTCAATAAATACATTACAAAGAAAAAAAAAAAAAAGACCAACATCATAATAGCTATTATTTAGTGCCATGGCCCATGCTAGGCACTTACATATTTTACTTCAATTGATCCTCATTAATAGCATCATTTAACCAATGAGGAATCTAAAACTTACTTCCAGGGGCAGCTGGGTGGCTCAGTCAGTTGAGGGTCTGACTTTGGCTCAGGTCATGATCCTGGAGTCCCAGGATCAAGCCTCACGTCGGGCTCCCTGCTCAGCAGAGAGCCTGCTTCTCTGTCTGCCCCTCACCCCACTTGTGCTCTCTCTCGCTCCCTCTCACTCTCAAATAAATAAATAAAATCTTTAAAAAAAATAAAAAAACCAAACTTACATCCATGGGGTAGCTTGGGCAAGGTTATGGAGGACAAACAATAAAACCAGGATGTATTCATTCCGTCATTCAATAAATATTCTTTGACTGTTTATTAAGTGCCAGACATGTTTTAGGGTCCAGGTTACTACAGTTAAGGAGTCAGACAAGACCTCTCTTTTGTAGCTTCCTGTCTCATTAGTGAGTCAGGTAATTATCAAGTGAATGACTGACTTAATTTCGGATAGTAAGAAAATTGGAGGTCTGGAAGTTGGTGATCGAGGCTCACTGAAGGGGAGCCAAGGAGGCATTAGTCTGGAGAAAATGATCTAAGGAGTAGACATCTGAACTAGGACATGTGGGAGGTAATCTAGTGATAATAAAACCTTGGTGTGCCCTTGGACGGGAACAGAGGGCCAAGGAAGCGTTGTGGAGCTGGAGACAATGACCTCTATTAGTTAGGGGTCTGTAAACTATAGCAGGGTTTCCTTGGTGTAGAGAAGCAGGTTTCAGTTAAGGCAAACTGAATTACTAAGTAAAGCCTGAATTCCTCCCCACTGAGCTGGTAAAGGTCCCTTTCCCAGGTTTAGTATAACGACATAAGCCACATGCAAGCGCGATCCTAGTGAGGGGCAAAACACGTGGTCTGGCCGGCTCCACTCTGGAGGAAGGCCTGAGCGTTAGTCTGTAAAGTATGTTATCACGAGGGGAAATTTGTGTTTTACATGTTAAACTGGGTCTGGATGCTAGAGAATTTGTATGTACCACATTACATTTTACTTCCCCCACTGCCTTTATTCAAAACCAGTTAGATAAGAAGTCAGGTAGAAGAGAGGGTCAAACACATACAATAGCAGCTAACGTTATTATGCCCTTCATATACGCTAGACTCGGTAAGGACTTCATATAGTTAGTGTCCTATTGAATTCTCTCAACAATCTCACAAGTTAGGTATTACTACTATTCTACAGATAGGAAAACTGACACACTTGAAAAGTACTATCCACAAGATGGTAGTGGTAGAGCTAGGACTTGAATCCAGAACCATTTGACTCCAAAGCACAGACTCACAGCTACTATGATCCCTTTGTATTTTAACACAAACGTGGAAGAAGTGACTACTGTTTTCTAATTGTAGTCTAGTTTCTTAGCCTCCAGGGCACTGTCTAGAAAAAATGGGCCTGGTTGGGCCAGATTCTTCTTTACCCAGATTTCCAGAGATCCAACCTGGCCCCATGTTGAGTTATCCTATGCCATCTAGATGCGCTGCCATGCACACTTCCTTCAGAATCTCTCATTATCAGAGTTCCTACTTTCTGTTCAGGGGCTTATGCAAAGTTCAATCTATGAGGCTCAATGATTTAGCACTTCTCTTGTAGGAAAGAATTTGTTTCCTTTCAAATGCTCAAAAAAAAAAAAAAAATCCACACACACACACAAAAGAACGAAAACAAACAAAAAACAAAAAAACAACCTGCTCGCTGCCTGTGCATTAATCCAAGGAATGATCTCTTTCAAATTTCCTGTCAAGAGAAAGAACCACAATTATATTGTGCAGAAAATGTTTTACCTTGATATCTGAAATTTCATCCAGTTCTAGAACCTTGCAATTTTATTGCCCTTGGAAAAATAAGGGCCAAATTTAATATAAATCAGTAAGGACATGGACATTTTGATCCACTGCTTTGGCACCTGTCACACTGATATCTAAATTAGGACCTTAGCTTCTTTCTTTCTTTCTTCTCTTTCTTTCTTCTCTTTCTTTCTTCTCTTTCTTTCTTTCTTTCTTTCTTTCTTTCTTTCTTCTTTCTTTTTCTTTGTCTTTCTTTCTTTCTTTCTTTTTCTTTTTTCTTTTTCTTTCTTTCTTCTTTCTTTTCTTTTCTTTCTTCTCCTTCCTTCCTCCTTTCCTGTCCTGTCCTGTCCTTTCTTCTTTTCTTTTCTTTCTTTCTTTTTTTTTCTTAAAGATTTTATTTATGTATTTGACAGAGAGAGACACAGCCAGAGAGGGAACACAAGCAGGGGGAGTGGGAGAGGGAGAAGCAGGCTTCCCGCCAAGCAGGGATCCCGATGTGGGGCTCGATCCCAGGACCCTGGGATCATGACCTGAGCCGAAGGCAGACGCTTAACGACTGAGCCACCCAGGCGCCCCCTTTTCTTTCTTTCTTTCTTCCTGCTTGTTTCACTTTCTAACAAAGCTTTGTCTACAACCTTTTTGGTGGACAGTTATAACACTATATCCAGATTTAAAATGTAGCTAATTGATCCAGAACTTTCATTTTCAGGAAATTAGTCTAACAAAATAAAGAGTACTAGATGTCTGTATATGGATAGCCATTGCAAAATTACTTGCAACAACAACAAAAAGTTAGAAAAAAATCTAGATGTGGCCAACAGGAAGTCAATTTAATATACCACGGTGTATCTTTGTAATGCTGCCATTAAAAATGAAAATGTTTCTCAGTCGTGGGAAAATATGGGCCATAATGTGAAAATCGTTTATAAAACAGAAAGCAAAACGAATGACCCCTGCGTGGTGGCATTATGGATGAACTTTATTTTTTTTTCTGGCAATCTAACATAGTGGTTAAGACTATGGGTTCTGGAGGGGCGCCTGGGTAGCCCAGTTGTTGAGCATCGGACTCTTGGTTTGGTTGGGGTCATGGGACTGAGCCCTGCGTGGAGCCCTGAGCTTCTCGCTCTGCTCCTCCTGCTCATGCTCTCTCTCTAAAATAAATAAGTAAATCTTAAAAAAAAAAAAGCCTGTGGGCTCTGGAGATGGCCCAACTAGGTTGAAACCTTGGCTCTACTATTTATTAGTTGTGTGGCTCTAGGCAAGTCACTTTTATGAAAATTAGATGAGTTAATTTATGTAAAATCTTTAGTGCAGTGAAACTATCATCATCATCCTCCATTATAAAATAGAAACAAAATTAAAAATAAAAAGTGCCTTTAATAACAAAGAGGCAGTGTGTTTAATATTGTACAAAAGGACACATGGGAACAAGAGTAAGAAAAACTGGGTTTGAACCCAAGCTTTTACCAAGTGGTGAGTTGTTTTTTTTTTTTTTTTTTTAAAGATTTTATTTATTTGACAGAGAGAGAGATAGCGAGAGCAGGAACACAAGCAGGGGGAGTGGGAGAGGGAGAAGCAGGCTTCCCGCCGAGCAGGGAGCCCGATGTGGGACTTGATCCTGGGACCCTGAGATCATGACCTGAGCCGAAGGCAGACACCTAACGACCAAGCCACCCAGGCACCCACCAAGTGGTAAGATTTTGCGCAAGTCACATCCTCTGAGTCCTGATTTCAAGGGTCAAATGGGGAGAGTAACACTCTTTCACCATTTCAGAAATATAGTTGGGATCAAATGAAAGTTTATAAGAGGACTACGTAAACCAGGATATACTCTGCAAAATATTTTATTATATTGAGTGTTGACTCCTTAATATCATACGCAATTACAAATAATTGTGTCCTAATTCCAAAGCAGGAGAGGGACAAGCTCAAATGGTCACAGAAGAAAGGGAAGTTAAGTAGATGTAGTGGAATAAACTTGTCCACGAGATCCGTCAGCACTTGGCCACGAGGGGAGAGAGTGAAGAAAGGGTAAGAGGAGGAGAGAAAGAACTTTATATTTTCTTAGAGTGGCAGGCTTCCTAGTGTGGCATTCCATCACATCCTAACCACCTGTTCTTTGCTATTTAAGATAACAACTATACAAGCTGATCAATCTGGATCCCTTCTGGCATTATTGAGTAAACTGCTGGGCAGCAAGGGTTTGATCTAGATTGGGGCCAATAGATTAACATTTTCAAAGATACTGGGAAGAAGCAAAATGTCACTAGTGAAAGTTCAAATTTTGGTGCTTCATTCTGCTGACTTTGCTGCGTGATTCAGAGAATAATAAAGTAACAGTACATTTCAATTCCCACAAGGGACATATGTTATAGTTCTCTTTGTAGAGTGACTCACAGCTATGTGATTCTTGATGAAACAGTTTTATGTTTTGCCATTTTTCAACTGAGGAGCTTGGCTTAATGAGGTTTGAGGTCCCTTTAAGCAATAAAGTACTTCTTTATTGATGTATAGGTCAAGATTATGCTAATAGGACATATTATTGGTAATTTGGAGTGGATTCTTTACCTATAATAATTTTAACTATTATAACCTTGATGGAGTTCAGAATTAAAATAAGAAGGATCTTCTGGAGAAGACAGTGACCACCACAGAAATAAATATCACCTTACCTCTGTGCCACCCCACCTCCACTCCGCTGGGATTACCGAGAGTACACCTGAGTAAAAGAAGCAAAACCATGCTAAAGCATTGAGAGAGATGAAACCATCTCATTTAATTTTATGAAGCTGGCCCCAATCCTGACAAAAACAGCTATACACAAGAACTAAAGATCAATGTCATCTAGTAGACAGAGGTAAAATTCCAAAAATATTATTCATCAATTTAGTAGTTTCAAAGGGAATAAAAATAAACTCAATAGACAGCCACAGCATTTGATATTGTTACATTTGATAAAAAGAAAAAAAATCTTAGTGAAAATAGAACCAGGGAGATTTTTCTTCTTAACGTGATAAAGAGTATCTCAGTCAACAGTCCACATTATACTTAACAACAAACACCAAAGGTATTCCCCATGCAGTCATGAATAAAACAAACAACTTCGTATCTGTTTTTTATTTAGCACTACTTTGAAAGTTACTGCTATTAAAGCAGAAAAGTCAGAGATTTGGAAATAAGAGATTCAATACTGGAAAATAAATGAAATTATGTGTAGACAATATAATTACACAAAACACCAAAGTATCAACTGACATACAAAGTGCAATTACTAAATGTTCTAGTTAATGGCTAAATTTAAAATATAGTGAAATTAATAGCTCTCATATGTCATCATTAATAAAATGAAAATGCAGTGAAGAAATACAATGAATCATGATAAAAAGCATGAAGTGTAAAAAATGATTAAAGAGCTTTTTCTCATTTTCTAACCATAAATGAAGGGAAGGACTTTCTATCCATAAATGAAATAAACTCTTTGGTTGGAATACAAAAGAAGAAGAACAAGAAGAAGGAGAAGGGGAGGGAGAGACAGTTTGAGAAGAGGGAGGAGGAGAAGGGGGAGGGGGAGGAAAAGAAAGTAAGAGAAAACACAGTCTATGGTATTTTGTTATAGTAGCCTGAGCAGAGTAAGACAAAACAGAATGTTATGAATAACTATGCTCATAAATTTGATAACTTAGATGAAATGGACAATTTCCTTGAAAGTCAAACTGCCAAAACTCAAGAAGTAGTCTGCATAATTCCATTTAAAGAACTGAGTTCAGATAAAAATCTTCCAGTAAAGAGGCCCAAATGGCATTATTGGTGAATACTATCCAACATTTAGGGAAGAAATTATATGAATTCTGCCCACATTCTTCCATAACTCATTTGATGAGGGCAAAATTACACTGCCCGGACAATGCCATTAAAAGGAAAGGAAACTACAGATCAGTATCCCTTATGAACATTGATGCAAAAATACTCAACAAAATACTAGCAAAGGAATCTAAACAATATTCTGGAAATTCAAGGCTGGTCCTACAAAGGAAAATGAATATGATTCACACATCAACTTTATTAAGAAAAAAAAAGACATGATTGTTTCAATAGATGCAGAAAAAACATCGGAGGAAACCCAACATCCATTCATGATTAACAAGTCTCAGAAAATCAGGAATAAAAGGGAATTTCTTCAGCCTAAAAAAGGCCATTTACAAAAATCCTACAATTAACCTACTTAATGGTGGAAGACTGAATGCTCGCCTCCCAGGACTGGTGACAAGGCAAGGATGTGTCTGACCTCACCACTGCTTTCACCATTACCTGAAAGGTCTAACCAGTCCAGCAGGGCAAGGAAAAGAAATAAAAGGCATTTGAAAGGAAAATTAGAAAGACTGTAAAGAAAGAAAACATTTATTATAAATAAGCTGCAGACAACATGACTGAATAGAAAACTTCTAAAAATCTACATAAGTGGATTTGGTTAAGTTATCGGGATACAAGGTCAATATACAAAAATCAATTGTATTTCTAGATATTCACAATGAACAATTAGAAATTGAAAATTTTGTACGTATACACACAAAAAACATGAACTAGGAACAATATATGTGCAAGATCTGTATACTAAAAATTAAAAACACTGATAAAAGAAGTCAACGACCCACATAAAACAGAGCAATATGCTGCATTCATGGTTTGGAGGACAAATACTAAAATGTCCACTCTCCCTGAACCGGTCTATGCATTCAGTACAATTATCATCAAAGCCAAGAGGCTGACTCTAAAATGTATAAAGAAAAGGTAAAGGAACCAAAATTGCAAAACGTTTTTTAAAAAGAATAAAGTTGATTTACTGGCTTATGGGAAGCTATAGCAACCAAGGCAATGTAGTATGGGCGAAAGCACACGTATGAACTAATGGAACAGTTTAGAAATAGACTAACACTGTGTCAGCTGATTTTCGACAAAGGTGCAAAGAAAAACCTTGATCTGTGGTGGATATGTAATTTTTATATGTACAATATGTAAAAAGTAACTCAAATGGATCCCAGACCTAAATGTAAAAACTGAAAACTACTGAAGTCCTAAAAAATAAAAAATCTTTGTCACCTTAAGTTAGGCAGGTTTCTTAGATAGGACACCAAAAGCATAATCCATTAAAGAAAAAGTTGCTCAAGTGGACTTTATGAAAATTAAGAACTGCTGCTCTTCGAAGAGCTCTGTCAAGAGAAGAAAAGACAAGACAAGCTCAGACTGGGAGAAAATATTTACAGAACGTATGTCTTGTATCAAGATTATAGCAATTAGTACCTGGCTAGAAATACAAAAACACAAATTGGTTTACCACTTTTGACTTTTTCAAATTAAAGATAAAACATAGGATTTTTGTCCATTAGTGAGAATGTGACGATATGGGTAATCCCATAGAGTTGTTACGGAACTTCCAGTTTTGGAAGGAAATCTGACAAGATCTATCAAATCTTAAATATATCCATACCCTTTAATACAGAAACTATACTTCTAGAAATGTATCCTTAAAAATCTTACACTAAGGTACTTCTTCTATTTGCAAAATGAAAACAAAAATCAGCCCTCACAACAGGGACTGATGAAATAAATAGCGGATCATCCACCAACGTGAGGCTATGCAGACAGGGAAATCTTGCTTAAAGAGTATTCTGATCTGGGAAACTGCTCAAAACACAACGGTAAGTGGAGAAATAGGACATAGAACTATACAGGATTCCATTTTCGGTGAAAAAGAAAAAAACGTTTTTTCTGCATGATGAGATTACTGGTGGGGTACTTTTCCTTTTTGTACTTCCTGAAAAACATGTATTCAAGATACAGTAAAAGGAAATGGTGTCCCAAAGTTAACTCCACATAAAGTTCGACATAAACCAACATGTAATTCCCGGTTTCCTTGTAAAAGAAAGCGAGCGTGGCACGTAAGGACTCGGTTTTGCAAAAGGTGGGCAGACTATATAGGCTATGATTGACAGCCCAAAACTCTTCTTCTAATTTCCTTTTGGTTGCTTGCCCAGGAAGATACGACCATGACAGACATCGTTGACCGACATGAGGGATCCCCCCTCTATCACTGGGCCCTCAATTGAGCACTCCTAGTATTCATGTTGAATACTGGTTTTATCTGGACATAAATACGCTTTGGACTTTCCCTTTATTTGGCTCCCAACTTAGTTTTTAATAATTAAGGTCTTACAGTTCAGGCATAGAATTCTCCTGTTGATGTATTCTTAAAAATACCTGTTCAGGGCTTAACCATTGCCCCCTAGTGGGAAAGCCCTCAAATAACTTGTTGCTGTTCACACACTAGAGTGTAACTGTAGCTAGAATATTAAAAGAAACAAGTACTGTCTTTGCCCTTTATGCCAGTTTATTTCTTTGCCAGGTTTCTCCTTTTGGAGGAATCTTGTAGTGCCTTCAGTATGATAGGTTCTGTGCTAAAGAGGAACTTTTCGTATGTATTAACTTTAATCCCAGAAGGTGGGCATTTGTTTTTATGTTTATTTAAGGTGGCCATTTCTTAATGCTTACACAGAGGTAAGTCACAGTGCTAATACCATTATGCAATAAAATGTCAAGGAGACAAAAAATTTATCATTATGCTTAAAAAAGTATCTTCAGCAGTTGAGACCATCCCCAGACCTTGCAAATTCACTAATCATTTGATACTACTACTGAAGAGTTAAAAATGTTTTGGCCTCATATGCATTTTTACGAAATGAAGCAGGGTCAGGTTCTAAGCAGGGTTAGGTTCTAACCTAAGCAGGTTTGGGGAAGAGATGTGTAAAAAACCTTTTTAGCCATGGTTAACACGCACACAAACACACACACAAACACAGCTTACCAACCAACTGAATAAAGAAGATACCCCATATAGTAGTGCTCTCAAATACTAAATAAATTGACTTGGTTCTCGATTACCTAGCATTCACCTTTTTTCTCTTTTCTTGGCTTGGTTTTGTTCTTCCAGAAGTGTACAGTACTACCTCCACTTGAATGTATATGTGATTAAAAAAAAAAAAATGCTGAAAGTGTTCCCTAAGAAGGTAATGATTTATATTCCATTAAAAATACTTGTCAGTACTGTTTAGGTTTCACATATAAATTTTCCAAGACTAAAAACCTATTACTTGAAATAAATCATGTTACACACCGGAAGAACCTGTTTTTCTATTTCTCATTTTCTTTAGGAATATCTGTAACCAGAATCCTTCTCACACTGAAGGTTTAAAAAAATCCTCACTTAAAAAAAAATAAAATAAAAAAGACCCTCACAATTTGAAAGGAAAAAAACCCCTGCACGAATGTAGTATTTATTCCGAAAGACTAAGAGCTTCACAGAAGAAAGCTTAATACCCAGTAGTTAGTTGTTATATAAAGTTGTGTTTACATAGTTAGAGATTTATAAAATAACTATTGCCCAGCCACTAAATAAAGATCAAAGGAGATTAAGAGTTTTTTTCCTACTGTAATTAAAGAAAAAAAAAAAAAGGTTAAGACAGAAGGGACAGGGTATGAATGTAGGTGTCAAGAGAATAGAATACAAGCAATTTGACAAGACTATGTTTATTCTAAGCAAAATTTTTATTAATAAAAAGATTAACCATGACCATATGAGATGAGTGGCTGGGCTTAGAATTTGCTACATCAAATAAATTAAAAATTGATACTTGAGAATATCATTACAATTTATAATAGCATTCCTTTATAGAGGCATTTTTAATTTTAGCAATGTTTCTCTTTAACATAAAAAACTAACCCTTAGTGTCATGGGTGAGAATCATTACAGCTACTGCTGAATCAAAAGAGAATTTCCAAGAGCTGTTTGGCGGTATTATCTCAAGACCTACACCCAAACTTTAGGGAAACAATCTTCCAAAAAGATCTGGAACACTGCCTGATCAGAGACAAGTATCAGCGTTTGATACTGTGGCAGGAGAATATCCCACTCCAAGTCAAGTGTGAGAAATAAATAACACAAATTAAGAATGCACCCAACACCCCCAAAATAAGTTAGTAAAAGTGCCATTACTTTAAGAATTATCAGACATATCATGTGTTTAAATACAAATTCAAATTTGTTAAGTCCAAAAGATACAGTAATTTTATTACATAAAATTTCTGTATGCTAAAAATGTTAACTTACAAGAACATAGTATTTGTATACGTGTAGAGGGAATTACGGTTCAATTGTCTAATCATTTTTCATTGATGAGAATAGAACAGCAGGTAGTGGACATAGAAGAAGCACTCAGAGTCCTCGAAACTTCAAGGTTGTCTATTACTGCTCAGCCAAAACACACTAACCATTCTCTAATAATATAAATGCCTACTCGATTTATATTTTAAAAAATAAAGTCCATTTGTTTCTCCATTAAAGCTTCTGCAAGACTGACAAAGGTACATTCTACCTATTAAAAATAGGAGTACTCTTCATCTTTGGATAGGGAAATGTAATCATATATAGATTACTAAAATTTTTCTTTGAGGCAGCTATTGGGAGTCCATGAAGCACTTTTTGAACACTGTACCTTTAAAGTTTGTCTTTAATATTAATACTTTGGAAAACCAAAAATAGAGGAAAAACATCTATGGCAAAGTACATTTCATTCAGATTTGAAAGCAGTAAAATACAAAAAAAAATAGTGCAGTGTCAATTTTATCTCTGTAAATCACTTGATAGTTTTGTTTTATAATTGAATGACAAAAAAAAGTTTTAACCTGTTAAAAAAGTTTAAGTCTTTGACTTTAGTAAGGCAAAAATGAAATTAAGCACTGTAAAAAGACTTTAAAAATGAAGTTCTACAAATTTGGTTCCCATTTACAACAATTTCATTAACAGATGAGTTAAGTGTAGATACAATGTATCCAATACTCTTATAACCACAGTAAAAAAAAAAAAAAGAAAATCTCTAGCAATTTATAGATTGTGAAATCCTTAGTAATACCAGTATATATTCAAAACACGTTCATACAGAACCAAGACCTCTCCTTCTCCATGTAAAAGAACACTTGTTAAAGATAATTAACAAAAATACCAATTAAACAATGGAAACTCATTTCATTTCACTGCGCCCAAAAGTATGACACAAAATATTAGCTTGAAGAGGTAGATTAAAAAGAAAAAAGAAAACCAGATTCTCCATTCTTTGTCACTTTTATTCAGTAGTAGTATTTTTTTCCTTATTTTCGGTGCCAGACACGGCAAGGAGTGATTACAGCCAACTGTTGTTAAAACATTTGTTCGCAACATATAGCCCCTTTACCACTGACCCCAAACTGACTCATTTCGTGTGCTTTCGTTCGTTCTTTTTTTTTAATATACCACCACCAAGACTGGGTGGAGGGGGCAAGGGTAAAAGAGATGAAGGGGAAGAGTCCAGGAGGCCAGAAGAGGAGGAATGCTACAAGCCACAGTAAGAATGAGCTGTATTTAATTTAAAAAAGGGGGAGGGGTGTACCCCACAAATGATACAGTAATGAGGATACACAATTAAATCCCATAAGCATGACTGAAGGCTTTCACTGTGTTTGACGTCATCACAATGGAAGGCATAAAAAGTGGAGTAAATCAATGTTGATACAGTCCAATCTAGTCCATTAGGCAAGATGGTGCAAGAAGTCATTTAAATTAAAAGTGCCCTACCCTTACCTACATGGCTAGCAGACATGGAGAACACCACAGTGATGAATCCACAGAGATTTCTCCATGTAGCTATAAAAAATGTGTTGTCGAATGGCACATTGTCAAACACTGGAAAGGGGCGCCACAATGGACCTCTCTCTTTTTTAGGTACGAATGCTAGATTCAACTATCTCAACTAAGCAGGAAGTGGGCTCTTCTGCTGGGAATGCCAACCCTAATTCACTTTGTCTTGAAATATATACAGATTGTTTGTAGTAGCTACAGCAATGATATTTTCCTTGGGGTGCCAGGCTGTATGAAGAATTTTCTTGTTGAAGTCTAGGCTGTCAACACTGATTTCATCTTTCTTTCGCTTGCCACTTGCACAGACTTTGCGTGGCTTCAGAACCGTGCGAGGTTTGTTGTTTTCCCGTGACGCTTCTAGGGTTATGTCTCGCTTTGTGTTCCTGTCAAACATTCTGAAGAAATTATTGTAAGATCCGGTCATGACAACACTGCAAAAGTAAACAGAGGACGCAGTCAAATAAGTGAGCAAAAGTTAATTTCCAGCAAAACGATTCAGTGATGAAACCTAGCCTATTACCGCATAGGAAATAGCTACTTCAAGCTGATCTGGACTTAAGGAGAGGCTTGCTGACACCAACCCAGGGACCAATTATTCAAATAAACTGGTACTAGTCTGGTACTAGTTAGTGGTAGTTAACTTGGATTTCTAGTAACTAGGAGATTTCTAGTCTCCTTTTCATGACTACCAAAACTATCACCAAAGTTGAAAGTATTCTCAAGAATATCTTCTTAGTAGTAGTACTAAAATAACCTCTGCTGAATATATTTTTGCAACTACAGGCTTTGTGATTAACTAAATCTGTAGGTAGCTTCTTGAAATACCAACCAACTGTGGGATCACAGGTTCTAAAACCCTTCAAAATTCATGGTAAGTAGCTGTTCATAAGAAACCAATGCTTTACTTTGTGATTTAAATTATAAACTATAGAATTTGTTCCTAGGATGTTGTCTGGTTGGGATAATGCTATCTCATGAATGCTTATAAGAAATCTCCTTCTGGGACGCCTGGGTGGCTCAGTAGGTTAAGCGCCTGCCTTCAGCTCAGGTCATGATCCCAGATCCTGGGATCAAGCCCCACATCGGGCTCTCTGCTCAGCGGGGAGCCTGCTTCTCCCTCTGCCTGCAGCTTCCCCTGCTTGTGTGTGCTCTCTCTCTCTCCCCCTCCGACAAATGAATAAAAAAAATTAAAAAAAATTAATTAAAAATTAAGAGAGTAGGATATAAATTTTTTCTTAACAGGAAATCATTTTACCTATAACATTAAATACATTTTAAGCACTTTTTGGGGGGACAAATATTTTTAATAGTATCCGTCTAAAGGGTTGCCAAATTTTAACCCTACCCAGGGTAGCTCTGTCAGTTCAACTTTCCATCCGTCACTGCTCAACATTTGCCAAGTTTTAAGTACCCAATAAGCAAAACCTCACAAGTTTGAAACTGTTAATTTAGAAAGGGTCTGGTGCTATTATTACTTACCATGTTCTTCCCACATGGTTTAAATAATTATTGTAAATAAGATTATAGACTATCAAGGAACTGTTTAAAGTAATACTTGAAAACAACGGAGTATTTATAAGTATCAAAGATATAGATCATATATGAAATACAAATGATTACCATCTATTCAGTAATGTCAATTCCTCCAAAGGACACTTGACAACATTTTAATCAAACTCAAATTGGTGCATGTGCCTGAGGGTAATAAAACTGTATTTCTTTTAAAATGATTTTATGTAGTTTGGATTGGCATCCCCGTATTATTTGAATTTGTGAGGTTTCAATAATTAGGACACCTAGGTCTATGGCTATTTGTAAGTTTTAAAAGGTTTTCGTAGGTCAGCATTTCTGTGTACCTGCCCAAAATGTATAACCTGAATCAAATTATGAGGAAACATTAGATAACACTCAAATTAAGAAACCTCCTATGAAATCATTGGCCTGTTTTTCAAAAATGCCAGTCGCAGAAGACAAGGAAAGCATGAACTACCGTTCCAGATTAAAGGAGAACAAGAGAGGACAACTAAATGTTACATATACTTTGGGACTGGATATTCGACTGGATTTTCTTCTTTGCTAGGAAAGACATGGCTGAGAGGGCTGGTGAAATTTTAATGGGCTCCAACGGGAACTGTTCTGCTTTAGATGACTGCCCTGTCATAATACAGGAGAGACTCTTAACTTTTAAGAAATGCTCATTAAAAAGTTTAAGGGCAATGGGGCACCATGTTTGGAGTTTACTCTCAACTGGTTAACAAATAAAGTATGTGTGTCTATTTGTGTCTTTATAGAGACAGATATAAAGGAAAAGACTGACACAGCAAACAGTAACAGGAGAACCTGAGTATGGGCTAAATAAGACTGTGTCACTCTTACAAATTTTCCCCCAGTTTGAAATTATTTCAAAACAAGTTTTCAAAAGGTAAAGGAAATCAAGAATTTCTTTTTGATAATGGAACATAACTTAAAACTGCCAACAAGGTTTCAACAACGTGAGGAAGAGCTGGTGTAGCAGTGCATAAGATCCTAGTGTATCAGTATCTTCTTTCTCTGCAAATTTCTCCTTTCTCTTCTTCCCTTTCCTTCTTCCTTCTTGATGCCTTAGTGTTAAGTAGTGGCATTCAAAAGCAAAGCTTGCTTGTTCTGAGTCTAGGCTTACTGTGACCAGCCTATTACTGGGTATCATGTTAGATTCAGATGAAAGTTAATATTAAAAATCACACCAAAGATAAACGATCCAAGTTCTAGCATCCTCTGTAACACAGAACACCGTGATACTTGAATGTTATTAAGCTTCACTGATTGAACTACTGTTAAATAAAAAGTACCTCTTAATGACCTTGAAGGCAAGTTTAAGTAATTCCAACATTGTTTTCTTCTATTTTCTGTTCTATTGGAACACAATAAATGGTAAATAAATATTGATAAGAAAAACTGGAAGATTAAGACTTATTTGTCCTTGGAAATAATGGTACACATTTTCACCATATAGTAAAAACAAATCATATACCGTGGCAAAATTATGGATTATAAAACCCTAATTACTCATGGTAATATGGTTAAATTACATACGGTAATTACCACTTCTATGAGTTACTGATGTGATACTGGAAAAACTGGTGTTTAACATTCCAAATGAAATATCCACTGCCTAAATATTTCTCAAAAGTTTCCTAGATGAACCACCAAACTGAAATTTCACCATTTTAATTGCTGGCATGTCAAAAATGTCATTGATCTGGTTCAAAAAAGGGAAATATTTAAAGATATTTAAATCATAATTTAAGATATCTAGATTTTTTGGTGTATTTTCATAGTTACTAGTGAAACACAATGTTTAATTTTTATCTGCTATTATTACAAGATTATTGAATTTATTTCAAGTGAACGGGGGCAGAGAATGAAGTGAGGATTTGTAATTTATGTCAATCATACTAGGAGAAGTGAAATAGCACATTTCTTTCCTCTAATAAAAGGCACATTTGAATGAGAAGTTCAAATTAAAATCAATTACCTGTCAGATCCATTCCAACAACATTCAAATTTGTCAAATATGCAGTCATTTTCATACAGTGAACAAAGTTTACTTCTGAGGTATTCATGAACCTGGGTTTTAAATATAAATATATTATTACAGATATACTTATTTTCACCTGAGGATCTAAGTGATATTACGGAAATATTTAAACAATTCATTTTTTTAAAAAGGAATATACAGACACAATACTCTGTAATCTTACTAAAACTCAACTCTCTGAGCAACAAACAATAAAGGCATTTTATCCTTTCCACAAACAAATGAGGTCCCTTCTATGAACACACATTTTCCTCCTGTAGGACAGAGAAAATACCCTTTGGGGCATGACACATGAACTCTTTATAAGCTGGACTAAAATATTTAGACTAAAATACATTTGAAAATGGTACAGATAGAGAATAATTAAAGACTATTATAGCAAGTAGTAAAATGTTTTTTTTTTTTTTTTTTTAGTAGTTGAGTACGTTAACACTTGGCTTTTTCAGTCCATTAATTGCCGATAGAAAAATACTCAATATTATGTTTTACTTCCTTTTTAAATACCATTCTCTGGGCATAAATAATGGAAGCCTACATTATCATTAAAGTGCCTATGCTATGCACAGCATGGCTGTGCCCTGATTTGGTATTATAACTGACCCTTGAGCAGCACGAGGATTAGGGGTGCTAATCCCCCTGCAGTCAAAAATGCGCATATAGGGGCCCCTGGGTGGCAGAGTCAGTTACACCATTCCACTCTTGGTTTTGGCTAAGTTTGTGATTTCAGGGTCATGAGATCGAGCCCCATGTCAAGCTCCATGCTCAGGGTGGAGTCTGCTTCAGATTCTCTCCCCCTTTCCCTCTGCCCCTCCAGCTCGTGTTCTTGCCCTCTCTCAAATAAATATATCTCAAAAAAATAATCCACATATAACTTTTGACTCCCCAAAACTTAACTACTAATAGTCTACTGTTGTCTGGGGAAGCCTTACTGATAACATAAAGTTAACATGTATTTTGTGTATGTAGTATGTATTATATACTGTAGTCTATAATAAAGTAGGCTAGAGGAAAGAAAATGTTATTCAGAAAATCACAAGGAAAATACATTTGCAGTACTCTATTCTTTTTATAGAACAAAATATCCATGTATAAAGTGGACCCACGCAGTTCAAACTATGCTCTTCAAAGATCAATTGTATATAATCAACGTATGCATCACTGAAAAAATTGTATCACTTGATATTCCTCACAGAATATCAAAATCTAATGAAAATATACCTGTTTTTTGAAGTAGAATTCACTAGTATTTCACAAAGGGATAAGCCAAAAAATAAATAAATCTGGTATTTAAAAGGTCATTTCAATATTAACACTGTTAAATTACAAAATAGGAAAGGTCCAATACCAAATCAGGGGGGTTGTCTTGATCTACTAACTATTGTTACTTAAAGAGAGCCTTAAAAAAGAATTAATGATAGAAAAGAGTAGGTACCTTCTAAATGCTTAGAATTCTCTATTCTTTATGAAACAACCTAAAGTCTTTTTAAGTGTCCATTTTAACTTTTAAGTATAATGGAATGATTCAGGCCATATCTATGTAACATTAAGTACAAATCTGTTAACACTGAGGAACGGTAACTCAGGTAGGGTCAGGATAGGAGGCAAAAAATTATTAAGATCAAAATACCCTTTAGTCACACATAGCTCAGCAAGATGCTTATATTAAACTCAACAGCTGAATCTGTATATATTGAGTATAAAATGTGACTACTCCGAATCACTAATCTAATTCAGCATAAGCAGAAAAACGGCAAGTTAAGTTAATGATAACAATTTGGCAAAGTTTTAGAATGCACATACAAGGGATTCTCACCAAACAATTTTAAGAGTATGAAGTTAAGATTCAAATCAATTATTCTCAATGGCAACCAGGAGTGGTGGTGGTGGTGAGAAACACCAGGAGACAGATCACAGTCTTGGAAGTTACACAAATGTAATTTGAAAACAAAGCAGTATGTATCTCTTTGCTTTTGTTTCAACATAGCATTTATTTTAAATTTTCAAATACCATTAAGGAAGAGTCTTAAGTAGTTTATGTTTGTCAAAGAGGATTAAAAGGTTTGAGAAACATCATTCTAATTTTATGGAAAACACACAACGTAAGGAAGGTACCATTTATAAATTCTGTATTCTTAAAAACAGTGTTTAAGTGTTTTCTACACTGTAGTCTAGGGCTTACCCCAAGTTTCTGCTTGCCCCCCACCATGTCCCCAGCTGTACATGTCTTTATTCTCTTCTCCAGAAGAAAGGGATAGGGGATCAATGGCAGTGGCTGGCTGACAAAAAGAGAACCCAGAACTAACATCCTACAATAGACAGCCAAACACCTAAAGCCGTCCACTGGGCTTTCAAGCCCTTCTCCTTTAGCCTAAGACAACAGTTATCAGCCAAAAGGCAAAATGCCAGTCTATGGGCACGCCAAAGTTAAGCTCTAGTTCAACTACTCCTGCGCATACTCCAACCAGGACATCTCCACTAGGACTGGCCATTCTTCCCAATCCTCTTCCCCACCTAGACCTTATTACAGTACTCTTCCCTCCTCACTTTAAATGTAGACAGTGGTGCGGAAAAAAGTTGTCAATAATGAACCAAACTGGTAGCAAAATCACACTTTAACTGAATAGACAACACAACCTATAAAAGTATATATAAAATTAACATATGGAAAAGCAACATACTCATGGATCTCTGAAGGAAAAAGCCTAAGGGTCAACCATGCTGCATTGGGATTAACACATAGTACAAAATCCTTCTCTATAAAGACTTAGAAGTAAATAGGGTATATGCTAATTGAAAGAAAAAACTGCAAATACCTGGTATGTTTCCACAGGCCTGTTTTCCATATTTAAGTCCCAAATTTTGACTGACAAATAGTCTCTAGTCATCATATATCGACCACTATGGCTGAATTTTACATCAGAAATAGAGGAGATGATTTCAGAAAAAAAAGACCTGTTACTGGGATCTTCAGGTTCTTCAAACACTAAAAACAAGCAAAAAAAAAAAAAAAAAAAAAAAGGGCAATTTGTGTAATATTCTGGCTTGGACAAAGCACTTGCTGAGACAACCATTCACAAACTTCCTAAGAGTAAGCTACAGATGACAGGCTAGTGCAGAACCGAAAAAACATCTCTCTGACTATAAGAACATAACCTCCCCTAAAGTTTCTTAAGGGGAATGACTTAACATTGACATTGAAGATACAAAAGCATATACTCCCAGGGTCCTAGAGCTGATTTAGCAGAACCAGGAACAGCCAGGACTTCGGACTTCAAAGTGCACCAGGTCTGTAGGTTCTGCAGATATGTCCATGACTTTGCCTGTACTGTCACCGCAAGGGAACACACCATCCAAATTTATACCAGATTTTATTTTTTTTTAGTGGCCAGATAAAACTGTTTTGGTAACAGGCATGTACCAATTTTCATGAGTTTTAAAAACACTCAACAACATGAAGACAATAATGCAACCCCTTAATTTTTTAACCCAGTGCTTTTAAACTTTTTTTTAAACCAAGGAAATCTCTTCTCAGAAAAGTATTCCTAGAAAGCTCAAAACAGAAAGCAACAAGAGAGAGCAGGAGGAAAGGAGAAAAGGGAGGGAAGGAGGGTAGGAAAAAAAACAACACTCTACTTGAAAAAAGAGCTGGAGAGCCCAGCCCCAAGTTCCCCCAAAATAACATTCCATTTAAAAATATATCCACTGGGACATCGACAGACATGCTCCCAAGAGAGCCTTTTATGTTCTTCCAGTAGAATAACCTACAATGCCTCATGTGGAGTCAGCTTACCAAAGGGTACAGGAGGCCCTGGGCACACAGGTTTTCAGACTTGTAAACCCATGCAAACGTAGTCACCACGTCTGATGCTAGTTTTCAAAAAAACAGAAAATGTTATCATTTGAAAAAAAAGACCATACACTTACGTTTAGAATGCCTATCACAGAGGGCAGAGGCCCGCATGTCACATAACCGAATAGTTCCTTTACTGCTGCTGTATACAAACGTGTTGCAGCTGTTTGGATGGAATTCTGCTGCCGTAATCACCTCTGTTAGCTCTTCCATATTGGCAGGTTTGATATCCACAATATCTGGATAGCATTTTATTAAGGAATTTCCACTTAGAAAAAAGGGCAAATATAGTTTTATATTTCTCAAATATAGAATTCATTCATAAACTTAAGCACAAGTATTAATTCCGAATTGCATTCTACTCCTTATAGGAGTATAAATCCCAGAGGGATCAAAACTGCTAGAGATTGGGAAAAAATCTTAGAAGAAACCATGTTAGACTGTAGATGGGCCTCTTTTTCTGAGTATGATACAAATCCCAGAATATTATTAGTGTACATTCTAAACAAAACAAGGGTAAAAAACTTCAAGGGGGCAAAAAGGGGAACCTATTTGTACCACAAAGAAGTTGATTCACTTAATATAAAAAAAGGTGCTTTAAAAACAAAAAAAAAGTAAGAGTATATATAAATCCAATGAAAAAACTAGAAAAGAACAAAAAGAAATATAAATGGTTGGTAAATAGGACTTTTCACTAACTAGACTGGTAATGGTGGAGGGAAACAGGCTCTTTCATATGCTATGGGTAGAATATGAATTATAGTAGTGTGAATTTTTCAAATGATGTCTATTTAAAAATACATACAACATTAACACTAGCAGCAATAACTGCAAACACTGATCAAAACCTTTTAAAAAGATACTTGAAACAAATATATTCATAAACAATCTAGGATGTTTATATATATATATGTATGTTTTTATATATATATATATACACACACACACACATACATACTATATGTATATAGTGTATTGTGTTTGTCAGGTATGTCTGTATCACACACACTTGTACATGTACAGAAAAATCTCAGAAGGATAATACAATGAAAGTGGCATCTGGAGAGTATTTCTACTGACTTCATACCACCATGCATCATGACTTGTATGAATTTCTTTTGCCAACCTTACTAAGAATATTTTTATAATTACATTTTTAATAAATAATGCTCCACACATTTGTTTTGTAAAAAACTCAACCATTAAAAAAAATCTGTTCATAGGCACATACTGTACCTACACTCATGGTGTAGGCAGTACTTAATATACATAGTATTACAGCAAAGTATTTAGTACTAAGTACTAAACTTACTATAATAGTACTTAAAATTCCAAGAACCCTGTTTTTAAATCAATACGTTATGCTCTTTATCAAAGAACTTCACCCACTGTTTAATCACTTAAACACAAAGAAAAAGTGGTATAAAGTAAGGAGCTACTTTCAAAGAGAAGAAATAAAAATACCCAAAGGAGAGATGGAAAATAAATCTAGTATGGGCACAACATGCCTTCTTTACCAAACACCAAAAAAAGAAACCAAATGGATACTAAAACTCCTGTCTGTAATCTCCAGATGCCAAAGATTAATCCGTAAATCGTCTGCAGATAAATATGTTTCATAATCACTATTAATAGAAATTGAGTTGATGTGATATGTATGAGCATTGGCAAATATTCTTCGTGGACTGGCCTCAACCATTAGGTCCATGGGCCTAAAGACTGGCACCTGTCAATAAGACACATGAAAAACGATCATTACAAAATGCTCACTATTTACAACGGCACTTAAGGTTCAGTTCTTTATCCTAGTTTTTGAGGGAACACTATAATATTACACAGATTTAGCTTTATAAAGCAACTGATGTTGATCCTTAAAGTGTTGAAATGAGAAAAAAATAAATTATTTGGTTAATTTACCTTCTTTTATAGATAGCAATACTATGAGAATTTGTTTTGCTTTCTAGTTCCAATCTTTTGCTGGAGACTTGCAAAGCTCAATGTTTCTGGTTTGAACTGGCTAAGAAGGAAATTAGCCCAGAGCATCTAATTCTTGGTATTTCTTAGCTGCAACTAGGATATCTGGTCCAGTTCTACCTACTTCTTTATCTCCAAAGAAAATTAATCTTGATACGTATAAGAGCTGACATTCAAACCATGAGGGCAAAAGAGAGTGCGGCATTGTATAAAACAGTGTTGCACTGGGTCCTGGGTCAGCCCCTGGCACAGAGAGACCTCTATGTGGGACACGGTTATTTAAAACGGGAGTTTTTAATGTCCTATCTGGTTATAAAATTGTTCGGGGGGGGGGGCAGATTATAGTTAATCCTATTCAAGTTCTGCTCAGGGTCTAGACTATCTAATATGAATACAGAACACTATCAGAATTACGATCATTTTTTCTTAAGTACTTACTCGTAGTGTAGTGACTGTAGTAGGATCTCTATACCTTCCATCTTCCTCTTTCAAGTTATACCCTTCTGGTCTTTTGTCCCTTTCACTGATTTTCCATAATTTTATTGTTTTATCTGGAGAGAAAAATGAAAAAAGTCCTCAAAAAAAGAATAATACTAATAGAAATTTAAGGCATATTCAAACAAGCTATTTCGTATTTCACCTAAAAGGGTCCCAAGAATAAACTCTCTTATGTGACTTAATAAAAAACAAATTTCCCATTACCTGGAGAATAAAAACACATATACATAGAAATCACAAATTTATACATTAATGGCACTCAAAGTACCATTTTTTAATAAGATTTTAATTTATTTGACAGAGAGAGAGAGAGCACGTGCGCACAAGCAGGCAGAGTGGCAGGTAGAGGGAGAGGCAGAGAAACTGACATGGGGCTTGATCCCAGGACCCTGGGCAGAAGGGTCCTGAAGGCAGATGCTTAACAGACTGAGCCACCTAGGCGCCCCTCAAAATTAAAATCACGTCACAGCCAGGTCCTTGTCCTTTAAAAATAATTAAAATAATTAAAGCTGGAGAGGGGAAAAGGTGTGTGTGTGTCTGTGTGTGTGTGTGTGTAAGCACCCACGTATGTAAACACAAACACATACATATATATACTTAATATTTTTAAAAAGAGAACAAACACAGCCTATTATTTAGAATAAAAATGATAAAGGATTATCTATCTCCCTTGGTCCCACACTTCCTAGCAGATCCTACCAAAGACTCCACAAATTCCTTCATAGACTGGATGCCTCTGTTTATATCTATCTTTCCCTGTTGTATTAGGGATTCAAGTCAAGTTGGTCAGGGTCTGAAAAAAAAAAATGACCAATTAAAAGCTATGTCCCCAAGTTCTTTAAGACAAAATCTCTAGGTTATCAAGAATATATTAAATAGTATTTTTAAAATGTTTTTAATAGTATTTTTTAAAGAAACGCTTATCTTGGAGTAAATTTAGACTTACAGTAAAGTTACAAAGATAGTCCAAAGTGTTTCCATTATACCCTTCATCCAATTCTTCTAATGTCAACATCTTATGCAACCATGGTATATTTGTTAAAACTAAGAAATTAACATTGTACATTACTACCGACTAACTCCAGACTTTACTGAGAATCCACCAGGTTTTCTACTAACATCCCTTTCTGTTCCAGGATCCAAACAACACTGTATTTAGTTGTCAAGTTTCCCTAGTCTCTCTGACTTTAACAATTTCTCAGACTTTTCTTAGTTTTCATCATCCTGACAGTTCTGAGAAGCAGCAGTGAGGTATTGTAGAATGTCTCGACTGGGTATGTCTGTTTTCTCATGATCAGACTGGGATCACTGGGTTTTAGAAAGAATATCAGAGGTGAAGTGAAGGTATAACATGGTATTAACATGACTTTTCCACTGGTGATGAAAGCTCTGTTCACTTGGTTAAGGCGGTATCTGCCAGGTTTCTCCACTGCAGTTATTAATTTCCCCCTTGCCATACTCTAGTCTTTGGAAATGAATCTCTAAAGTCCAGTCCACACTTAAAGGAAAAATTAAGTTACAGTCCCTATAAAGGAGAAGCATCCCTCCATATATTTGAAATTCTCTAAGAAGCATCTCCACTCCCTGCTTATTTATTTAAATCATTACAGACTCATGCATGTTTATTTAATACTTTTGTTATAATCTTCAAATTGCATTCATATAAAAGTATCGCATTCTTAATGGTCCTTTCATAAGCCAATGGGTACGATTTTAAAAAAACAGTGCATAGAGGCACTTTCTAAAATGCTGTCACCCTTTCTAGGGACTCCTCTAGGCCTGCCACCTCTCTCTGCCTGGTGCTGAAGGGGGTACTAGCCAACCCTGTGGATACCCTTTGCAAGGATGAAGTGTAAGCAGAAAAAAATTGCTAACTTTACTAACTTGTAATCTATTACTTTATCTAAACCCTAGTTAATCTTGTTTAGAGTTATCTTACAGTTAAATCATATGTGTTTTCTATGTGCTATGTCTAGGTAAAGATTTATATATTTTAGGATATTCTACTTGTCCCCAAATGTAATGAGTCAAGCCTAAACTCTTAATTTTGGGAGTAATTATCATCTAAAAATAAGGATGAAAAGTTTCCCCTAGCCCAATCCCCATTAACTGTCTTTATGGCCTGTCCAAATTCATCATCCTTACCAAAGATCCAGATAAAGAAATCACAATGTACTTATCAAACTTTTCAAATAAGATGTGATTAGTTTATGGTTCCTAATAGTGTTTTAAGAAGAAAATTATTTTTTTGTATCACGAAAAACCGGGTAAACAGATTTTTAAGACATATTACACTTTAAAACCCATTTTCTAAGTGATAAAATTTGTCACTTAAGAGGTTAAAAAAATTTGGTTAAGCGTCTGCCTTCGGCTCCGGTCATGATCCCAGGGTCCTGGGACTGAGTCCCACATCAGTCCCCTCTCCTTGCTCAGCGGGGAGCCTGCTTCTCCCTCCGCCCCTGCCCCCTGCCTGTGTGCTCTCAAAGAAATAAAATCTTAAAAAAAAAAAAGGTTTAAAAAAATTTAGTAACATAAACACAGGACAGAAAAGTACTATACAATTTCTGTGCAATGCTTGGGAACAAGGCAGGTCAGAAATAAAATATTTTAATAAGTGTAACAAATTTTTTAAAAAAATCAAAATTCTTAAGCTCTGTAGTAGTGACTTTTTTAACTGTAGATTTTGGCCTACTGGAGGTATGTGACAATAACCAAACTCCATAGAACTGCATGCAAAATTATGGAAATATACGTATTTTTCTATAAGGGGATTATTAGATTCCTCAAAGAAATGTGTCATTTCTAAAAGGTTAAGAACCACTGCTCTATGGTGTTTCCCTATACTGTCAATACTAACAAGTAAAGTGCGCCTGGATGGCTCAGTCGGTTAAGGGTCCGCCTGTGAATCAGGTCATGATGCCAGGGTCCTGGGATCAGGCCCTGAGTCAGGCTCCCTGCTCAGCAGGGAGTCTGCTTCTCCCTCTCCTTCAACCCCTCCCCCCTGCTCATGCATGCTCGCTCTCACTCTCTCTCTCTCTCAAATAAATAAAACCTTAAAAAAAAAAAAATACTAACAAGTAAAGAGGGTTCCAGAAGTCCCAAAGTCCCAGTGCTCCTTTTCACTATAAAAAGAAGACTGGGACAGGGAAGACTTTGCTACCAAGTTTCCTTTGTGGGAATGCAGCTTTATTATTAAAGATTCTTATAAACAAGCTGTTAAAACACAAGGCATTTACTAGTGAACTCTGTATTACTCATCTATTCAAGACCCACAGTCAACAGGTTAGAGGTGGACATTTCTGCAATGCGGAAGAGTTTAGGAGAACTCAAAGAAAGCAAAAGGAGATGAACAAGAAAGAACAGTAACCAGAAGAAACATTAAATGAACTAAAGTTGTAAGATGGGCACTATGAAGTTATTTAAGTAAAACCAATTTGGGAAACACTGGACAGTTTATGATGACCATGGAAAGCCAATGCAAAGACAAAAGTAAGATTACTTTTGGTCAGTCAAAGGTGGTATGTTTAGTCCTATTCTCCACCAATCTCCTACAGGATTTGAGTGGAAAGGCCTGTTACATGTAGGGGAGGAGGTATTATTGTGCTCAATCTCACAGAGACAACTATACCAAATAATACAAAATTATTACTTAGTTTTAAAAGATGTTGACATTCTCCCATGATTATTTTCTCTCTTTTTAAACAATAAAGCTTTCCAGATATAGCTTAAGTTTTAGTCCTTCCGTCCTTTTCCCATTCCACCACATCCAGACATAGCAGTCTGTAAAATCCCCACACGTTTTATCCTTCCAAAGTGGGCTCTGTTTTTTAGCACAAAAAAAGTACCACAGCCCCAAATAATTGTATTTTATTTAGTATTCATTAATGGTAACAACAACAAAAGACAGAAGCCCTTTAAAATAATTTGTATTATTAATCAAGGACTTAAAATTTACATGGTAAACCTATTTGGGTGACACTGTTGTTTCCGTCTACAGAAAAATACTACATAGAGTCACATACCCGAGACCCAACCACTGGAATTCCCAGTGGTCTCTCCCTCCACTGAGCCTTTGTAGAGTTTACTGTCTAGAAAGGCTCATCTGGTTAAACACTGCCTTGCTTATTTCAAACCACAGAGAGCACGTGTAAACCTGCATGGAAGACACATGTGGGTATCAATGGAGAAGTGAAAGGTAATTAAGATTTAATCCATAAATGAACTGAAATGGGATTTGTTTCCGAACAACACGGAGAAGGAGGGGAAGCAGAAGTACCTGAAAAAACAACTGGCTATGAACTGAGAACTGCTGAAGCTGGGTGATAGGTACGTAGGGCTCCCTTATCCTAGTTCTGCCTTTATTTTAAACATTTCCCTTTATAAAAAGAAAAGTAACTTATCCCATACGAAGTGAACTGCCAAAATTATTAAGAACAAATATCCCAATACATGAATTATGTATGTCCCAACACACTTACTTGGGGCATTTATTTCCAAAAGTAGAAACCATATAAATGATAGAATTATATTATGATTTGATGTGAAAGAGCAGTATGTGAAGTGCTATTTGAAATAGCTCAGTTTACCATATAAATTAAAACCGAACCAAGATTAGAACCCAACATCTGACATGAATAAACACAGTTCCTCCATCTATAATGCTCTAAGTCATAAGCTTTAAATCATTTATTTTTCTTTTAATAAGGAGAAGAGAGGTGAATGCAGTTGATGTGAAAAGAGGGGGGTAGAGGGTTTTGGTGGGCTGGCTGGGGAGAGTTTTGACAATCAGAAAAACGGGCACCTAAGAGAAGCAAACATGTATGGTGCCAGCTAGGGACACTCTTTTATGGAATGCATTTCTAAGAATTTGATAGAGTGGGTGATGAGGCCTAAATGGGATGAAAGGGGCACTTGACATTTTCCACCATGTCACCCCAGAAGTCTCCTGAGTTTACAATCAGCAAATGGTAAAGAATGGTAAGGTCTAGGTACTAAAATCTGATTTCATTAATAGTGCCTTATACCAGCCTCAAGAAAGTTCTAATTTAAATTTCTTACAGACGATGGCTAACCAGAACCTGGAAGTCCACCTCAATCACTCTAATGGTTCTCTTCAGACCCAAGCCCGAGGATAAACCAAGTCACAACAATCCATATGAAAAAAATTTAGAAGAACAAAAAAGAGGGTGCGTGTGTGGCTCAGGTCATGATCCCAGGGTCCTGGAACTGAGTCCCGCATCAGGCTCCCTGCTCCACAGGGAGCCTGCTTCTTCCTCTCCCTGTCTCTCATGAATAAATGAATAAAATCTTTAAAAAAAAAAAAAAAAGAAAGAAAGAAAAGAAATGTTCTTAAACTTGTCATAAAGCACTTTAAATTCTGGTAGTCATTACACAATTCTCTTATTTGGTAACTTCTCCTGAGCAGACAAAACATTATAAGAAGAAATCTTCTCCCACCCATGAGGCTTGTTGGGAAGAAGGCAGAATGTCGAATCCAATTTGTGTCTTTACTGAACAAAGGATCAAGTAGAAAGAGTGCTCCCCGAGAAAGTATCCTGGAATGGAGACCATCCTTCGATGGAGTATTTTGTATTTACAGTTTGAGATACTCTTTGGAGAGTTCAGGCACACTTTAACATTTATGAGAACTTACTACGCATACTAGAAATTATCACATTTACTACCCATAACAATATTATTACATGGATATTACCATCTCCAGTTTGCCAATGAGGAAAATTTGACTCAAGTGTTATAAACTGCTCAAGGCTACTAAGCCAAGAAGTGGGACAAGCGGTACCTGATCTAAATCCAATGGTAAGGTCCTTTTTTGGTTCACTACAGACTGTGTATGTACCAAAAGAAAACTGACACCTGAGGACCTTTCTCATGGAATTTAAAAACTAAAAGAGAATAAAAAAGGGAACACACAAAAAAATTTACACATTCTCTATGGGGAAGACATATTTCCAAGTGTCTATTTGTAGAAATTCCTGAACACCTAGTCCTCTTTGTAAAGGGGTAAGTATCCTACAGGATATATATATAGATAGTGGGCATATAAAAGGAAAAAAATTTCACACTTACCATTGGTAGACAATAAAAACTGAGCAGCATTTTTCTGTGGTAACCACCTAATTTTGTTGATCTTTTCTTCTATTTCTAAACTTTTCAAGTAGTCAAACTCTGGTTCATGGCTCTGAAAGGTGCTGTAAACATTATATTCTCCTCTGCTATGAGACTGGATTTTGTTCTAAAATGGAAACAAAAATATTTGGACCATTGTTGAGAAATATTTCAAAAAACATGCGATCAATTCCAACAGACCTTGCAAAATTCTGGTTAATCACTTGCATCCTTAAATACAATTATATTGTTTTTTATATTTAAGGCCTTCAAGGAATAAATAAAACAGCTCCCCCCAAAGAAGGGAAAATCTAAATAAAGCCCAATAACAATTAAGTCCAATTCAACAGGAAAAGTGACATTAAAATATGGATCAATTTGATTACTAATTTACCATTATATAATGGTAAAGGACTATTGGTAAAAAAAAAAAAAAAATCCAAGCATCCTTAATGAGGGAGCTCATCTAAAAAGGCAAGATTAAATAAAATTAAAAATAAAAAGGGAAAATTAAATAAGACAAGCTTGTCAGAAGCAGCTGGTCGCGGCTCACTTTGTTTCTCTGCCCACTTTAGGGTCAATCTTCAATCAGTTATTTAATATGATGTATTGGGGCGCCTGGGTGGCTTAGTCGTTAAGCGTCTGCCTTTGGCTCAAGTCATGATCCCAGAGTTCTGGGATCGAGCCCCGCATAGGGCTCCCTGCTCAGCGGGAAGCCTGCTTCTTCCTCTCCCACTCCCCCTGCCTGTGTTACCTCTCTTGCTGTCTCTCTGTCAAATAAATAAATAAAATATTTAAAAAATAATAATATATGTATTGTCCTCCTCCTCCTTTCTCATGCCTGTCTCTAGGTCATTCCACTGCTGAAAAACTCTGATTTAAGAGTTCTCACCAACGTTATGGCATCATCTGACCACAACTTCCCACCCCAAGACCACTGTTACAGAGCTCTGTTACTCATTAAAGTCCACATTCAGCATTACCCAGCAAACATCATCCCACAAACCCATCAACAATTGCCTCCCCTCCTTAAGTTAGCCTTCTTATGAGCCTAGCACAAACTGATGATTTATTTCAGTATCAGTGTGAGTGAATATAGTTTAAACTATTGGATAGAGACTACTTGTGAACTTCTTCAGTTAACACTGATACCTTCAAAAAAGTGTGAATTACAACCATGAAAGAATTTCATCTTTTAAACCTATTATCACATAATTAAAAACCTTTCCATCAAAAACATTAAAAGTCTAGTTCAAAGAAGAACCTATGGGAAAACAGTTTATAAAGGAAAGATATTACTGATAGTCAACTATTTTATTTAATTTTTTAAATTTTTTAAATTATTGTTAGATAGTCAACTATTTTAAAGTAAAAGTGAATTTATCAAATGAAATGTTTAAGATTACCTGATTATAAGAATGGCTCATTAGTAATTGTTCTCCATATGGAAAGAAAACCTTATTGAATCATCATCTTAAAAGCATGTTTTGGGTTGTTTTTTTCCAGTAGCTTGACTATCTGGATTGTCACTCATGGTTCAGTTATATTTGAACCCTCTGACAGCAATATCAATTATTATTGAGTGAGTCTGTCAATATTAAGAATGCAGGGCATACCACAAAACATAATCCACACTGGGAATTAGTATCCTGGTCTCATTACCATACTTTCACACCAAATCAAATAACCCTATCTTTAAATATGTATATGCTAATATTGCTTTAAGAAGAAATTACATAAACCTTCTATGGAAAATTACTGTTTTAAAAGGTTTGTCAGGTAGATGTTGGTGAGGATGCAGAGAAAGGGGAACCCGCCTACACTGTTGGGAATGCAAGCTGGTGCAGCCACTCTGGAAAACAGTATGAGGTTCCTTAAAAAGTTGAAAATAGAGCTACCCTACAACCCAGCAATTGCACTACTGGGTATTTACCCCAAAGATACAAATGTAGGGATCTGAAGGGGTACATGCACCCCATGTTTATAGCAGCAATGTCCACAATAGCCAAACTATGGAAGATGTCCATCGACAGATGAATGGATAAAGATGTAGTGTGTGTGTGCGTGTGCGCGGGCGCGCGCACACACACACACAGAATATTATGCAGCCATCAAAAATTGAAGTCTTGCCATTTGCAACGACATGGATGGAACTAGAGGGTATTCTGCTAAGTGACATAAGTTGATCAGAGAAAGACAATTATCTTATGATTTCACTGATACGTGGAATTTGAGAAACAAGGCAGAGGATCATAGCAGAGGAGAGGAAAAAATGAAACAAGACGAAACCGGAGAGAGAGACAAACCATAAGAGACTCTTAATCATAGGAAACAAACTGAGGGTTGCTGGAGTGGTGGGGAGTGGGAGGGATGGGGTGGCTGGGTGATGGATACTAGGGAGGGTATGTGCTGTGGTGAGCGCTGTGAATTGTGTAAGACTGTTGAATCACAGACCTGTACCCCTGAAACAAATAATACATTATATGTTAATAAATACTTTCTTAACCAATCTATTTATATAATATCTATACATTTAAATAAAATATTTATATATTTAAAAATAAATAAAATAAATTTAGAAGTGCTTTATCCTCAACACATGTAATAGTGCCTGGCATATAACAGGCATTCAATAAAAATTTTCTAAATGACCAAAAAGAATAAAGGGTGGTGCTGGTATGGTAAAGGAGGTTGGAATTAACCTGGTAATTAAGAGTATGGTGCAGAGGGGCGCCTGGGTGGCTCAGTTGGTTAAGCGACTGCCTTCGGCTCAGGTCATGATCCTGGAGTCCCGGGATCGAGTCCCACATCGGTCTCCCTGCTCAGCAGGGAGTCTGCTTCTCCCTCTGACCCTACCCCCTCTTGGGCTCTATCTCACTCTCTCTCTCAAATAAATAAATAAAATCCTTAAAAAAAAAAAAAAAGAGTATGGTGCAGAAATCAGAAGAAATGGGTTAGAGGTACACATAGTAAGACAAAATGATCTTGAAAACAAACTCTTAGTTAAAAAAAAGTAGGAAACAGAATGAGAGGTGAGATATAGTGTTTTTCCTGTACGCTGAAAACACAGTACACAAAACGAAATTACACATTTCAACAAACAAAATTCATAAATACATAAAGGATACTATATCATGACAAAGTAATGAAGCAAAGTAATGAAGACAGTGTGATAATGACATAGTATTGACAAATAAACCAATGGAATAGAATAAAAGGCCCAGAAATAGCCCTGAATTACAACAAAGTAGCACTGCTGAGCCAGGATGGTCTTATCATTAAATGGTTTTGGTCAATTTGCTCTTGTATGTAAGAAAATGAACTTTGACCCCTACTACTACCTCAAACCACTCATATAAATTGATTCCAGGTGAATCAGAAATATAAATGTGAATGCTCAATAATCAGGTTCTAGGACAACACTGCCCTAGACAGCTTTCTGTAATGGTGGTAATAGTCTGTATCTGTGCTGTCCAATATGATAGCCACTAACCACATGTTACTGAGCACCTGAAATGTGGCTACTGTGACTAAGGAAATGACCTTGAAATTTTATTTAATTTTAATTAATCAAAATTTAAATAGTCGCATGGAGCAAGTGACTACCAATACTGGACAAGCACACGTCTAAAAGATCTGGCACATATGTCTTCGTGGACCTTGGTGTAGAGAAGTATTTCTGATACAAGGCAGAAAAAGCAGTAAGCTCAAGGAAATCATTGATAAACTGTATTGTTATTCAATACAATACAGTTATTCTATTAATAACCTCTATTTGTCAAAATCCACCATTGAGGGAAGGGAAAAGGTAAGACAGAGTGAAAAATTCTTCCAACAAATATACCTGACATCATATTTAAAAAGTGTAAAGAAAATCACAAATCAGGAAGAAAAACGACAGACAAACCAGCAGAAAACATACGTACTTCACAAAAGATAATATCCAAATGGCCAGTAAACACGTAAAAAGATGCTAAATCTCAGTGTTAAAAAAGTACAAATTAAAATTACAATACACTCAAAACCTCCAGAATATTTGAAATTATAAAAAGACTGACAACAACAAAGCATTGGCAAAGATATGGAACACAGCCAGAATTTTCATGTATTGTTCATGAGAATAAAATTGGCAGAACCACTTTTTACTCTTCTGTCTACCCCATGACATAATAATTTTATGCATGACTATGTGTACCAAAAAATACAATCAAGAATATTCACAGCTGCATTAATAGCCACAAACCGAAACAACCAAAATGTATACATCTACAACATAATGGACAAATTGCGGTATAGTAATACAAAAGAACATTATATAGCAATGTATGTGAGCAAATTATTTCTATACAAATGTAATACTCAGCAAAAAAGTCAGATACAACACTTACTGTCTGATTCTATTTATAAAAAGTTCTAAAACTATAGATCAAAATAAGTGTTAGAAGACAGGCTTATCAATAGGCTTATAAGGGGAGGAAGGAGAAATCAGTGACTTGGAAATGAGAAGGGTTATGTTGGAAGGGTAGGAAGTTCTATTTCTTTTTTTTATTTAAAGATTTATGTATTTCTTTTAGAGAGAGCATGCACGTGTGAGTGGGTGGAGGGGCAGAGGGAGAGAGAATCTCCAGCAGACTCCCCACGGAGCGCGGAGCCCCACTCGGGTCTCAATCTCATGACCCATGAGATCATGACCTAGCCAAAATGACAAGCTGGACACTTAACTGAACGACCCAGGCAGCCCATCTATTTCTTGACCTAAATGTCTTCTGTGTGATAATCTAATGCTTTGTGTGCTTTTTTGAGTATATTTCAATAACGTGTAAAAAATATATATATATAGCACACAAAAGGTGCAGCCACTTTGAAAACAGTATGGGGGCGGTCCTTGAAATAAAACTACCCTGTGATCCAGCAATTCTACTTCTTTGAAATATATTTTCAAAGAATTGAAAACAGGATCTCAAAGAGATTATTCACAATAGCCATGTGGTGGAAGCAAACTAAATGTCCACTGACGGATAAATGAATAAAGAAAATATGACATACAAACACACATGAATATTACTCAGCCTTAAAAAGGAACTCCTATCATATGCTACAACTTGGAGGAACCATGAGGAAATAATGCTAGGTCAAACAATCTAGTCAGAAAAGACAAATACTTCATGATTCCACTTATATGAGGTATTTAAGTAGCCAACTTCATAGATACAGCAAATAAGAATGGTGGTTGCCAGGGCCTGGGAGGAAGAAGGGGGCAGGAAGTTGTTCAGTGGTTATAGAGTTTCAGTTATTCAGGGTTGGGGGAGGTGGTTTCTAGCGATCTGTATGGTGGCGATACTGTATCATAAACTTGGAAACTATTGAGAAGTTCCATGTTATATGTTATTTTGCTATAGTTAAATAACAGTACAGCACATAAAAACAAAATACGTATTGCAAGAATACACTGAAATGATTATTCATGTAGGGAGAGGTGAACGGGAGCAGGTGATGTGCAATGTACGTGCGCCTGCATACCAGTGTGCACAGGTTCGTTTCCTTGAAGATTGGACCTTGCTATGTTATGTCATACACTCAAGTAGGCCCCTGAGGTTTAAGCAAACCAAAACAAAATAGAAAACAATATTAAATCCAATGGTGTTAGAACCAACTAATCATTTGACAAGAGGATTGGAACTTCACTTCTTATACAAAAGAAAATTCCAGAAGAAACAATTAAATGCTTAAAAATAAGTAAAAGCAGCAAAGTAACAGTACAATGGTGAATTTCTATGTATTCTGACAGTGAAAAAGAACTTTTTAGTATAAAGAACAAGAGTAAAGAGCAGAGAAAGGCTGACATCTAAGAAGTAAAATATTTAAATATTAAAGAAAGTATACCAGTAAGAAAATTGTATCTTAAGATAGCACGTTACGGTCTTTCATATACGTCCTTAAAAATCACTAGGAAAATGCATCTATTTGACCTGCAGCAGTTCCTGCATGCTGCTAAGGTTTTCATTACAGATGCAAGGAAAAAAGTGTCCTTGTCCTTTCTAATTGTGGCAGCCATGACTGAATGGGGGAATACGGGGTGGGGGGGGGAATCACTAGTAAAAATATTAACACCTTTCCTTGAAATATGGCAAAGGTCAAAAGTTGGCAATTTATATAAAAAATGGTGAGTAAATATGTATAACTGCTCATTATCATTAGTAATCAAAATCAAGGAATAACGTTTTGCCCTTAAACTGCTGAGTAAAAAAAAATGTTTTAATGTTCCTCAAAATATGGACAGTCATATACTACTGGCAGAAGTATAAATGTATACAGCTTTTCTGCAGGATAATCTGTCAATACTTATTGAAAGCCTTAAAAAATATAAATACTCAACAATTCCACTTCAAAGTATAACCTAATGAAAAACAATGTATGCAAAGATGTATCAGTAACTTAACGCATAAACAACCTCAATGTCCATCAAGTGAAATATGAAATACTATAGAGCCAATTACATTCAATGGCAGATCAATGTCTCTCAACCATATTAATTTATGCAAAATGCTTCCTGCTACCCATCCTCTGCAGTTCCCACAAGCTACATGTTTATTGAACTTTTGTCACTTAAGTTAGAAAAACAGACTGGATGTGTTCTTCCAACTATACAGGCACTCCTTTCCATTTAATGGTTACAACAGTCTCATCACTTCCCTGAGAATGAGATTAACCTGAGTAAACATCAACAGATATAAAAACTCAAAGTTATAGAATGACATGTTCAACACGATTCTTTCCCATTCTGCAAAACAGTAACATAAACACCCAGAACATGCACAGACAAATTGGTCCTTATTCATGAGATGGGATGATTTGGATTTTTATCTTTTTCTTTGTGAAAATGATACAGTTTTCATATTTTCCATGATAAACATATTAAGAATAATGAAGAATTAGAAACAATCTTGGAGGGGCGCCTGGGTGGCTCAGTTGTTAAGCGTCTGCCTTCAGCTCAGGTCATGATCCCAGGGTCCTGGGATTGAGCCCCGCATCGGGCTCTCTGCTCCGCGGGAAGCCTGCTTCTCCCTCTCCCACTCCCCCTGCTTGTGTTCCCTCTCTCGCTGTGTCTCTCTCTGTCAAATAAATAAATAAAATCTTAAAAAAAAAAAAAAATCTTGGGAAAAAAGTCACCTGCTATTCCATTAACAGCTAATTCTAAATATAAATAACTGTATTGTGCTTTTACTAGCTTCCTTCTTTTTAAATGAAACTCTGAAAATGTAGGATTTCCTTTGTTCCTCGAATACATAACTTTTAGAAAAAATTAAATGTATTTTAATCATCTCATATAAATGGGAATGGATATTTTTTAAGCTTCCAAACAGAACACTACTAAAACTTAGTCACTGTTTAGTAATGCTCCTTTAATCTTATATTTTTAACAGGCAAACATTTGTTTTCTATTTCAAAGTAGTTTAAAGAGTTTGAGAGTCTTGTGAAAAGGACCATTCAGGGAAAGTGAGAGAAATGGTACAAAATCAATTCATATCTGGTAACAAACCACTATCAATGTAAACAAGTGGAACTCTCTAAAATAAAGCAAAACAACACAATCAATGATGTAAAAAGAAAACAAAAAAAGAAATTTCAAACATTTTCTGAACTGATCACAATGACAGTGGTAGAATACTTCAAGATTTTGCAGGAACTTACTAAATTACATTCAATAAGTTGTGTGTGCCCCTTCATTTAGTGCCTACTATATACTATATTAAGAAACATGCACTTTAGACAACTTATTAGACTGTTAAGGAGTTGGTTTCTCTAGGATACAAGATTCAGCAGACGGACCCCACCTGGCGTTAGATTAAAAAAAAAAAGGAAGAAAGAAAAAATTCTACTAATTTTGTCTGTTTTTACCTCACAGGTTCATTAAATGCAATAATCCTCAGACCTCGATTTCTTCATGTGTTAAATAGAATTTGAGAATCAAATGAGTGGATAATGCTGACGTTATCAGTTTTTCTTCCAGATAGGGACCAAGTCCGAGCAATCCACATTATGCCTTTTAGAGACAACATGATACAGCTAAACATACAATGGCCTGGAATTCCAGGAGCCTAAAGTCATGTTTCTCAAACTGGGAAACCTGCAATACACTTTATTTTGACCAAGTTATTTACTCTGAAAAGAGCATAAAGAGATACATGAGAAAGAAACAACTTCAATAAATTTCAAAACCTGTCTATACAAGTTAATTACAATATGGGAAAAATGAGGGGTGCCTGGGTGGTTCAGTCAGTTAGGCGTCTGCCTTCAGCTCAGATTATGATCCCAGGGTTCTGGGATCGAGTCCCGCATTGGGCTCCCTGCTCAGCAGAGAGCCTGCTTCTCCCTCTTCCTATGCTGCTCCCCCTGCTTGTGCTCACTCTCTTACATTCAATGTAATAAATAAATAAATAAAATCTAAAAAAAAAAAATGTTGTTTGATAAAGATGCACTTAAAACAATCATTGTGAAAAGATTTTCAGTAAGTACATTGGAATAACCTGCCTGTCAATTTGGGAGTGGGCAGGGGAAGTAGAGGAGGGGAAGATCTCTAAATCATATGAATTAGGGTAATAAACTTCAACCAGATAATGAATTGAAATGGGAACAAATGAAATATGAGTAAATGTCTAAGTAATTTAGAGGCAGGAAACCAACAACAAAAACAAACAAAAAAGTAAACAAAACTTAAAGGCAGCCAATCTACAAAACTGCAAAACACGGCCTCATGAAAAAGCTTATATTCTCCTCACAACACATGGCCTATACGAATCAGTTTAACAAATACACCATCAGAAAAATAGGGCATATAGCAAACAATTTTAAGAATTGCAAGTATTAAGAGGTTAGGTAAAACTAAAACCCAGTAAAAAATACTTTTTTAACTACCAATTTGTTGATTTTATTTCATATCTCTATTGAGAAATTTTTGGTTGAACTATAAATTGGTAAAATTTACTAGAAGAGATTTGGTCAATATAAGACTAAGAATGTTCATAACCTTAGCTTCAGCTACTTAACTTCTATAAGGTTCTAAAGAAGTAAAAAGTACTCCAAAGATTCCACTACAAGAATGTTTTTATAGTGTCATTTATGACAGAAAATGAACAGAAAGCAAGAACTAAACACTCTAGGTGGTATCTAACAATAGACTACATTAAATTTCAGTACATGTCTGTAACGGAGTATCATATAATCATTAAAGATGATTTAGAATCTTTGACGTGGAAGGTCTTTACATACGTTACGTGAGGAAAAAAAAAATACCACCCTAAATGTATTATAACCTCATTTTAGAAAGACAAAACTTTAGTAACACACCAAAAATGTTGTTTATGTTTGGTGGTTATAGGTACTTTCTTTGCCCCTTGACCATATTTCCTAAACTATCTACGATGAGTATGATGACATTTTTTTTTTTTTTAAGATTTTATTTATTTGAGAGAGAGAGAGCGAGCGAGAGAGAGAACAAGAGCAGTGGGAAGAGGGAGAAGCAGGCTCTCTGCTGAGCAGGGAGCCCGACTCGGGGCTTGATCCCAGAATCCCAGGATCATAACTCAAGCCAAAGGCAAACGTCCAACCGACTGAGCCACCCAGGCATCCCCACGACTTTTTAATTAGAGGGAAAAAATTACTTGTGAGAAAAATGCAATGAAGAATACGTATTGTATGAGGTTGAAGAGAAGATGGCAGAGGGAAGAAAAAGTAAATTCTAAAATTACTGGGTATTATTAGTTTCATAGATTTCGATCTGTTTTTTGTTGTTGGGATTTGGGGAGAACAATATAAGAAATATGGTTAATTCAAATTTCTGGGCAACAGGTAAAGTGAAAAAGTAATTTACTTTAATATGTCAAAACATCCTTTCAAGATCTAATCTAGTGTAGAAAAATAACACCTAAAAGAATTCTACTTTGTCTAACAGTTATTTAGTGACATTCATATATGCTCAGCTATCAGCAAAGGTACTTTAAATGATAATCCACTTTTGAAAAATATAATATTCTAAATGAGATAGAACCTCAAGTTAGTAGGTAGTTGATAAATGTGTGACAGCCGTTTGGATAGAAATGTGGACAACAGACAGCTGAACAAGAGAGGTGGTTGGATGAATTCATGAACAAACAGAAATGAGCACTACAACTCCAGGTATTTAAACTCTCAATCCAAACTCTAATTTTTTCCTCCTTAAGCCTACTACAGAGAAGACATCATTCATTAATGGCTACTATTAAAAAGTCAAGATCCACTACTTCCTCATTACTATAAAGTGATGAAAATGATTTTCCTGTGTGATTTATACCACTTAGGCTCATTACTTAGAGAAGTCAGATTTTCTTCATTTTTTAAAAACAATATTCAATGTTGTGGGTATTCTTCCCATTTATACAGAATTAGCTTTTACACACCTTTGCTAGATGTGTGATCTTAGAAAAGTTAATTATCTTCTCTAATCTCAATTTATAAATTGGTAATAAACTGAGCTACAGATAGGAAGTGTGCATACATCTTTACTATTTTGCTGTGAAGATTAAGTAAGATTTAGTGACCTTGGCAGAGGGCCTGGCACAAAAACTACTGTTGCTATACTCAAGTCAGAATGGGAAAAGCCATGGGCAGGGAAATAGGACATGTTGATTCTAGACTAAGGGTTCACCTTATTAACTGTATGACTTTGGATGAGTAAACCTATCGTCTGGGCCCCTAATCTCTTTATTGGTAAAAGGAGACTACATTACCAGAGACTGTTAAGTTGGGGCCCACATACTACCTATCCATGGATAGAACCCAGCAATTTTGTGAACTTAGATGTGGTGGAAGTATACATATTTTTCCCACTAATGTCCAGCTGAAATTCAGCATTTCTTTCAATTATGGATAGAGGCGATAAACCACCATATTAGCAGTACCTGTGACTTTGTCACTTATAGAAGTGACATGTTTTAAAATCATACCCCAGCTGTCCACAAAAGAACACGTATTACTCAGTGTTTTAACTCTTAAAAACATCTTTCAATATAGTTTCCTTCTAATTCTATGTATTTTATACATTTAAAACATTCTGAGAAGTCCACAGAACTGATGAGGCTGCTGAAGAAATCCATGACACCAAAGGTTGAGAACCCTTGAAAAGCCCTATAAATTTTTGCACTTAATTTCTATGAATGCATCATAAACATATAAAGATTTCAATACAGGCAAAACAAATTCACAGTTAACTTTGGCAGAAGGTAGCAGTAGAAAGGACAGAGAAGGCTTCTAAAGTGCCTGTAATATCCCATTTCTTAATCCAAGGAAGAGTTACACAAGTGTGTTTGTTTTGTCAAAATTCACAGAACCGTACACTTGTGATTCTGTGCATTTTTCTCTATGTATCATATGATCTTGGGAAAACTGTTTAAATGTATTTTTAGATAATATAAACTTGAAGCTGTATTTTGGAGCTTTTATCATTATCCTGGTAGTGGAATGCAGACAATTTCAATTTTGCATTTTCTATCAGGTGAAGTCCCCAAAGGACTTTAAAAAAAAAAAAAAAAAAAAGGAAAAGTGGAATCTCAGGCCTCCAGACATTCTGATTTAGTGGTTCTGAGACACAGTCTAGGAATCTGCATTTGAATATACGTTCCCAGGTGATTCCAACATTTTGCACTCTGAAAAACACAAACTTAGAATCAAAGAGTAAATGAAAAATGAAGATAGTGAAAGCTTGGTAGCTTAGAAAAGAAATCTCATTTTATAGATACACTGATTTGGAAGTTACCACAGTGGTATTTTCTTGAACTCGTGTATTCTTTCTATAATATTCCTGACAGATGGGCATCCCCAGCTCTTATGCATTTATTTCCACATACAAAAGAAACTAATCGTTTCTTCTCACGCGAATCTCTAAATATCAAGACTCTACATCATCTCTTCTCCTGGCTATTACAGCCTCAGTCCCTTTGACCATTCCTCACTGACACTGCTAAATTTGCTGTTCTGACTGGTGCTCAGTAAATACCATGTTAAGTGAATGCTGCCACATCACCCTAGAACAGTGAGTGGGTTCTATTCCTTCACTTAAACATCAAACTAAACTCCTTTGTATAGATACTGAATTCTGTAAAACAACATCTTGTTGATTTTGAGCCCCATTCTAGTCTTTCCAAATGATTTAAAAACAAAATCCAATCATATTAAACCCATACCCATCTTTTGTGATAAGCACGCATTTCTAAGGTTTCTTCTATATCCTGTTAAGGAGTTTTAGGAATACCACATAAGAACAAAAAGAGAGAGGGGACGCCTGAATGGCTCAGTCGTTAAGCATCTGCCTCCGGCTCAGGTCATGATCCCAGGGTCCTGGGATCGAGCCCCACATCGAGCCCCACATCGGGCTCCCTGCTCAGTGGGAAGCCTGCTTCTCCCTCTCCCACTCCCCCTGCCTATGTTCCTTCTCTTGCTCTCTCTCTGTCAAATAAATAAATAAAATCTTTGGGGGAAAAAAAAAAGAACAAAGAGAGAGAAAGAGGGGAGAAAATTACTAGCACTCCTAGAAAACAAAAAACAAAGGCTGTATAATAATCTAGGAAGAACTGAAAAAAAAAAAAAATACCTCCCTTTTCACCTTTCTCCTTTAACTGTCCCTTTAAAAAACCACTTAAACTTACCATGTACATCAGAAAGCCTCAGAGAAAACTGAAGGTCTGAGCAGTCCAAAGTCAACAGGAACCAAGCTATTTCAACAATTGCTAACCACCTAATTTGAGCACCCATGAAAACAAAGCTCCCCTAAAAAATATAGAACACCAACCACACCTAACAGTGGCTTGGAATCTCCCAAGAAAAACTTTATTAATATTTTCATTATCAAAAAAATATATCCCACCATCTACTTTGTTGTGAAAAGCTATTACATATAAGCTGTGACCTACTTTAGGACATGCTATAAACACTGGATTGGATATCAAAACACGATAGGTGGGATGCCTCATGGAAACCATCTTACCCTGTGCCTCAATTTTCCTACATGACCTTATTCTATCAGGAGATTCTATCAAACAAAAAACTGTAAGAACATGTTAGTTATGTTACAGGATCACCAGGCTGAAATATATTTGAACTGAATGAAGACCCTACCCTCTAAATGAATACCCACTTTCCTTGGGGAAAAGAGGGACAGGCAGCAAGAGGTACCCAACAGGATGACAGGCAGGGGTCCTGACACATTTGAGGTTTAACAGAAGTGAGACAGAAAGGGGAGTTAAAGGTGTCAGTTTGATTTGCCAATTAAGTGAAGTTCTCACCCAGCGACAGGTGAAAAGATAAAGCCACAATAATGCAAATGCCACGGTGTTCTGCAAACAGAGCTAGCGCCATCATCAGAGACTAAGAAATGCTCCACAGAGGCACCAGTGTGCCCTGAAATGTATGAATAGCTGTGGTTGTTAGAAGCTGGACTGAAATTTAGAAATAAAGTTCGAATTCCAGAGCTCTGATATTAAACTAAGCAATCTAACCTTCTGATACAACTTTTCCTGTGATTATCTAAAAACTAGGAAAGGACCACCTTTAAGTTATCTTCCACTCTTCAAACTATAACCCTGTTTTACAGATACAATAGGTGTGAATTCATAAAAATCTAATCTAAATATATAAAGATGCCTCTAGATGTAAGCAACACATACATTATCAGTGACGTAAACTGTCCTAAAGACAGGTCTATAGTAGAAGCTCCAGTATAAGATATGGCTTAAAAATGTGGAAAATAGGGCGCCTGGGTGGCTCAGTTGGTTAAGCGACTGCCTTCAGCTCAGGTCATGATCCTGGAGTCCCTGGATCGAGTCCCGCATCGGGCTCCCTGCTCAGCGGGGAGTCTGCTTCTCCCTCTGACCCTCCCCCCTCTCATGTGCTCTCTCTCATTCTCTCACTGTCAAATAAATAAATAAAATCTTTAAAAAAAAAATGTGGAAAATAAATTAGGTAAGAGGCACCAAATTAGTATTAACAAGATCAAGTTTCAAAGGAGGAAATCAATCATTACATCATTATTTAATCTATCACTTAAAAATACTGATACACTAAGTAATTCTAAGAGGACACACTACTAATCTGAAGTTCCAGATAATGAATTGGTCTTTAACTCTTTTATTTTATTTTTATTATGTTATGTTAATCACCATACATTACATCATTAATTTCTGATGTAGTGTTCCATGATTCATTGTTTGCATATAACACCCAGTGCTCCATTCAATACGTGACCTCCTTAATACCCATCACCAGCTAACCCATCCCCCCACTCCTCTCCCCTCTAGAACCCTCAGTTTGTTTCTCAGAGTCCATAGTCTCAGTTTGTTTCTCAGAGTCCATAGTCTCAGTTTGTTTCTCAGAGTCCATAGTCTCTCATGGTTCGTCTTCCCCCTCCAATTTCTCCCCCTTCATTTGGGAAAAACGGTCTTGAATTCTCAAATGCAGTTAAGAATGATAGATACCAGTGGCCCTTCTCAAAAAGTCATTTTGCTAACTCCTCCTTATAAGGGCATATATTTTAAATATCAGTACTTCAGAATCTTTGATAGCATTTCACAAAAGAAATATCTGCTTCAAATTTTTGGCCTTGTTTCCCAATACAAGTAAAACGTTCAAGCAGTTTCGGTAACTGTTAGACCTTTTATTTACATACTATTTATATACACCAATTTAAGGTATTACTGACAGCCTTCAACTATTACTGAGTACATTTATCGACACCCTACTACATTTACTGAAAACTCCAAACATCTTTCTTTAAAACAAAAGCAAAGTGTAGACAAGTTATTAACTTCCAGGGAAAAAAACACTCAAGGGCAGAAAATGCTTATGGGAATGCCAGCTCAAATTCTGAGTGACAAAATTAACATTCATATTTTAGTTATCTAACATGAAAGGCACTGAAGAATACTGAAAAGATGACATGTCAGAAGTTGTGGGTTCTAGTTGTTAGTTCTGCCACTAATCAAGTGATCTCCTAATATCTTGACTTTCTCATTTGTAAAGAAAGGGAAACTGTAATGATCTGTAAGGTTCCATTTCAACTCTTAAGTATTTCAAGATTCCTATGGTCAAGATTTTAGTTGCTTAAAAACAGGAACAGAACGGGGCGCCTGGGTGGCTCAGCCGTTAAGCGTCTGCCTTCGGCTCAGGTCATGATCCCGGGGTCCTGGGATCGAGCCCCCCATCGGGCTCCCTGCTCCGCGGGAAGCCTGCTTCTCCCTCTCCCACTCCCCCTACTTGTGTTCCCTCTCTCGCTGTGTCTCTGTCAAATAAATAAAATCTTAAAAAAAAAAAAAAAAAAAAAAAACAGGAACAGAAAACTGATTTTGTCCCCCACTTCCCACAAGAACCGTCTCTGACAAGAAAAGCTTGAGTCTTTCATATTGTCTTCCAACCAAAAAAAAAAAATAAATAAAAGGAGACATATTTAGTGTTTGTGCATCTTCTAATCAGACACTATTAATCATTTTTTTTTTAAATTAAATTACCTACCTCACTGGGGTGTTGTGAGGATTAATTCATTAGTGTTTGTAAAGCACTTTGAGATCCTCAGGTCAAAGGCGCTATAGAAGTGCAAAGTAGTAGTATTATTACTAGATTCTTTGCTTATTTAAGGAACTTCACAATCCTTTAAAACCTAACTCTCTGTTATGATTTAGACATCTATTTGTAAACCCTTGCAATTTATGCACATTACTTTAACTCTTTTTGGATATATAGACAGGGACAGAATGTTTCAAAACAAATGATTTTTTAAAAAGGTTTCAACTTTGATCTACAAATGGAGGGAAAGAGCAAGGGAAAATCTAGTGTGACAAATTTTGTTTAGCATAAAATTTTAGTGAGAAATCTTGTCAATTAGATTTAGAAGTGTGCCTAGGCTATACCCAAAACAAAACTCACTTTAATCTCAAGAGTCTGCAATGAGCAATTCCCTTCTTCAAAGAGAAAAGGAAACAATTGTCAAATCAACTCATTTTAAAAGGGGTACTGAGCTTGTAAATTATATTACATGGGTATACATGCAGTTGTCATTTAAAACCGTTTTATTTAAACCACAGTAACAGTATTAGTATGAACTGATGTCAAAATAAGTGAGCAGCTTTTTCTTTAAACTAGCCTCCCACCCCCAATTGCACAAAGCAAACTAGGCATTGAGAAGAGAGAAGCAATTTTGCTTTATGGAATTTTTTAAGAGAAAAAAAAGGGGGGGGGGGGGCAAGGCTTCAAAACCAGTTAAAATCTTGGATTAATTCCACCACTTCCCACTCCTCTCTCTAACCAAATCTTCTAACAATTAAAGCGCTGTGTTTTTAAATCAAAATCACACACACACACAAAGCTAAGAGAGGCAGAGCTATCTATCCACTGGATATTCTGCTTGAATAAACAGGTACTTCTTAAAAAAAAAAAAAAAAAAAAAGCCAACATCCTCTGATGAAATACTTCAAGTGCAACAGAAGTTCTAGCCCCAAGAGCAACCTGAAATTTAGATATTAAACTTTAAACACTTACCTCCTGCTCCTGTTGAAAGATGACGACTCTACCACCTTTATCTCCTGTTGCTAGTAATTCTCCAGAATGATTAAATTCTACTGTAGAAATTATATCTGCTGTATAATTGAAACAAAAACAAAGAAAAGATGATGTCAGTTCTTCTTTCCCAACTTACTAGTTTCAGAACTTAGCATGTTTTTCCTAACACGTTGGAAGCCTACAGATCAACCTGTCATCAGAAATAAGTAAATCTAAGATTCTTTCATGAATGTTTTGGTTCTCCAAAAAAACGTTCTCTGCACAATAAATCAGTATGAGACTATTTTATTTTTTTATTTTTAAAGATTTTATTTATTTATTTGAGAGAGAGAGAGAGCACATGAGAGGGGGGAGGGTCAGAGGGAGAAGCAGACTCCCTGCCGTGCAGGGAGCCCGATGCGGGACTCGATCCAGGGACTCCAGGATCATGACCTGAGCCTAAGGCAGTCGCTCAACCAACTGAGCCACCCAGGCGCCCAGTATGAGACTATTTTAATAACACAAGTAATAAATACTTAAATACTAGTAGTTTACTGGTATTTCACTAAAATGATGAATTTGTAATCCAACAATTTATGAAACATTTTGATAGCACCATTAAACATTAATAATTATGTTGCTAATTTTCTTTCTCATATACTTTTGATAAGCTTCTTTATGCAAATCCAAAGGCAGCCTAGAAAATTAAAGCAGATATAACTGAAAAGGGGGGAAATTTTATTTATTTAATTTTTATTGTTATGTTAATCACCATACATTACATCATTAGTTTTTGATGTAGTGTTCCATGATTCATTGTTTGTGCATAACACCCAGTGCTCCATGCAGAACGTGCCCTCTTTAAGACCCATCACCAGGCTAACCCATCCTCCCACCCCCCTCCCCTCTAGAACCCTCAGTTTGTTTTTCAGAGTCCATCGTCTCTCATGGTTCGTCTCCCCCTCCGATTTCCGCCCCCTTCATTCTTCTGGGGGGAAGTTTTAAATATAAAAATGATTTCAGATGGAATTTTAACAGTAAAATTATTAATTCAAATTATGGCCTCTTAAACAAATGTCTGCGAACAGAACACACACACACAGCAGAAATGCTTTGTGCTATGCACCTTCCACATGCACAGCTCTTCTCATGGCTCCCAAACACCACAAAGGCTACTAGAATTGGTCATGTTACACCCAAAGTCAGTGCTAATTTCACAGTAAGATCAAGTAAGTTATAGGGGTTTTCACTTGCTTTTTGACACCAGAGCCATTTTTCTAAAGAAAAAAAATCTAAGTTACACAATTAGGCATTAAGATAAACAACTACACTATAAAAATTACCACTGTTAACTAACAAGTTCTTCACTATAAAGTAGTATGCCAAATTGGAAAGACTCTGTCATATGCACTTGAAATAAGTAAACTTTTCCTACAAGAGAAGGGTCATTTTCTGGTCTATATTAGCTCACTGTAAGAATTTAAGCATTTTGACTTGATATAATAAACACTATATACCTTAAATCTTTAAATTACTGACCAACGTATCATTTTATAGTTTTTAGTGATTTTTTTCAAGACCAGTTTGATTTTGGAAAGCTTTCTTCGCTTTTTCCATTGTCTAGGTCCAAGACACTTTACCTTTTTGGAACACTCTGAGAATCTACTCAACGTTACACATGCTGTGCCAGAAAACTGCATATGTTTTAAGTGTGTACAAAAATTTGCATATACCTTCAGATGGTATGGACAGCACCCCACTTCCAGGTTAAAAACCCAGAAGCCCCCCATGGTCAGTAGTATCAGGAGGAAAGAGTAAGTTTAGTGTTTGCATATGTAACATAAAGGTGTAAAACTGAATATATAAACGTAATATTTAAAAGCCATTCTATTTTTTATTAAGTTTTTTATTTTACTTCCAGTAGAGTTAACATACAGTGTTATTTTAGTTTCAGGTGTACAATATAATGATTCAACAATTCTATATATTCAGTGCTCATCATGGTTAAGTGTACTCTTAATCCCCTTCACCTGTTTGACCCATCCCCACCAACTTCCCCTAACATGCTTTTTTAATTTTATCTTATTATGTTAGTCACCATACATTACATCATTAGTTTTTGATGTAGTGTTTCATGACTCATTGTTTGCGTATAACACCCAGTGCTCCATTCAGTACGTGCCCCCCTTAATACCCATCACCAGGTTAACCCATCCCCCCACCCCCTTCCCTCTAAAACCCTGTTTCTCACTCAGAGTCCATAGTCTCTCATGGTTCGTCTCGCCTTCCGATTCCTCCCCTTCATTTTCCCCTTCCTACTCTTTTTTTTTTTTTTTTTTAAACATATAATGTATTATTTGTTTCAGAGGTACAGGTCTGTGATTCAACAGTCTTACACAATTCACAGAGCTCACCATAGCACATACCCTCCCCAGTGTCCATCACCCAGCCACCCCATCCCTCCCACCCCCACCACTCCAGCAACCCTCAGTTTGTTTCCTGAAATTAAGAATTCCTCGTATCAGTGAGATCATATGATGCTTGTCTTTCTCTGATTGACTTATTTTGCTTAGCATAATACCCTCTAGTTCCATCCACGTCGTTGCAAATGGCAAGATTTGGGGTTTTTTTGTTTTTTTTTTTAATGGCTGCATAATATTCCATTGTATATATATACACCACATCTTCTTTATCCATCCATCAATCGATGGACATCTGGGTTCTTTCCATAGTTTGGCTATTGTGGACACTGCTGCTATAAACATTGGGATGCACGTGGCCCTTCAGATCACTACATTTGTATCTTTGGGGTAAATACCCAGTAGTGCAATTTGACATGATTTATTTTAAACAAGTATCCTCAGTAAAAATTACTTTTTCTTTTTCAACAAGAAAGTTTTTTACTTGAAGCATACTTCAGAATACATGGTTCTAAAAGTATATATATAAAACATTCCATCCAAGAAAAACAGAATACACATTTTCTTCAAGTACACACAGAAGAATCCCCCAATTAAATCACATAAAAAGACACCTAACAAATATTACAAATTTAAGAAGACTGAAATCATACCAAGTATATTTTCCAATCACAATGGTACAAAACTAAAGATCAACAATAAAACAATGTTGGAAAAGCTACACTGTAAATATTATTTAATATGTAAGTACTAAACAACACACTAACTACTGCACAAGCAATGGGCCAAATAAGAAATCAAACATAAAAGCCATTCTGTTGGGTGCTCTGTACTGTACTTACTTCTGTACTGAATATGTTAAAGGGTTAAAAACATACACAGTCCCTGCACTTAAAGTACATTAGAGTACAGTTTGAGACAAAAAATAAGTAGAAACTAACAATATCAGACAGAATATATGGACTCACTGATTTGAAGGTTAGGTTCTAAAATTGGGGAATAAGGTAAAAATCATACATAATAAAATTATCTTTAAATTCAAGCCCCTCAGACAAACATAAATTCTTTCTGCTATCAGTCCAACTCAGCCAATTTCCCCTACTGCAAGGCTAGTTTATGGTTTCTTTGGCTAATGCATCAAATGAACTACTTAATTTGAATATAAAGTCATGCTACACCAAAAATATCCATGACCTCTAGGACTCTCAACTTGGTAAAATGCTCACACCTAACAGCAGATTCATTTTCCTGTTCATCCAATGAATAATAGGCAGGGTTGGCTCAGTATTTAAATTATTTCATCTTTTTCCCAGGTACAGACTGTTGCATTCACTTAAAGAAATCACAACTTGTTAAGTCGATAAGCTGTCATGGCTGTAAGTTAATAAGGGATAAGTCAATGATGATGGTATCACTAGGACTGACTAGCTTCCCTGCTGAGTAGTGAAAAGCAGGAGGGACAGGTATACTCCAAGATGGGCTCGATTTCCAACAGGGGAGAAGTCTTGATCTTCCTTAGGTGATCTGGACAGGAAAAAAAATCTAGAGATGATTAAGTCAGAAAGGAGGTCATTATAGTAAAAGGGCTGAAGAGAGATGTGGGGTGGGGATGGTGGTGATGGGGGAGTCTACATCTATGTAATTCTTAGAAGACAGAACAAGGATCAAGTAATAAAGCAGCCTTTATTACACTACCCTCCCTCCCCACCCCAGGTACTAAAGACAGTACTGATTGACGAAGCAATTTATAATGCAGTCACTGAACATGTGATAGGGAGGGGAAGCAAAGAGACGTGTGTGGGTCTGCGTCTGTGCGCATGTAAGAGAGAGAAGGTGAAGAGGGAAGAGGAGGGAGAGAAGAGAAAAAGACCAGTATTTTAGAGCAAGCTGCAACAAGAATAATAAGACATCTGTTCTTACATATGTTAACTAACTAGAATTTAAATAAAAATTTGAAAAAGAAAAAAAAAGACATCTGTTCTCACAATGGTCACTCATCTCAGGAATGGTTATTTTACAACAACTAGAATTCCACAGTAAAGTTTATAAATGCTTAATACTGAACCATCTTTGCAGCAAGGATACAAAATTTTAACAGGTACACTGGAGATAGGCTGAGGAATCCTAGAAACAACTAAGCAACTGGCCTAAGTATCTAGAAAGGTTGAATGTTAGGGAAGGGCAAGAACCAAAGATACCATACACTAGGAAGTCAACCCACTTTAAATCCTTTTGGAAGGAAGAGAAATAATGGGTGAAAGGTATACAACTTTCTCAATTTACAGATATTAAGATACTGCTGTTTGTTATTACTCATCTTGCCAAAAGCCAACGAACAAAGAGAAAACTTTAGAAATAGCCAACAAAACCACTGCTTAGTTGAATAGTGTAAAGCAACTGTATTTGGTGGAGGGGTGGGTGGATAGAATTGTGGCCTCCTTGCTGTAATTTTTATACTTCATGTATTTAATATAGCCATATTTCAGATAAGTAAATTATTTTCCTGGTTTATATGATGAAATTTAAATAGGTACTGTGTCAATGGCGTTCCTTCGTCCCTTCCCCCCAAAAGAAAAGAGCTACCATGATGTCTGGATGCTCAACCATCTGTACAAGCATAAGAACCATCAAATATACACAAGCACCTATTAAATCTCCAAGTCTGTGGATGATGCTTTTTAAGTTTTTTTGACTCGTGAAATGCCAAGATCTCACAGGGTCTCACTGAGAATATGACATATGAAAGGGAGAAATAAAAGGAAGAAGAAAATCAAATGCTGCTTACAGAATCACAAAACATCCAGGAATCACTTATGAAGAACACTATGAAACTGAGCTTTGAACTGCACGTGCCACGGCATACTGGCATGCCAGGAATGGGTTGTAAGTTTGAGTGGATACTGCAAAGCACCCAAATCTGTTACCCTCCCATCATGAACAACCTATTTACCTCAGTGTGCCGTACTGAACCTAACTGCTTTCTAGGGGTACCACGATGTGCAAAAGGTGAGGAAAAAGCATGGCATGCTCCCATACCACACTATACCCCAGCAAGGTTGACCAAATACAGGTATCAGTTTTTGGAAAATTGTAATAAATCCACTTCTAGAAAAAATATATCCTCCTAATGTTCCATACCATTTTTAAAAAATAGAGGTGATGACTGCAGAAAGTCCACAACAGTGCTGTTCAACAGAACTGTGTTAGAATGGAAGTGTCCTGTACCTGCACTGTTTAATATAGTCATCACAAGCCACACTTGGTTCCCACACTGAACAGACTAAGTCTAAAACATTACAGGGTGGACACTGACTTCTACTGCAAAGCCAAGAATGCTGGACCGAAGATAATTTTGAACCTTTGAACAATGAGCTATGGGTAAAATAAAACAACTATCTTACAACACATGGGCTGCTGTCCCAAGGAGCAGCAGGATGAAAATATAAATGTGTTTCATGAAAATTTAGATTCCTGGATACTAGTTTTAAAACAAACTATTAATGAAAACTTGAGAACACTTTACTTCTGAGATTAAAGTAACTATAACATACTTTTAAAAAGCAAAGACATTAACCTCACTGTTATGAGTCATACTACTAAACTCAAGGGATGGCCCATCAACTGGGCCATATTCTCCCAAACCAATAGCAACGAACAAAAATTAAAGAACAAAAACTTCCTCTTTTAAAGAAAAAAATAAGATATTTCCTATGGCCAATAAAAATGTTATTTCACAATGAAAAAACTGCCTGTTAATCTTATAAAAAGAACATTCTAATTTAGTTAATAAAAAGGACTCCCTGGGCGCCTGGGTGGCTCAGTTGGTTAAGCGACTGCCTTAGGCTCAGGTCATGATCCTGGAGTCCCTGGATCGAGTCCCGCATCGGGCTCCCTGCTCTGCAGGGAGCCTGCTTCTCCCTCTGACCCTCCCGACCCTCCCCCCTCTCATGCTCTCTCTCTGTCTCTCTCTCTCAAATAAATAAAATCTTTAAAAAAAAAAAAAAAGGACTCCCTTTCAACTGCCCTCCTGTGCACTAAGTCAACACACAGCAATTTTAGACAGAGACTGAATTCCAAGCAACATAAAGACAGCACTTAAAGGCACAATCAAATTTTTAGTGAGAACTTAACAGGCACTATGTTTTTGACCTTTATTGTTAAATCTTATCTACTGTTAATAAAAACCAAGGATTTATAATGTATTATATAAAATGAAACTCATTTCTTCCAACGTTTTCCTTTCCTTCTAAACCATCAGTAGCCGGGTTTCATTCTAAGAAGGCGAAATAACTGCTTTCTTTTGGAGGCGGAGCGGTAGTTAGTTGGTGGTAACCATGACAACAGCAGTATTATTGGTCTGTTTTTATTTCACCAGATATAACATTTCCTTCTTGTTACCTATCTTCCCTATTTCTTAAGTGGTATAATAAACAGGGTACAGAAATATAACATTCTCAGCATAAAAATCAGACAAGAGAAAATTTATGGTATATATACATAGTAGTAATGAGCAATAACTGCCACATATTAGGTGAGCAAACAATTATTAGCTCTGACATGTGGGTGAAGGTGAGGATGAGGGTTAGGATTGGTCATTTGCTTCTGGCCATGAGGGAAAACAAGACAGTCTTGATGCATCCTCTTGCTGGGAAGGACTAGAAAACGGGAACAAAATACTTTTCAAAATACTGTTGAATCCTTTAGACAAGAAAAAGAAATGGAATCGTGTATTTAACCCACTCTACTTTAGGGCAGTACAGTCAGACAGGAAGAATTCAAATACAGACCAGCACTGTCACTTAGCTGTGGAGAGAGAAACTGGGGGTTAGAGAAAGCAGAATCAGCTGGAATTTGTGGCAGAGTATCAAAAGAAAGTTGGAGGGATTTACAGAGAGGACACTTAGGATCCTTAAATGAATACCCATCTGAGCATTCCATAAGGCCTAGGAAAGAACCACCAAAAAGCTTATGAGGGCTCAAAATTGTTAAGAACCCCTACCAGCTGAGGGGCGCCTGGGTGGCTCAGTTGTTAAGCGTCTGCCTTCGGCTCAGCTCACGATCCCAGGGGTCCTGGGATGGAGCCCTACATCGGGCTCCCTGCTCTGCAGGAAGCCTGCTTCTCCTTCTCCGACTCCCTCTGCTTGTGTTCCCTCTCTCACTGTGTCTCTGTAAAATAAATAAATAAAATCTTAAAAAAAAAAAAAAAAAGATCCCTACCAGCTGGAACAGAGAAACCTCATAATTAATGAGGCACAGATAAAGTCTTCAGAAGAGCATCACCTTAGTAGTGGGACTAAATCAGAACTAAAGACTGAATTTGTCCTAACAAAGCTAAAAGTAAACTTTAAAAGAATCAAATTTACTTCAAGTAACGATGTGCTAGAATAAAATCCAACACTCAACAATGTAAATTCACAATGTTTGGCATCCAATCCAAAATCACCAGAATGTAAAGAAGTAGGTTATGTGACTCATAACCAGAAGAAAAATAAACCAATGGAACCAGAAATGACAAAAATGATGGAATTAGTAAGGTCCCAGCAGACAAGAACCTTGAAACAGCTGTTGTAAATATGCCCCAGAACACAGAATTAAGAACATGTTGAGAAATAGAAGAGAAAAAACAAAGAAGGAACACCTAGAAATGAAAAATATACTGGATGACATTAACAGATGAGATACTGCAGTAGAAAAGATCAAGAACTTGAAGGGCTAGCAATAGGGGAGGAAATTTAAAAAAAAAAAGGGCAGGAGCAAAGCAGGAAAAAAGAACAAAGACCTGACTTGTAGGATACTAATGGGTATCTACCACATGGGTCACTGCAGTCCCAGAAAAAAAGGTGGGATATATATATATATTTTTTAAAAAGACCAGTATGTAAACTTTCAAGCATGATGACACTATATGTAGAATAACCACAAGAGATCAGTTATAAATGCAGACTTATACAGGTATATAATAGTGGTAACTCAAAAACCATCAATAGCCTGCACTGGTGATGTGACTTTGCAAAATCATGAAGAATCCTTTGTAAAATTCTAGTATTTCAGGGGTGCCTGGGTGGCACAGTCAGTTGAGTGTACAACTCTTGGTTTTGGCTCAGGTCATGATCTCAGGGACCTGGGATTGAGCCCTGCGTAAGGCTCTGTGCTTGGCACGGAGGCTGCTTGGGACTCTCTCTGCCCTTCCTCCCTGCTCACTCTTTCTAGAATAAATCTTTTAAAAAAATTCTAATATTTCAAAGCAGAATCTTCCCCTGATTTACACAGTAAACCTCAGTATGTACATTAAACTCATGCAAAAAAATACTTGATAAATAAAGAGTTATATTTCAGGCTCAGAATAAGTAAGTTTTTTTCAGCATCATGAAGATTTGGCAGAATATTCTAAGTCATGCAGAGCAGGATGATTTTTTCTTGTTCAAAATTGTCCTGCAAACTACCAAATAGCTAACATACCTGGCCAATGCCTAGTAAATGCCAATAATGCCTCCAATCATCGGTTGAATTAAGTAAAAAAGAATTCAATAGAACAAGAGTTTATAATGTGTGTATTTGATAAAAAGTGTGGTAGAGATGTTAACAGTCATGAATCTTTACACCCAGAGATTTTTAATATGTATTATTCAGGGTTATTAGAAATACAGGAATTGACAAAAATTTTAACTACAGTGTAAGACTGACATATGCTTCTCCATGCCTGACAGATTTAAAAAAGGGGACAGGGAAGAAGGGGGGGGGGGGGAAGTATACACATTGGAAAGATACAATTGATACACACCTGCAGAGAACTTTATACCAATATAAAAAATTAGTATCTTCCAAAGAGCTATGCAATTTTTAAAAAACTCATCCATTGAGCCACAGACAGTCCCTTAAAGAATTCTAATTACAAATTTAAAGACCACATTCTCTAACCACAATAAAATTAGCTAAAGATTAAGAACCACTGGTTCTAACTAACCACTTGGTAATCTTACAATTCTAAGGCAAAAGATAAAAATCAGTACTGCAATAAAAATACTTAAAAACATTTACAGGAAACGAAGTATATAAATATTTAAGACAGAATTGTTTTTGTAAAAAAACAATACAGTGATCACTTTAACCAACTTAAAAAAACTGAAAGAATAAGAAAACGTGAAATCCCACCACTAAGAGATAACCACAGGTGACAGCTAAACAGTCTTTTAGCAAACTTGCACAAATTATAAAATATGTATACGATGTATTTATATACACTATGATTTCTGTAAAATCTGTAATGGAATTATAATAACTTTACTCTTTGTTTTAATCTCACAAACTGCTTTGTAAAAAAAGACAATCATCACTCTTAACCCCACTTCTGAGAGAACCACTATTATTATATCAGTATATATCCCTCCAAAGTTTGTCCATGTATACCTTACATTCTCAGGGCAAAAAAATAAAATCTATTTGTATTAAGAAAGAATGTCTACATTATATCACTGAGTTTAAAAAAATTACAAAGCATATTTGATCCTACTTGTGCGGCATAAATAAAACAATCAGAGCATTATGGAATTAGTTTCCAGAGCTCAGACAGGGAGTCCAGGTTAACACATCTATAGCCATTACCGTAACAGTAACCTGAAAACTCTGACAAAGATGAATCTCTACAAGGTAAAATAAGTAATGAGATACCACTACACACCATCTGAATGACTCAAATTTAAAAGAGAAAAAAGATGACAATGCCTAGTGCTAATTATGAGCAACAGGAACTCTTACATATAGCTGATGGGAATGGCACATCCACTTTGGGGGAAAAAAGTTTTGGCAGTTTCTTATAAAGTTAAAACACCACATGACCTAAAAATCGTAATACTAGATAGATACCCAAGTGAAACAAAAACCAATGGTCACATAAAATCTGGATGCAAATGTTTATAGCAGCTTTATTTGTAATCACCAAAAACCGGACACAACCCCAAACTGGGGAATAAACAGAATACAATATAGCCATACAATGAAATACCACTCAGCAATAAAAAGGAACTACTGATAAAAGCAGTAACATGGATTAAACTCAAAATGCATTGTGCTAAGCTAAAGAAACCAGATCAAAGGTTACATACTATATAATTCCATTTATCTGACATTCTGGAAAAGGCACGACTAGAAGGACAGAAAACAGATCAGTGTTTGCTTAGGAGTTGGGTGGAGGTTGACTTACAAAGGGACGTGAAAACTTTTTGGAATGATGGAACTGCTTTTCATCTTGGGAGTGATTAAACGTCTGTATGGTTTTGTTTTTTTTAAGATTTTTATTTATTTGAGAGAGAGAGCACGTGCACAAGGTAGAGGGGCAGAGGGAGAGGGAGTCTTAGACTCCGCACTGAGCCTGGAACCCGACATGGGGCTCAATCTTACCACCCTGAGATTACGACCTGTGCTGAAACCAAGAGTCGGATTCTCAAATGACTGTGCCACCCAGGCACCCCATCTGTATGTTTTTTTAAAAATCAAACTTTGAAGAACTGTATGCTAAAAAGGGTAAATTTCACTGTTTGCAAATTGTATCATAAGAAAACAGTATGAACCTTTGTCCTAAATATACCATCTTCTTTTCTAGTACCATAGCACTGGCCAAATTCTCTAGAAAGGCTGATGTTTTACATACAGCTTCCACATTTATACTTATGCCCACTCTTATGCTGCCTTCTTTAGCTTGGGTGTGTTGTCTGCCTTGCTTGAAATATCACCTTTCCTATCCCCATTCCCTTAGCCCTTCTGTATGTGGCCCACCAGGAAAAAAAAAAAAAATTTGTATTAGGTTTTGGAGGGGTAGAAATACACCAGAGGGATAACATATATAGACGTAATAAAAGAAAAATGTGATTTTTACACAATAACTAAAGACAAGTGGACTAGGAAAAAATACTTGTATTTCCAAAAACAGCTAATACAACATGGTAAGACAATTCACAGAAGAGCAATACTGGTAAAATATAAGAAAATATCCACTCAAAATTAAATTAATTTTTAATTAAGATACCATTTCTTATCTATTAAACTAGAGGAAAAAATATAAATTGTTCTACCTACATTGTAGAGAGAAGTGTATCTGGTTATTTTGGAAAACTATTTGATAATTTAAATCAACAGCCACAAAGCACTGATTCTCTTGGAATCAAGAGACTGGAATCAAGGTTCCAGAAGTCATCCTACCAAAATAATCCAAAAATTTAAAAAAATGTATAAAGATGCTCACTAATGTCTTCCAGTTATCTAAAGTGTTAGAGAATATAAGGGAAACATCCGATGTTCTTATTCTGCCAATATCCTTTCATATTTTGCTCTAATTTTTCTTGAAATCCTCCTCCCTTTCCACTCTTTTCCCTTGGCCCTTCATTAACCATTAGGCAAGAAGGTGGCAGCACCTGGAGATGTAGTCTCAGCTGTACTATTAAGATATAATTCGACCTTGAGTAAATCAGTTATGAACTTCAAAATTTGCAAAGAAACAATGGACAGAGCATATATAACATGTATTCAGATACTTAACACATCTAGGGGAGGAAGAAAACAGGATAATGGCAGGAGAAAAATAATGTGCTTCTTTCAGGCAACTTGGAATATGGAAAATTAAAGACCTGAAAGGACAATACAGCTGCAAATGCTGCGTAACTCCACCCATGACCATGGATCTCTGTTAGTCCACTAGTCCAGACCGCACTCTGACAAAAATGGATCTCAGATTTCTTTCTTTGTAACCTGGAATTCATCAGCCAACAGTGGTTTAACACGTTACTTTCTGTAAGTTATATGCCAATCAATGGTGAAATCAGAACGGAACTGAGGCAATGAAGCATGATTCTGCTCTGCTCAACTCCTGCCACTGCTACAGCGGTAAACCATGGTACTAGAGATTCTACGTCACTGATCACTACTCACTCTCCTTTTATGAGATGGGGTCTTTCTCACTTTTAAAGTCACACACATAGAAGTCACAGGCTACTTAACCGCAAGTGATAATGCATGTAACACATAACAGAGAAGTTCCCCATTTTTCAAGACACCTGAGGATGATTTTTCAAACATCACTGAACAAAAGCTACACAGCACAAAAGTTAACTAAGCTGAACCTCTGTTTTCCATAAATTAATTTTAGCATAATTTTAGATTTACATAAGAGTCGCAAAGACAGTAATACAGACAGTTCCCGTACACCTTCAACCCAGGTATTTCCTTATTTGTTAGCATCTTATATTTGCTATGGTTTATCTGTCACAACTGAAGAGCCAACACTGGAATATTAACTAAACTCCACACTTCATTCAGCTTTCACTCATTTTTCTCCAGTGTCCTTTATCAGTTCCAGGACCCCATCCAGGATCCCACATTACATTTAGTCCTCTTGTCTCTAGCTTCCTCTGGTCTGTGACAGTTTCTCAGACTTCTCTTGTTTTGGATGACCTTCACAGTTCTGAAGAGTACTGGCCAGGTACTTTACAGTATGTCCCTAAAGTTGAGACGGTTTTTCTCATGGCCACACTTGCTCTTATGGCTTACTGGCAGGAAGATCACAGAGGTAAAATGTCATTCTTATCGTATCAGGCCAGGGTACATTTTAACAATATTACTTATTGATGACTGCCAGGTTTCTCCACTATAAAGTCATCCCCTCCCCCCATAAGGTAGGAAGTCATTAAGTCCAGCCCACATTTAAGGATTGGGGGTGTTAAGCTCCACCCCTTTGAGGAGGAGTATCTACATAAATTACTTGAAATTCTTCTGCTGGGGACATGTGTCTCCCCTCCCCCACTTATTTATCTATATGAACTCATATTTATTTATTTCATACTTTGGGTTATAATCTTACTATGTCATTTATTGTGTTGTTCAAATTATTCCAGATTTGGTCATTGAGAGCCCTTTCAGGTTGGCTCCTGCATCCCTTTGTGGGATGCTCCCATCCTTCTGTTTTTTTGGGGCACTTCAGGAACTTTTAACAAATGTGTAACTTTCATATATCCTTAATATTACCACAAATTAAACATGACTTCTAACTTTTTCATTCTATAGTTACATACTAACTATGTAGGAGTTCTGAAGAGAAGAATAAAAACCATATTGAGAACAAAAGGAGTAAATACTGTAAAGGTCAGCAATGTAACTAAATTCTCATCCATGGAGTATCTGACCAGGACTAAGACTTCTGTCCTGAAATAGATTTTTCATTTGATCAGCTGAGGTTCTAAAACTTAAATTGTATGTTAGCTTTCTTAGAAGTTTTAACATGCCTGCAATTTGGACTTCTGCATACTGATCTGTACTCATTGTTCTCTTTTCAGAAGCTGGGGAGGTGGGGGGTCAGAACACAGAGGGTATACTGATCACCTTTAGCTCTGCTAAAGTCAAGGGCCTGCTGTCAGAATGTTCTGATAGCACAGAAATTCATTCTCATTTTGATCTCGTTTGCTTCAACACTCAGAGCTCCCACTAAGAAGCATGCCATTTTGTTTGAACACAACCTATCTTCATGATCTTTTCCCCTTTATTAGTTCAATATACCCTAATACAGCAAACACTGAATTTAGGATTGACCCCACATAGCTAATTAGAGTATGATTAACCCAAATTTCTTCTCAAAGGTAACTAACTACTCCCCAAAGAAAATATTTTTCTGGATAATGCATCTATAAAATGCTAGTTTCTTGCTAGCTTCTTTCTTGTAGGCTAGCTTCAGGTTCAGTTATTTCCCATTATGATGCTCCTTTGTCACTGCTGACCTCTAGAGGGAGCTCAAAGTTTTTGTTACCTTTTCTCAAAGGTCAGTCCGCTCCTCCCAGAAATGTGGTATATTCAAGATTTCAGAACATATTATGGCTTAAAAAGCAAGTTGAGTGTGTGCCATCCCTTTAGCAATCTCTTGCTCCTGTGAAGGAAGTAAGGTCTGACCCACTCACCAGCTCCTGGGGGAGTGGGCTCCAACCATTTCTTTCTGTTTCCCTTCTAGACTCTCCTCTCTTTCCCACTTGGCACTGACTAGGGCATATTACTATAGCCAGAGAGGCTGATCGGAGGATGGCTGTAAGAAGTAGGGGCAAATGCTTTCTTCTTGCGGACTCTTGTTACTTTCAGTGAAGCAGGCCAGTGCGTCTCGATCTTCCTTATGTCAGGGCATACACAGAATACAGTATTTGTATGGCACACTAGTATAAAAGATTAGGCTGTTCATGTCTGTTCAGTCAGAAACTCTAGTCAGCTAAGTAACCCCCCATCCAGCCCAGCAAGTATCCCCAGGAAAAAGGGATCATTATCTTAGCACACCTGTAATACATTCTTGGGGCCACATCAGTAAAAAACTAGTAGAGGAAATGATGAGAAGTCAGACTGGACATTTTTTCACTTCACCTGCCTATATGAACCTGAGGAAGTAACTAAGGCTTTTAAAGACTCAGTTTCCTCATCTTTAAATACCTATCTCACAGATTTGCTTTGAGGGCTAACCAAGCAATAAATGTAAAGAAATGAGCACTGAATGTGGCACACAGTAGGCACACTGGTAAGCAGAAGATGTTAGCTGGGCTTTGCTGCGCAAAGAAACAAGCATTTACCGTATCTGTTTCTAGGCTATTGAGACCAACCTGGGTTAGGTAAAGTTCTCCAAAGGGTCCGACAAAGCTCCCTGGAGCCTGAGGCTATGAGGCTAACTCCCAAACTACTAAGTGTTAAAACTGCCCCGCTTTGCTGCTGCTTTGCATATACAGATACTTTTGACTTAAGATGGGGTTACAGCCCAATAAACCCATCGTAAACTGAAAATATCGTGAAGTTCAAATGCATTTAAATGCACCTAACCTACCAAACATCATAGCTCAGCCCCACCTACCTTAAATGTGCGCAGAACACTTACATTAGCCTATAGTTGGCGAAATTATCTAATACAAAGCCTGTTTGATAATGAAGTGTTGAATAGCTCATGTAAGTTATTGAATAACTATCCTGACAGTGAAAAATAAATGGCTGTATGGGTACAGATTCATTGTTAAGTGTATTGGCTATTTACCCTTGTGGTCACATGGCCAACTGGGAGTGAATATCATACCATGTATCGCTAGCCCAGGAAAAGATAAAAATTCAAAGTACAACATCTACTGAATGCATACAGCTTTCGTACCACCATAAAGTTGAAAAATCTTAAGTCAAACCATCATTAAGTCAGCAACCGTCTGTACACTCATGAAGCCTCAGGCTGAAGCAGGACTGGTCGTGGGTAAGATTCTGTACTCCTAGGTCTCTGGACCAAAATATCACTTTGATTAAACCATGATTTCCAATAATAAAGTAACTGCTAACAGCCTTTATAATAACCTTTTTCAACCTCTGACTCAGTGAACAGGAACATGTTATGTGATAGGCTCAACAAAGACCACTGGCTATTGATGCTCATACAGAACCTACATTGTAATGTTGCCATGAGAGTCAGGGTCCATAGGGTAATTTCCAGAGATGTGTTCTGGAACCAGTCTCCCTTCTTTTTAACTTGTTCCTGGATAATCTGATATCATGTTTGGATAAAATGGAATGGAACCATACCCTCCTGCAACAAAGAACAGAAAGATAAACAGTTGCTAATACATTTACTCTATAGGTGTGATCTTAACAAACAAGCCTTGGTGTATTAATGTTATATAATGCTAGAACGAAGAACTCAAAATTGACCATTCCAAACCTAAAGTAACTGGCTCATAATTCATTCCACAAAGCAAATCACCTCATTAAGTTGCCTTATCAAAATATAATGCATACAGTTTCCACGGAGATTATACAAAGTAGTACTGCACAAAGCTTATACATCTATGCATGCCTTAAGGTATTTTTATAACCAGAATGGGCATCTGGTTATTAATATCTGCTTAAAATCTTTACAAACTAGGATTATTATGGCCATGCTTTACGAACCAGAAAGCCCTTCGTTGTCCAACTGTCCTGGCAAAGTCACACCCAACTCTATTTTGTTTTGACAGGATTCCTCCCGCTCACCTACGAACTGCTCACCTACAAACCCCAGTACAAAAGAGCAACCTGTTTACAGAAAGAAGTTAAGAGTTCATTAAGATATGTTACAGAAAGTTTTACAGACTTTACCCCAACAATAAAAGGGAGCCCACTGGGAAGTTTTAAATACCCGGAAGTGTTAAATACAAGTAATCCAATTAGATGTGCCTTTAGATTACTCAGGCTGAAGTGAAGAAAACTGGGAACCGGGAGAATGGCAAAAGTAGAGAGAAATCTAGAGACAAATTCTGGTAAGCAATGATAGTGATCTGAGCCAGTATCCTACAGTAACAATATTAGCATAAGTAGCAAACATTTAAAATGCACTTACGGTATGTTAGGTATTTAACCCTCACAACAAACCTATAAAATTGGTCTTATTAATATTAACTATTTTATTAACTAAACCACAGAGGCAAAAAGAGGGGACAGAAGTACAGAGATTTTAAAATACATCTATGAGGGGCGCCCGGGTGGCTCAGTCATTAAGCGTCTGCCTTTGGCTCAGGTCATAATCCCAGGGTCCTGGGATCGAGCCCCGTGTCAGGCTCCCTGCTCAGCGGGAAACCTGCTTCTCCCTCTCCCACTCCCCTTGCTTGTGTTCCTGCTCTCGCTCTCTCTCTCTGTCAAATAAATAAAATCTTTAAAAAATAAATAAAAAATATAATAAAATACATCTATGAAGTATATAATGCAAGACTTGATCACTGATAAGGTGTGGAGAGCTAAAGATGAAAGCAAGAATAATAATGTCCAGTTTCTCATGGTGGTTGAATGTACTTAATACCATTAATAGACTGGTATTTGTCTTATATTAAGCATTATTTAACAGGCATCTAAATGGCAGATACAACTTTGGTTTAAAGAAAAAAGTTAACCTCCATTGGCTAAATAATATAGAAGATTATGTCATGAATGACAAGGCACCAAAAGCACCAAAATGCTCGACCAAAAGGAATACATCACATTCTATGACAAAAAAGGAAATTTAGGTCAGAAAATTCTTTTTGCCCATCTTTTCCCTTTTATCCTTTTTCTCAGCTCTGGCAGGTTAGTTTGCTCAAGGTGATACTCCTGACCTTCTTTTCAACTGTTATTTACACTGCATTTCATTGTCTCCACCATACTTTTTAAATTATTTGTAATCATGCTTATCCACTGATTTGAAATTTTCACAATACCGTGTTCAAAGATGCAATTTCTTTCATGAATCTCATTAAAAGAATAAATTAAACATTAAAGGTTTTCTCCACTTACTTGAACTAAATGTTTATTCCTCTAATTCTGGAAGCTGGCATTATTCTTTAAATCTTGTGCACTTCTGTGGTTTTTGCTCATTTTTAGGAACGTCATCCCTTCAACAATATTTTAATGAGCATCTATTACACGCTAGATACTCTGGGTCATGCTAGCATTTCTAGCTGCTAGGGATACAGGAGTTAAATAAGACAGACAAAAAACTCCCTGCCTTCAGGGAACATATATTCTAGTGTTGGGGGCATATTATAAACAAATATAAAACGTTTCAAGTAGTGTTAAGTACTATAAAAATAGGAAGACCAAAAAGAGAATGTAAGTAATGGCGGTGGGGCATTATTTCAGGTAGAGTGCTGAGAGAAAACCTCTCTGAGGATGTGACTTAAGCACAGACAAAAATGAACAGAGAATTAGTCATCCAAACTTGTAAAGGAAAATATTCCAAGCAGGCAGCCTAAGTAGAAATGAGTTTGCTAAATTTGATAACACTAATACAGAATAAGGTGGTAGAGGAGATGGCTCATTTAGCAGAGGCCTGACCATATACAGCTTTGTAGGCCATGGTAGAAGGACCGTGGATTTGTTTGAAGAGTGGTAAGAAGCCATTGCAGGGCTTCTACCTTGTTTTAAAGTGATTACCTGCTGGGTGAATACAGGCAAAACTGGAAATGGAAAAAAAGGAGACTAGTTCCTGAATTACTGCGTAGCATAGGCAAAGATGATGATGGTCTGAACTCAGGGGCAGCCACAGAGAGATGGATAAACTCAGAATATGTTCTGAAGATAGCACTGCCATATTTAAGCTGGTGAACAGAGGTGTCAAAGGATGTATCCAAGGTTTTAGAACCAAGCCCAATGGAGGAAAGGCAGTTTAAATTTACTGAGGAAAAAGACACACCAGGAAGGAGCAGGTTTAGGGTAAGAAAGGAGCCAAGGGGCCCCTGGGTGGTGCAGTCTGCTGGGCATCTGACCCTTGGTTTCAGCTCAAGTCATCATGCTCTCAGGTTTTGAGATCAAGCCCCGTGTAAGGCTTTAGCTCACCAGAGTCTGCTGGGGTTTCTCTCTCCTTCTCCCTCTGCCCCTCCCCACACTTGTTCCTGTGCTCTCTCTCTCTAAATAAATAAATCTTATTTAAAAAAAAAAAAAAAGAGTAGCCAAGAATTTCATTTTCACATCTTTGGGTATTGATTTCAACCACACATGTAAGTAGAAATGTCATATAGGCAACTAGATTGATTTGACAGCAGTTTAGGGAAGAAGAGGAGATATAAATTAAGGTATCATCAGCTAACAGAAGGCATTTAACACTAAATGTGATTTCCTAGTGAGTGATTACAGAAAACAAGAGGTCTGGCCTGACGACTGAGCCTTGAGGCTCTCCCACGTTTAGCACTGAGGAGGAGGAGCCAGCTGGTAAAGGAGATTGCACAGGGAACTACTGGTAAGGTAGGAAGAGCTTTTCTGGAAGCCAGGCGAAGTGTTTCTAAAAGGAGACAGTGATGAACTGTGCCCAAAAAGTGCACAGAGATCAAACAAAGTGAGGGCTGAGAAGTAAGCTTGGATTTGGCGGCACAAAGATATTCTGTGTGATTTCAACAAAAGTGGTTTCAGGGGATTAAGTGTCCTTAAAATACAACCTGTTTTCTGTGGCTTTATTTAACAACGGTCAGAGGGAGAAGCAGTTCTGGAGTTAAGCTGTTGTAGACTGAAATCACTGCTCTGAGAGCCTGAAATCTGGTTTATGAAGGATAGTCTCTTTAGATTTGCCATCAATGAAGGTTTTCCCTTTTATAGATCTTAGGTTATTCTGAGAAACAGAGGGTTAAACAAACAGGACTCTGATTCATCATGCTTCTGAGTTGCTAACTTCCCAGTTGCCTGGATATACTGAGTAGGGTTTTTTCAAGAAAAGTACTTGAGTGACATACTTTCAGTCATCACAAGCCTGAAAACTGCCATATTGTTATCCTGCCTATGTGAAGGCTAGTTTCACCAATTTAAGATGTTTAGGTTATAATAGCTTTTTCCTCGGGGTTTTCCAAATGCCACTCCACTATCTTTTAGCATGGTGCTATCCCAACAAAACTTTCTATTGTAATAGAAATATTCTATTCTGCACTGTCCAACATGGCAGCCACTAGCCACACATAGTTATTTATTGAGCACTTAAACTGAGGAAATGAATTTATCGTATTTTTAACTAACTTAAATTTAATAGCTACATTGTTAAATACAGTTCTAGCATACAGAAAACAAATGAAATGCCTATCTGATACACCTTCCTTTTCAGGTAACCTTTTTCTTGTCTGGGTACTTGTACTATCTATTTCTATATCCTAAAATTTTAAAATCCACTGGGCTATTCCTATGTATGGATCTCATTTATTCTGCTTGGTATGCACTTTAGTTATCTGTAGAAGACTAACATTAACAGACCCTACCACATATGGGGGTTGTAGAAAATTTCAAATGAGTTTCAAGGTGAAAAATGCTTGGCACCTAATAAGTGTTCAATAAATGTTAGCTACATATTCTGAGCCCTTGTGATCTGTTCTCTCTAGGTCAAGATAATTTTTACTGTTTCTCTGACTTTATCTTTTATATGTTTGCTCTGATCTCTCACTCTGAACCTTTATTATACACTGGATCTATTCTTTGTTGTTTCTTATACTTGTGCCTATAGTTTCCATCTCAGTTTTTCCTCTGAATTATGGGACTATTTCTAAAGCTCTCTGCCACCTCTCCAAAAAGTCAACATTTAAGAATCACAAATTTCACTTAAGAACTCCTTTCTGCTCTCTGATTCTTTTTCTTCAAATGTTCATGAGTCTCTTTGAGAACACTAATTAGTTCTTCTTTAAACCACAACACTTTCTCTCATTTCTTGCAATAAGTCTGTATCATAGGCTATCACTTGCTCATAATGGTCATCTTCTTTTACACTACTGAATCTGTGTCTAATTTTTTGTATATTCAACTTTAAAGAGAAAGACCTATGTTTATATAACATCTGGGAATTGTGTTAGGTTCAATCAGAAAACATTCAGAACGAAGTTCAAAACTTGGGGGGGGGGGTGTATGTGTTCACATTGTTATTTCCTGTCTTAGTTCTCAATTGCTGCCTAACAAATTATCCCAAATTTAGCAGCTTAAAACAACAAACAAGTATTTTTCTGTTTTTGTGGATAAGGAATCTGAGTGTGGCTTAGCTGGGGGATTCTAGCTCAGGGTCTTTCACAAGGCTTCAGTCTATGTGTCAGCCAGGGTCTCTGTCAACTCAAAACTTAATGGAGGCAGGATCTGCTTGCAGTCCAAGCTCATACTCATGACTGCTGGCAGGCATCGGGTCTTCACTGGCTGTTGGCCAGAAACACCAGGTCCTTGCCTCATGAGCTCCACAGAGAAGTTCACAAAATTGGAGATTGTTTCTCTCAGAGCAAATGAGAGAGGACAGCCCACCATGAAAGCCAAAGCCTTTTTGTAACCTAACCTGAAAAGTTTTGCCGTTAAGTTAACCCATTCACTTTTGTCATACTTGGAGAAGTCACCCGGTCCAGCCACACTCAAGGGGAGGGGAATCAGATACAAGACATGAATACCAGGAGGCAGGGATCACTGGGGGCTATCTTAGAGGCTGCCTGCCACACTTCCTTAGTCACCAGAGGGACTCAACAATATGTAGTCAAGTAGCGGCAGTGCAGACCGAAGGCAGCTCTCGGGGCAGGAACTTTCAAAATTTTGTGCTTCATGGTTAGTCTCTCTTCCTGCAACCATGGGTAGCTAGCTGCTCTTCACTGATCATATTGCCCTTGGTAATAACCATTCTGGGTCATTTAGTTTCAATCCTTGCTTCAACGTACAAAATATCATACCAACCACCTACCCTACCCCACGGACAACCCTTAAATTTTAGCTCAAAATAGGTCTTTAGCCACACCCTTGGAGGGCTTCTCAACGACCAAGTTAACCAGAGAGAACTTCCCTCACTACATTTCTCATTTGTACCTTTTCCTGCCAAAATTCTTTTTAGTTTAGTTATGGCACCCTTCCAGGGTTTCCACGGAGACCGAACTCTCCCATTATCTTGTTGGTCATTTCAGTCTATGTTTGTCTATTTGTTTTAACATATGGGCTTAGATCATCATCTTCCACCGGAAGTCAACACAGCGATTTGTTTAAGTAAAGCACTTTACACATTCTTTAAAACACCCTGTTTTGATAAATATGACAGGAAATGCCTGTTGGTTTTCCTACCCATGAATTCATTTCTATTGTTGGGTAAAACAAAGATGTTTTAATCTACATCATCAATCCCCAGGATACATTCTACTACAGGAATTTAAGTAACTAAATTTTGATGATTTCCAAAAAACGCAATGTTACCAAACTTAGCATAGAAACACTTTAACAATATACTTATAATCTGAAAAGGAACCAGACACACAGCTGTTCAGCAGCATGAACTAGTCACCCATGGTTGTAAAGAAGGTACCTAGCACTGTGAAAAGAACCGAACATTTAATCAAAGACAAATCTTAAGTCAGAATACCAACAGCACTGTAACTCACAAACCAAAATACCCGTTTTTGAAAAAAACAAAACAAAACCAAAAAACACAAAATATCCGTTTTTGGTTTAACAGTGAAAAAAATTTTTCCTACACTGTATTACTCCTCTACCCCACCCTCATTCCCCTTAAGATAATTTATTTGCCCTATTTTCTTAGAATACTAATAAACAGGGCAGGAGGAGTATCAACAAAAACTATATCAGATGTCAACAGATTTTCTCATGTGATGGTATCTGGTACAGAGTGTATACTCTCTGGGATAAGCAGAATTCAGGTTTCTTGTCCTCCACTGATGAATATGTAGGAAACGGAATTAAGACAGGACTTAACACAAACAACATTAAGCACAAATAACATCCTGCTGCACGGGACCTATCCTACACAAGCAGCCAACCTGCACAGACATGTAAGGCATGTCTGTGGGATAAACCCTGTATCTGAGCTCTCATCAGATTTCTAGGTGATATGTTCTTAGTCAAAGAAGAGGGATTTTCAAACATTTTAGCACTTTATTTAAGGAATAAAATTACCTGTTATCTCAATGAAGTTACAGGACACAAAATCGACACACAAAAATCAGGGGTGCTTCTAAACATTAGCAATGAACAATACCAAAACGAAATCATGTAAACAACTCACTTTACAAAAGCATCAAAAAGAATAAAATATTTAAGAATAAACTTAATCAACAAGGTGAAAGACATACACCGAAAACTACAGAACGTCGCGAAAAAAAATTTAAAAAATAAATGGAAAGACATCCTTTGCTCATAAACTGGAAGACTTAATACTGTTAACATGTCAACACTACCCAAAGTGATCCACAGATTTAATGCAATCCCCATCAATATCCTGATATCCTGATGGCATTTTTTGCAGAAATAGAAAAATCTACCCTTTCATATGGAATCTGAAGTGACCTGAACAGCCAAAACAATTTGGGGGGGGGGGGGACATCAAAACACAAAGTTGGACATTTCACACTTCCCTATTTCAAATACTACAAAGCTACAATCATCAAAATAGTGTGGTACTGACATACACACAGACCATTGAAATAGCGACCAGAGAGATAAACACTACTCTATTTCACCTGTGGTCTCATGTGACCGCACATATGGTCAAATGCTTTTTGACGTCTTTTTAACGCATGGTGCTAGGGAAACTGGATATCCACATGCAAAAGAATGAAGTTGCACCCTTACCTTGCACTACCTACAAAACTTATAAAATGGATCAAAGACCTAAACATAAGACCTAAAACTTTTATAAGAAAATAGGGAAAAGGGCTCATGCCATTAGATTTGGCAATGATTTCTTGACTAGGATGCTAAGAAAAACAGGCCAAAGGAAAAAATAGATAAATTGAACACCATCAAAATTAAAACCTTTTTGAGCATCAAAGGACAAAACTGAAAAGGCAACTCATGGAATGAGAGAAAATACGTGCAAATCATGTATCTGATAAGGAATTATATCCAGAATATATAAAGAACTCCAACTCAACAATAAAAAAAAAAAAAATTTAAAAATAGGCAAGAGACTTGAAAAAACATTTCTCTTAAGGAAGATATACAAAAAACATATAAGAATATTTGTAACATAACCAGTCATCAAGGAAATATAAATCAAAACCACACTGAAACACCACTTCACAGCCATTAGCATGACTATTATCAAAAACAAAACCAGAAAATAAGTGTTGATGAGGATGTGAAGAAATTAAAACCCATGTACACTGCTGGTGAAAGGCAAAATAAAATGGAGCAGCCACTGTGGAACAATATGGTGATTTCTCAAAAAGTTAAACATAGGATCACCTTATGATTCAGCAATTACACTTCTGGATATATACCCAAATGAATTCAAAGCAAGGACTTGAAACAGATATTGGAACACCATGTTAATAGCAGCATTATTCATGATAGCCAAAAGGTGAAAACAATCCATGGATCAATATATGAATGGATAAACAAAGTGGTATTAAATACAATGGAGGAAGGAAATGGACACATTCTGTAACATGGATAAGCGCTGAGCACTGTTAAGGACTGAATGTTCTTTTTTCACCTTCCCCATTCTACATTTGTATCTTTTTTCTCTTACAGTGAGAACCTCAGTTCCCCAATCTGTAGCTAACTTTTGACAGAATATGAAGGTGCAAATAACCTGGGTCTCTGATGAAATAAGCCCCGAATTCACGGTGAAATCCTAACCCTCCCCAGTGTGATATGAGGATGTGGGGCCTCTGGGAGGCAATTAGGTCATGAGGGTAGAGCCCTCATGAATGGGTTTAGTGCCATTCTAGAAACGATCCCAAAGAGCTCTCTCACCTCTTCTGCCATGTGAGGATGCAGTGAGAAGCCAGCCCCGGTCAGATACACAATCTGCCGGCGCCTTGACTGGGGGCTTTCCACAACTGTGAGAAAAATTATTACGGCAGCCTGAACAGACTCAGACAAGGACATTATGCTATGTAAAATAAGCCAGTCTACAAGAGGACAAACACTATATAACTGCACTTTTATGAGGTACCTAAAGCAGTCAAATTCAGAGAGACAGAAACTAGACTGGGAGTTGCCTGGAGCTGGGCAAGGGCAGAATGGGAAGTTACCGTTAAGTGGGTATGAAGTTTGTTTGTAAGATATAAAGTCTGGGGGATGGATGGCAGTGGTGGTTTGCACAATGTGCACATACTTAATGCCAATAAACTGTACACTGAAAGATGGTTACAACAGTAAATCTTACGTATATTTTATCACAATAAAAAATTATTTGTTATCTCCCGTAAGAAATCCCAAGATAGGGCAATTAAATGCAGGGTTACTTAATCCACTGGCTTACTTCATCAAAGATCCAGGTTCTTTTCATCTTCATATTTGGACAAAAGATAGCTACAGATTTAGGAACTGAGGTTTTTACTCTAGGAGAAAAAAGATACAAACACAGAGTGGGGAAGGCAAAAAAGAACTCTGTGGTAGTGAATCAAAATTGGCAGATCAGTACAAACTAGTATTTTACAAATTTCATCACAAATTATTTTAATTACATACGAAAGCAGGTAGAAGAGAAAACTCACGGCCACTCTTGTTTCATCCATAAAACCATCCCATATTATTTTGTGCATATCCCAGATACCTAATTATTTCACCCATAAATTTTTCAAAGGTATCTTTAAAAGATAGTACCATTTTTAAAATAACCAAACACCATTACACCTGGGAAAACAAAACAAAGCATAGTACTTCCTTAATATCAAATATCCAGTATACCGGATACATTCAAATTTCCAATTCTTACATAAAAAAAAAATTTTTTAGCAGTCTGAATTACAATCCAATAAGGTTTTCAAACTACAATTGACTGATATATTTTTTAAGTTTTTTTCTCATTTATAGGTTCCCCTTCTATTTTTTTCTTGCAACTTATCTTTTGAAGAAACAAAGTACTGTAGTTCATCCTGTATGAACTCATAAATTAAAAACAAAACAGCAAAATCCTTTTAATTTCATAGCTCTGTCTAGGAAAACAAAATGACATTCCAGTAGTTAGGAACACACTTTGCACATAAAATGGTTTCTAAATACCATTCCCCACTAAAAGAACCCAAGACTTCTTATGATTCGAAGTCTTGGGCAGAAAAATGACAATCTGTAACATCTCGTCAGAAAAATAGGGAGTGATCGAAGACTGACTGAGACATGTAAACGGGGCAAAGGAGGAACTTGATGGGTGTCTCTCATAGATCAAATTTAGGACAATCTGAGCAACAAAAGGAACAGTGGCATTAACAGACGGGGTGACATTAATAGATTAACACACAGAATAACCTAGAAGTCCACAATGATATCATAAAGGAGAGGAAGAGTTGGAAGATTAGGAAATCACCATTCTGCATCCATCAATGGAATAGCAAACTGCCTCAGGCAAGGGCCATTAATGAATGCTTATTAATTACAAAGATGAAAAAAGTTTCTTTCTTGAGAGATGTGGCACATAGGTGATCGAACTAAGACTCATCAATAATGGGACAAATTTACATGATTTGATGCACCAGGAAGTATGCATTATGTTTTGCTAAAAATGTTTAACCTGGATTTTATTATGAGGAAACAGTTGGTGAAATCCAGAAATTATGGTATTTTAGAAAACAAACTTTGACTCTTCAAAATTAACAGAATGCTTTGACTGAATCCTGGATTGGAAAAAAAAAACTTTAAGGGTAGTTTCTGAGCCACTTGGGGAAGTTTAAATATGAATTGTGCAACAGAGAACATTTCTGAATTAATGTTAAATTTCTTGGGTATGATAATGTTATTGTGTTTGTGTAAGAGAATACTTAAGAGATTAATGCTAAGTTATTTAGGGATAAAGCATATGCTGTTTCCAACTTATTTTCAAAAGATTTGGGAACAGAAGTTCAGGTGTAAGTGTAAGAGTAGAGAGAAAGCAAATGTGCCAAAATGTTTATAACTGGTGAAGATAATTAAAGTACAGTTATGGGGCACCTGGGTGGCTCGGTTGGTAAGCGTCTGACTCTTAATTTTGGCTCAGGTCATGATCTCTGGGTGAGACTGGCTCAACGATCAGCAGGGAGTCTGCTTGACCTTAGATTCCTTCTCTCCCCCTTTCCCTCCCCACCCGTGCACGCTCTCTCTCTCTCTCTAAATTAAAAAAAATACATCTTTATTTTTTTAACAAGATTTTTAAAATTTATTTATTTGAGAGAGAGAGTGCGATCACAACCGGGGGGGGGGAGGGGAGAGGGAGAAGCTGACTCCCCTCTGAGCAGGGAAGCAGAACCTAACTGACCCACCCAGGCGCCCCAATAAATACATCTTAAAAAAAAAAAGGCATTCTCGCCCCTGCGTGTCTGCAGCTTGGGCCTTGCCTAATCAGCCCGACCATGGCTTCAGCTTTGGAAGAGCTACAGAAAGATTTAGAAGAGGTGAAGGTGCTGCTGGAAAAAGCCACTAGAAAAAGAGTACGTGATGCCCTTACAGCTGAAAAATCCAAGATTGAGACAGAAATCAAGAATAAGATGCAGCAGAAATCACAGAGAAAAGCAGAACTTCTTGACAGTGAAAAGCCAGCTGCTGTGGTTGCTCCCATTACAACAGGATATACAGTGAAAATCAGTAATTACGGATGGGATCAGTCAGATAAGTTTGTGAAAATCTACATTACCTTAACTGGAGTTCATCAGGTCCCCACCGAGAATGTGCAGGTGCATTTCACAGAGAGGTCATTTGATCTTTTGGTAAAGAATCTAAATGGGAAGAGTTACTCCATGATTGTGAACAATCTCTTAAAACCCATCTCTGTGGAAGGCAGTTCAAAAAAAGTCAAGACACATACAGTTCTTATCTTATGTAGAAAAAAAACAGAAAACACACGTTGGGACTACCTGACTCAGGTTGAAAAAGAATGCAAAGAGAAAGAAAAGCCCTCCTATGACACTGAAACAGATCCTAGTGAGGGATTGATGAATGTTCTAAAGAAAATTTATGAAGACGGAGATGATGACATGAAGCGAACCATTAATAAAGCCTGGGCGGAATCAAGATAGAAGCAAGCCAAAGGAGACACAGAATTTTAAGACTTTAAAGTCATTTTGGGAACTGTGATGTGGAAATATTGATGTTTCCAATGAGGAAATGTTGGTGAGCTGCACAGATAAATTTGACAGATAACTGCTTGCATAGCCTTCTTCTAAGTAAAGGCTGTGAATGCTCCCATTTCCTCCTGGAGGATTTATTTAAATAAAATACGCTTATTAAACACTTCCTCCAAAGATGGTTTCCTTAGAATCTGGGCATTTTGTTCAAAAAAGGATAATATGGTATTCTTGTGTGAAATGTAAAAAAGCATGTCTTGCCTAATGATGATGCCACATTGTGTGTACTTTTGTTCAGCTAAGATGTAGAAAACAAAAGCTGTTTTTGCCTATAAGTTCCTGATACCAGCTCCCACAATTTTAAGAATAAGTAAAAATAAAACCTGAATTTTTGCATTAAAAAAAAAGGCATTCTCTCTTCCTTGGGTTTCTTTTTAAAGCCTTGAAAAGCCTATCATGGAACCACCCCCCGGCTTCTACCCCCAGCAAAGAGCTCTTTATTATTTCATTGTATAGATCTAATATTATCTGTCTGACCTCATTTCATATTTAGCTTGGTCCTAAAACCATGAATACACCTACAATGAGAGAGAAAAAAAAAAAATGTCAGACTGGACTTTTCCCACCTAACCAGCAGGAAAACCAAGATCTAAGCTGGCATGTTTCTCCCAAACCATCATTGAGACAGAAAATCTCCCCTACTCTAACTAGGCTATATAAGGGCACTGGTAATTGGGGAAAGATTCTTGCCTTTTAAAAAGGAGATGTAAGCCTATTCCATCCCTCATCAAACAAGACACAACCAAACCAAAGTTGAAGACTTTAACTGTTATTATTCTGTTACAACTCTAGAACCTACCCCATTCTGGATTAACCAACATTTTATCTGACAATGAAAGTTGGAGTAATATTTTTATTTTTTAATTTCCTGAAGAAAATATCTAATGTTAGGTATAGATGAGGTAGGAAGGAAAGAGCAATGCACTAAGGATCAAAGGCCTGAGTAAAAGTTCTAAAAATTACTAGTTATAGCAGAGACTAACTGTCCCTGCAAGTGGCCATGTCTCCCTTTTCTCCTCTTAATAAAAAAAGGTACCCTGGTAGTACCCCTTTACTCCCCAGCAAAACCAGAGTTTTAAAGGAAATTAGAGGTTACATTTCTTGGGCTCTCCTAAGGCCATGTGACCAAATTCTGAACAATGGGATAGGAGTGTAAAATTTCCATGTCACATCCTTAAAAAGAAGCTACTTGTCCTCCTTGCTTGTCTCCCTCCTGTGGGCTGAACACAGATGTTGAGTCAGATCTGATCATGCAGACAAAAGCATACTAAACACCAAGACAGAAGAAACCTGGGATGCTGGAAAATCTCTAGCAAAAGCTACTTCTACTTTTATATAGAAGCACTTTATTAACACTTTGGACTCCTCTCTACCACTGGAGAATTACATGAGTGAGAAATTAGCTAACTCTCAGAACCACTGTGTGGGTCTTTTACAGCAGCTTGGCCCATAATAGCTTGTATGACTCTGGGTACTTCTTTGGGCCTCATTTTCCTGGTTTACCCAAAACTGGGAAGAATGATATCAGTACTATAATTTCTTCTTTAGCTTAATGTATTTTTTCTTTAAAGGATGTACATTTAGTAAAATTAAACATCGAAGTTTCAAATATTTTAAAATGGGATGACATGTGAAAACACCTTGTACAGTTTACCTACCCTTCCAACAAATAATTACAAAATGCCCACTAAGTGCCAGATACTGTTATGTGCCTGAAACTATTCAAAATGCTAACAATAAAGTGGTAAAACAAAAGAAATAAGAGTTCATTCCTTCATAGGTGAAACTTAAAATGTGAGAGGAAGCCTACAATAAGCAAGCAAGCAATAAGTAAACAAGATTATCCCAAATAATAGCAAGGTTATTTGAAAAAGAGGGGAAAAAAGCAGGTAACACTGAGCTGTGGCTGGGAGGGTAATCAGTTAGTTTACACAGGGCCACACAAAAAATCTAGGTGATATTACAGGTTAAAAAGGGCAAGTTCGAGGCCTTCAGCAAGAACAAGATGGTGTGTGCTCACGGACCACCAAGAAAGCCCCAGTGGCTTGGCGCTTCTAGTGAGCAAAGGGGAGAAAGAGAAGATCGAAAGCAGGGAGAGGCAGGTGGTATTAAGTGTACAGATGTTATATTACTAATAATCAGGGGATGAGTGCTCCTCATGAAAATGCAGGGGAAAAATAATTACTCTCTTAATTCTACGTGTTGGCTTCAGGAACCCAAAAGAAAATTATGATCTTAGCTGCCTTGCAATCAGTAAGTGACTCTAATCATACTTACAAATGTCTTTACTTGGGGATAAATGTTTTAATTAATTAAGTGATCTTAGGAGTAGAAATAAAACTTAAACTCATTTGAATCCAATAAAGCTAACACTTTCTCTGATATTTTAAATATGTGAACAAATTTCACATATGCACTCAGTCAACAGATATTTCATGAGCACCTACTAGGTATGCCAGATACGGCCGTGAGCACTTTATTAACATAAAGACCCACTCCTCGTTGAGTTTAATAAATCAGAATATATTTCAAAGTTTAAAAATGGTAGTAATAAATTTTTTAAAACCTCACTGCTTTTGGCTGATTCCTTAAAGGTGCCTAAACTTTAGGTTTTAAAAATCCAAGTTACTATCTTTTATTTTTTAATTTATTTTATTATTTTTTTTAAAGATTTTATTTATTTATTTGAGACAGAGAGAATGAGAGACAGAGAGCATGAGAGGGAGGAGGGTCAGAGGGAGAAGCAGACTCCCTGCCGAGCAGGGAGCCCGATGCGGGACTCGATCCCGGGACTCCAGGACCATGACCTGAGCCGAAGGCAGTCGCTTAACCAACTGAGCCACCCAGGCGCCCAAGTTACTATCTTTTAATTTTTGTCATTATTGCTGTACTTGAGGGAAAGAATTCCACAACTTTCCAAAGCTTAGTATATTAAAAACAATAGTACACAACCTTAGAATTTAATCAAAGAAAGCAATCTTCTACTTTTATATAGAAAAATAGAAATATGAATTCTGTGAATTCTCCCGTTTTTTTGGTAGACAAAGCGATTATCAAGTGTTTTGGAACACAAAGAAAACAGTACTAGAAACATTTTATTGATACACTTGTTCAACACAGAAATCCAAAACTCAGTTCTCTCTCCCCTCTCGATCCACTAAAATGACAATAAATGAATAAAAGCAGTTTAAGACAATAAGAACAAAGGAGCATGCAGGGAAAGAGCAGAAGGAAGACAATAACGAATGTGCTGGAAAATAGAAACCAGGTAACTTACAGAATAAAAGCATGTGGAAGGGGTTGCCAAGCAGAGGCGAGCAGACTCACCTGGCAGACCCTGTGAAAGGTCAGGAAAGAACAGTGAGGAATGGGGCTCAAAACATGGCTACTGGTTAAAACCTCTGTATAAGATGCGGGGAAACCCCACTCTCAAGGAAGAACTACTTTACTTTCTGAAGTAGCTGGACCAGAGAAGACAGAGTTTGAGCTATGGCTGATGATGAAGTCCCAAACTGAAAACAAGATTAAGTGGGAGGACACATACTAAACAATGAGCTGCTCAACGCTGAACGCACCACCCTGAGATCAAGACCTATTAGTTCCTCATTCTTAAATGCTATTGACAACCAAGGATCGCCAGACACTGCAGTACGCTGACACAAAAAAGAAACTCAAAAGAAATGGAATGCCAAGACCAGAAAATTTTTTTTAAAAAACTAATCTTCTCAAAAAGAAAGGTTGCTGAAAAACAAACAAAAGAGTTCTTAAACACATAACTGGAAATGTAAAAATCGGTGAAAGAGTTGGAAACAAAACTGAAGAACTCTCCTAGAACATAGAACAAAATTGTAGAGAAGAAAAAAATTGAAGGATCTGTGCAAAAAGCCCAAATTCCATGTAATAGAAATTCTGGAAAGAACAAATAAAACAGAGAAGGAAAAAACTGAAGGAAATGAATCCACAAGTTGAAAGAGTCCAATGAGGACTAACTCAGCATCAAGGCACATCATCCAAACAAGAAAAAAGAAGAGTAAACAGAGTGGCATTATGCTTCTCAAATGCAACAATGGACACCAGCAGACAAAAGAAATGACTTCCAAATTTTGAGGAAAAATGATTTCCAATTACCAGCCAAACCTTGAAGTGGGGAAATAGAATAAAGACATCTTTTCTGGGGTACCTGGGCAGCTCAGCTGGTTAAGCATCTGCCTTTGGCCCAGGTCATGATCCCAGGGTCCTGGGATCGAGCCCCACATCGGCTCCCTGCTCAGTGGAGAGCCTGCTTCTCCTCTAATAAATAAATAAAATCTTAAAAAAAAAAGACCTCTTTTCCAGGCAGGCAAGACCTCAAAAACTATACCCACCCATGAAATCTTTCTCACGAAATACTGATGCTGTGCACTACTAAAATGAGGGAGCAAATCAAAGGAGGAAAAGATACAGCTTCCAGGAATAAAGAGATCCAACACAGAAGAAGTAGAAAGAATTCCCATGATGGTGAAGTAAAAATAAGAATGAAGGAAAATCCAAGGACAACAGCTATGCAATAAACTTAGAAAAAAGCCAGGCCAGATTGAAGGATAGAGCTCAAGGCAAAAGTAAAACTGATAAGAATATCTGACGTACTTCAATATACTGACAGGAGATTTAGTTACCTGTCAGAAAAATCTAAGGATGATTTAGTGACAGAGTCACAGAAAACAAAGCAAATCACTTTAGACTGAAACATGATGGAGAATTCCAGAAGGTGGGGTGTGTGTGTGCGTTATCGGTTTCTTTTGACCATGTAGAAAATTATATTGAAAGGTGCACAAAGAAAACAGTGATGATAGATTAAAAGACGATAACAACTGAAAAACAAGGTAATTATTAACTCTAGAGAAAATAATGTCACAGTAGAAAGGATACAATCATAATTCAATACCTAGCCGCAGTGAACAATATACAGACATAATAACGTCCACTTTTCTATAGTTTCCTATGGCAACTGTACCAATTACCACAAATTTGTTGGTGGCTTAGCAGTATACAGATTTATTCAAAGTTCTGGCAGCCAGAAGTCCAAAATCAGTTTCACTGGACTCAAGGAATCAGCTTGGCTAACTCCTTCCAGAGGCTCCAAGGAAGAATCTGGTTACTTTCTTAGCTTCAGGAGGCAACCTGCATTCCTCAGCTTATGACCCTTTCTCTGCATCACTTCAACCTCTTGCTTCTGGTATCACATCTACTACTTCCTCCTTAGATCTTACCTCCCTCTTTTCCTTGTAAGGATCCTTGTGATTACATTTAGGGCCTAGGATAATCCAAAATAATCTATGTCAAAATCCTTAATCACATCTTTGCTCCCTTTGCCATATAAAGTAAATTCACTTGTTCTGGGGATTAGGATGTGGATCTCTGAGGGCTAGTGGAGGACATTATTCAGTCTACCACAACCCTGAATGGTTTAAACAATAACAACAGTAGAGGCATCAACCTTCAGCTCAGGTCATGATCCCAGGGTCCTGAGATGGAGACCCACTTCACGTTCTCTGTTCAGCAGGGAGCCTGCTTCTCCCCCTCCCTCTGCCTGCCACTTGTGCTCTGTCAAATAAATAAATAAAATCTTAAAAAAAACAAACAATAACAGTACAGCAATACCGAGAAAATAGGAGAAGAGGAGCAGAACACAATTCAACTCTTAGCTACCATTTACATCTGAGGACATCTAAAACTGATTAACAGCCGTATGAACATACTGTTTAGAAATAGGAAAATAAATACCAGAAGAAACCAGCTGGAAGTCTGGGGAAGGGGGGACTCAAGGGTGGTTACAGGTGAGGAAGACAGAAAACTGTCACTTTTCCTCATAAGCATTTTGAACTAAGATTAGGTGGTTGGGGAGGGAGAGAAATCCTGATTGGAGACCGAAAAGGCACCTCCGAGGCTAACGAAGCCAAGAGAAAATCACAAAAATGAAAATTAAAAAGTTAATCATTTATACTTACTAAAAATCTGTATTAGTATTAGAGATTATAGAACAACCAATTTAGGAGTGAAGATTTTACTTCCTAAATTCATCTTTTTCACAGCACTAGGACAATCTATTTAAAGAGGCAAATTACTAGCAACAGCAAACCTTTAAGAATACTGAGATACTGGTCTGAACTAAATTTGAAATACAAACACAAATTTAATCTAACAATTAGGAGTGGCTAACAAGTGGCACACTATGATGCAAGCTGCTCTTTTAACAGCTAGTACAAAGCTCCCCAGGAGGTGTTTATTCATTTATTGAACAAATGTTAAGTGATGTGAGAACAGCACAATGAATCTATTCAGTTTGTCAGAAATGCTGAGTAAAAGAATTAAGATACTACCCTACCTGTTTTCCCTTCCCCGAGAAAAGGCTATAAACTGCCTCTTCCCTCTAAGTGTAGACTGCAGCCCAAGACAGCAGCAGTAGCAGCAACATGACCAACCCTGGAGCGAGTTAGAAAAGCAAAATCATAGGTTCTGCCCCAGATCTACAAGCAGAATCATAATGTGCATTTTAACAAGATTTCAGGGAAATCCGTAAGCATATAAAGCTTGAGAAGTATTGGTATCCAGCTAATACAATTCTTTTGACAAAATAAAACACAGCGCACTTCTGAATAAGGAATCAAAAAGAAAAATAAGGGTGTTCATTGGTACAATAAAATGTGCTTTCTCTTCAGACTCCTGTAAAATTTTTTATGGGCTCTACATATATTCATCAGCCTACTCAAGGTCTGGTAAAGGATTCAGATCATCATAGAACATCAAAGAAACAGAACAGTGCCACCGAGGGGAGGAAGAACAGGGCTTTTTTAAAGAACCTCTGCAGTTCAGGGTCAACAATTCTAACGGGATTTTTCTGAGATCACACTTTCAGGTGCTCCCAAACTCCACACCTACCAGCGAGGGGAAAATGAAACCAGTAGTATGAAGGATGCTTTGGCTCTAGCACACGTTGAAAGCCCCGCCACTAATGTAGAGTATCCAATCACAGGAAAGAACAAAACCATGGAGGGACTTGAGAACAGGAAAATGAAACAAAAAAAATTAAAGAACAAGCTTAAACTTTTACTGTAAATTAATCAAATAATAGTCAAAGTGCCAGATCCCAGCCTAACTCAAATTCTGCTGAAACCAATCTTCCTACTTCTGTCTTTGGATTCCCCAAACTCCTAACACAACTAAGCTAAAGCTATATTCATTAATGCAACATGTACTTATTGAAAGTGCCTATAACCTGCCCCAAATCTCAAAAACAACTAGTTGATCTTGATTTGTGGACTCAAAAGGCATTTACTCTGTTAATTATTAATTTGTTATTTCTGTTCATCATGCATTAAATAACTAAGTAACTGCACCAACTAAATTTTCTGAGCACTAAGTATACGCCAAAACTAAGCACTCATGTATATTTAATCCTTTAAATAACAATGCAAGTACTATTAATTATCCCCATTTGTAGATAAGAAAACTAACAAATAACAGTTCTCAAATGTTTTTTTCTTACCCTCTGCCTTCCACTGCCTGTCAAAAACAAAATCACTTCTTTAAAAAGACTTTCCCATCTACTCTAGACCCAAATTATTTCTTTGAGCTTCCATACAACTTTCCTCAGCTATGATGATGGGAGGGGAGAGAGGTTTAGCCTTTACAAATGAATAAGAAAAGCACCCACAAAGAGCAACAAAGGACATGAACAGAATCTACATACTTAAACATGCTCAAACAAGTTAAGTGGAAAAGATTTTACTGAATGGCAATATTGTGCTAGACACTGTCAACAGGTCAGGAAATAGGTACTCCTATTCATTGTTGGAGGAAGTGAAAACCCACACCAACTTTCTAAGGCAATTTAGTAATACATTCTTTAAGCCATAAAAAAAGGTCACATCTTTTGACCAATAACTCCACTTCTAGAAATATATCCTAAAGTAGTAAGATTCTCACAAGGATGTTCATAATAAATTTACAATAGCAAAAGCTATAAAAACTAAAATGCCCAAATTAAGTACAAAAGCCATTTATCTTCTTAGATGTTAACTGGGGGGAAAAAAGCACATTAATGCTAGTTTTTAAAATATACATTCACAGCAGAAAAAGGACAGATCTAAGTCAAAATGTTAATAGATGTTATCTAAAAATGGTGAGATTATGTGTGGCTTTATTTTTGTTGTTGTTGTTTACTTATGGTAGTTTTTTTTTTTAAAGATTTTATTTATTTATTTGACAGAGAGAGACACAGCGAGAGAGGGAACACAAGCAGGGGGGAGAGGGAGAAGCAGGATTCCCACTGAGCAGGGAGCCCGATGCAGGGCTCAATCCCAGGACCCTGGGATCATGACCTGAGCCGAAGGCAGACACTTAATGACTGAGCCACCCAGGCGCCCCTACTTATGGTAGTTCTAAAGTCATAAAAACCAAGGCTCAACCTCTGGCTCCCCCACTTACCACTGTGTGACCCTGATCAGGTTACTTTAATTCTTGATTTCCTTATCTACGAAATGAAAATAATAATACCACCTATCCTCAGAGGCTGGCTGTGAAGATTAAATGATAACGCATGCAAAACACTTAACACGGATTGGCAGTTTGCTAAGTTAATTGAGCACTTATTTTTTTTAAATGATTTTTCATTTTAGAGAGACAGAGCGTGCACATGCAAGCACAGGGGTGATGGGCAGAGGGAGAGGGAGTGAGAGTCTTAAAGCAGACTCCACCCTGAACCCAACGCAGGGCTCAATCCCACAATCCCAAGATCATGACCTGAGCCAAAACCAAGAGTCTTGGATGCTTAACCAACTGTACCACCCAGGTGCCCAGCACTTACTTTTAAAATATATGTTTACGTTTATATTGAATTATTTTTCCTTAAATAATAAAAACCCTTAATATTAACAGATTATCACATAACAAGAATTTAATGAAGCTGTACTGTCACCAACTTGACCAGTGTAAAACTGTGACATTTTGGCATTTTACACAAGGTTAACTAAAGTGCCAAGCAATCTGGTCAAGAATTAGAGATGGTGGACATATGAACAAAAGGAGCTATGTATTTACTGAGTAACAAAGACTCAAAAGGAGAGAGGAAAAAAAAAAAGACACATTAGGTCTTTAGGATCTAGCCTACTTTATGATGTCTAGATTAGTTCTAAATAATCATCGAAAAAAAGACCTAGTCACTTCAGACATCACATCATGAACAATTAAGATTCAAATGGAGAAAACTTAAGATCTAGTTTAATGAAGGGGTATGACAAAGACTTCGGGTATCAATGAACCCAAATTGTTTGTTTGGTTTTTTTAAAGATTTTATTTATTTGACAGAGAGAGACACAGCGAGAGAGGGAACATAAGCAAGGGGAGTGGAAGAGGGAGAAGCAGTCTTCCCGCTGAGCAGAGAGCCCGATGTGGGGCTCAGTCCCATGACCTGAGCCAAAGGCAGATGCTTAATGACTGAGCCATCCAGGTGCCCCCCCCAAATTGTTATTTTTAAAGATTTGGGTATCTTAGACATTATTACTTTATTTTTAGACATTACTTCATAACTTTGCTTAGCTTTAGAGTCTACTAATTGCACATCTAGATGCACATCCCAAACATGTACAACCTTCTCAGCAACTCTTCAGACTGAAGCTACAGAAATCACAGGACAGTTAAAAAGAAAAAGGTAGCTACTAAGGCAATTCATTAGATCCTCTCTAAGACAAGCCTATATACCTTGCCTATAATGGATCTCTGGAATATATTTTCCTACTTTCAAATCTAAAATGATGAACACGCTCTGTTAAGTTAAAAACATGCAACTATGAAACACTTCTGAAACCCTGTGACAGTATCTCTAGGGACAGAGAACCTGGGAGAATGGGGTTAAGAGGGAGACATACTTTTATTCTATACCTCTTGCACCGTTTGGATTTACCATCTGTATGTGTAACCTAAAAAGTTTATTTACATTATTTGTCAAATTCATTGTACAATTCAGCACTCATTACTATATTCACAGAACTGTGTAACCATCACTATCTAATTCCAGAATATTTTCATCACCCCCTTAGAGAAATGCAGTACCCAATGGCAGTCACATCCTTCACTGGTCCCATCAACCACAAATCTACTTTATCTTGATAGATTTCCCTCTTCTGGGTATTTCATATAAACAGAATCATATAATATGTGGTCTTTTGTGCCCAACTTCTTCAACTTAGCGTGTTTTCCAAGTTCATCCATGTTGCAGCATGTAACATCATTTCATTCCTCCTATGGCTGCATAATATTCCATTGTATAGATACACCACCTTTTCTTATGCATCATCAATTAACAGAGATTTGGCCTGTTTCCACTTTTTGGCTATTATAAGTAATGTTGCTATAAACATTCATGTCTGATGGACACATCTTTCAATTCTCTAAAGTATATACCTAGGAAAAGAATTGTTGGGTTGTATGGTTAAATCTATATTTAACTTTTTAAGGAACTGCCAGACTGATCAAATGAAGGCATGAAACACACAGGATAGAGGGAAGAGAGAAAAAGGCTTGTTTACACACTACCACATTTACCTGGAGAGATCTCCAGTAATATTCATTAGTATATTCAACTCACAAGCATTTAAAACCACTGAAAGACATAGTTATGAAGTTAGAAAAACTTGAGATACATGTGATTCTTTCATTTAATTCCAAGAACAACCAAGTATTTGTACTACAGCACCATCTCAATACCAAAAACCATGTCAACTCAGAAAAGGGAAAATAATTTATTATTCACATTCCAACATTACCTATAAATTTTTTACATAGGATTAGCCAAGGATCTCCCAGTAATGTGAACAGGTTAATACCACAAGCCAGAAAATGTTATAGAAAAGGCTTATTGTAATAAAACTGACGTTCTTAATATACCTAAATTGAAGGATATATACACCTACATCCCTCACATTCTCCACAGCACTCGGAACTCAACATATTCTTGTTGACTTGTGGATGAGTAACTGGCGCTCTACCCTTTCCCTATGAGAACCAGAGATTTAGATTTTTAATCAAATAGTATTTTTAAAAACTGAACCACAGAGAAGCAATGTGGAAGCCTAAAAGGCAAACAGAATAGTTTTACTAACTCATTATCTTAGGTTAACAGTGTTCAACTTTGAGTATCAATGTCCTTGTGTACAAAATGATAATAATGTCTATCTCAAAGGCTACTGCAAGAAATACAACCGTTATCATTCCTTACTTACAATTTTATTACAAAGAAATATGATGCAGTTGCCAAATTTTCCTAGTATGCTGAATATTTTGCTTAATTAATGAAATAACATACTGGCTGTCCTACTGTTAATATAAGGAGGTTTACGATAATGAAATGTGATTTACAAAATCCATGGGATTTTCTGTTTTTAAACCAGAAACTGCAAAACAAATGAGCTAAAACTCTGGTCAAAAATTTAGATTTTTGCTTAATCCTATCGTGGAAGAGCCTACAAAATAAAGTAATCCAGTTCTAGTTTTCAAACTGTTAATCTGGGGTAAAAAGATTTTTCACACAGCAGTACCAATCTGTATTCTTTAATATCTTCTGTCCAGGGCTCTCTCTGTCCACCTCCAATCATTTAAAGGAAGTACTTCTGCTGTTCCTTCCCACAGAACCACAGCTATATATAAAAAGACTAGAAGCACACACTAGCTAAAAGGTGGAAGCAACCTAAATGTCCATCAATGTATGAACGAATAAACAAAATGCGGTATATACATACAATGGAATATCATTCAGCCTTAAAAGGGGAAGAAATCTTGTCACATGCTACAACATGGATGAACCCTGAGGACATGAAGTAAGCCAGTCACAAAAAGGCAAATACCATTATGATTCAATTTGTGGGATATATCTTAGGTAGTCAAATTCACAGAAACAGAAAGCAAAATGGTGGATACCAGGGGCGGAGAGAAGAATGGGGAACTGCTAAACAGGTCCAGTTTCAGTTTTGCAATATGAAAAAAATCTAGAGATAAGTTTCACAACAACGTGAAGTGTACGCTTACAAATGGTTAACATGGTACACTTTGTTACATGTTTTTAATAATAAAAATGCATTAAAAGATTTTTTTTATTTTATAAGCTAAAAAATATTTTGCTTGAAGAACTGGTTCTGCTGCTAGAAAAAAATTAATTCTCCTTTTATACCAAGGGAGAAAAAAAGACTAGGAGCAATCCCTTCTCAACTACCAATTCCCATAACCATTTTTGCATGCTGCATCCCTAAAGAATTTGACAAGATTTATTGCCTACAACAGCCTTTCTCTCTTGAAATAGAGCTTTCCCAATCTATTAGCCAGTAAGAATGTATTAAAGATTCCTCTTAGGCTATCTTAGAAACACATCTATTCCATACCCATAGGTCTCTTACCTTGTGATAAGCTGGAAAAGATAGAGACAGAGACAAAAAGGTTCTATTTCCACTTTGACACAAAGGAGACGTGACACTCTAGAATGTCAAGTTCTAAAAGTTAACATTTTTCCAGGTCTTTAGAAAATTTTAAAAATTTTCTCACCAATCCCTTTTATCTACTTTGGGTTCTCGCTTAATACAGGCTAACCGAAGAAATTTATATTCTTTCTGAATGAAATACAAAACAAGCAACTGGTTCAAAACCCAATATATTCCTCTAATATTTTTACCCATGGTTAAAGAGACAAGTTTTTAATTAAAAAAAAAAAAAAGGCAATATTTTAAAGCTGGCAAGTCACAGAGAAGATTCATCCCTCTAATATCATAGCAGAAAAAATAAGTACTAAAAGGATTCCTAAGAAAACAAATAACCCTCTTAACAGTCTAAAAGCTATTATTTCCATATAAAATATCCTCGACTCTTCCAAATTTCAGTAGGCATATAACCATAGGCAAAACTTTAGGTTAAAGCAGAGGTTCTTAAGTAGGGTCATTGGTCCATGAACCCCCTTGAACTGTATAAAAGAGATCATTCAAAGAATTCAGAAGAGAAAATCTCAGTTGATACTGGAACATTCAGAGAGGAAATCAACCAAAAGAAACTAAAATTACAAAAGTACAACCTCTGGTAATAGTGGCTTATAGAACAGCATTCCATCACTATTTGCCAAGGATTCCACACATGACACGGGCAAAGACCTGGGTGACATTTTAATCAACTACTGCTAAAATTAACTAAACATATGTTATAAAAAAGAAGTTCTTTTTTAACAAACCCAGCATTTAAACATGGATTGGGAAATTGGTGCAGCTAGTTTTAAAAGGCCTACGTACTTTGACAAACGTTTTCTAAAGGGTAGAAAAACAGCCACAAAAAAACTGAAAATACTAAGCAATGAATGGTTGATACTGCATTCTTAGAATGGGAACTTCAGCAACTGTTTTAAAATAGAATTACGCTGTACTTTAAAGTAAAATTTAGGGGTGCCTGGCTGGCTCGGTAGGAAGAGCATGCGACTCTTGATCTTAGGGTTGTGAGTTTGAGCCCCCATTGGGTGTAGAGACTACTAAAAAATAAACTTAAAAAAAAATAAAGTAAAACTTAAAACACTGTTCTCTCTCCCTCTCCTCCCTATGGTAATTAATAGAGTTGGGATGTAGAAAGTTACCATGTCAATTTTATGCCTTTCTTCCAAGAAAAACACACATCAAACTGCTACATGTTGGGCTCAAAGTAAAACAATGCCAAGGTCACCAACTCATTTCTAATAACCCAGCAGCAACCCAGAAATGGCACCATACCAGGCTCTGAGGAAGTCAGTAATCCTACATTAAGTATTAATGTTAACTGGACTGAGCAGATAGTGGGAAAAGCCCTAAAAAACTTTTAAAGTATTTTGGCAAATATGTACTGGTATGTAATCTTTGCAAGGGAGGTAAGTTTAAAAATAGGTATTTTAAAATCCTAAAGGTATCCTTCCTTCACCAAGATCACCAGATGAAAGAGCTTAAGGCAGATCTAATTTGGTATCTAAAGAACAGCGAGGGAGTAGGCTGAAACAATATCAAGTCACAGGAAAGCTTTTATAGGAAAGCTTTAGACACTCATGCACAAAAGCTGCGTACTGCTCTGATCACTTATCTTGTGGTCTGTGAGACTCTTTTAAAGCATTAATACAGTGAAACCTATTAACAGACTAAACCAACGGCTGTCAAGTATTTCTGGAATGGCAGAATTTCTTTACACTTAAAATCTGAGGACCCCAAAAGGCCTTTCAAATTTTAAAATATTTATCAATTTAAAAATATTAATGATAAAACCTACACATTAACAAAAAAAGATGAAAAATGACTTTTCCCACAAAAAATTAGCGAAAAGAATCGCACCGTTTTTACATTGCTGCAAATCTCTTTAACGTGTGGCTTAATAGAAGACGCCTCGATTCTCTTGACTGCGACTGCATTCAACACACTGTTGTGGTGGTAACAGATGCGAAGAAAACACCCTCATTCAGGTATGTGGTTGAAAAGGGAGGAGGGTTTTAGTAAGCCTTTCTTGTAGTTATGGATATGCCTTTGACACTACACCAAAACTGGACAAGTGGTCGTTTCTTATCAGTCTGTTACATTAAAATCCAATGCTGTACCTTGCACTTTTACTTATGCATTTTTTAACATCACAGGCATTGGACAGTTGTAAAACACTGACTCAGAGTCATCCAAAATTCAGAGCTTCCAAATGTTGACACATTTCATTACATCAAAAAATTGCAATCATTAATATTACTGGTCTCATCTGAAAAATCTTTAGGTATTGGGAAGTTATCCAACTCAGGATGACATATACATGTTTTCCAAAATTCTCACTTTTGCTTGAAAGCTCAAATTTTATCATGGGCAATAAGTACTGTCCACTGAGGCAACAAATTCACTGCTAATTTGAGAAAATGTCTGCCAAATATCCAAGTCTAAATAACCATCATTTATTCGTCAGTAGTTCTTTCTAACAAAATAATGTTCCATGAAAGGAGCAGCTAACTAGATGAGCTTAAAACCCAAATAAGTGCACCAATGCTTTTCCTCCAGACAGCATGTTCTCTGGTCTGTAGCAGAAGTGCTTTGGTGTGCCTCTCATTTTGTCACTCAGAATGTTTAACAGACAAGTACTCAAGATCAAGATTTAATAAAGTTAGTTTTTACTGCTTCATCGAAAACATTCCTATGTAAAATTGGCATTTCCAAACTGCTGGTACACGGTGAAGATTTCCATGACTACTGGGACCATCTGGTGCCAAGGCCTGGATTCACTCTAAGACACTAGCAGCTTTACCCATATTACTTTTGTACCATTGCTGCAAATGTCAACATTGTCAAAAAGGCAAATATATTATAATGCAAATAGTTTTGACTTCACAGACCTTTTGAAAGAGTTGAGGGGGTCACCAGACCACACTCTAAAATAGCTGTTTTGATCATGGTTATGGACCCTCTCTGACCAGAAAAATGTACGTATGTACAAATATACACAATACATTTTTTTTTTTTTGAGAGCGTGCACGCACGTGCGCACACAGGGGTACAGGGAGAGGGAGGGAGAAGCAGACTCCTCACTGCGCAGGGAGCCCAATGCAGGCAGACTCTGGGATCATGACCTAAGCCACAGGCAGACGCCCAACTGACTGAGCCACCCAGGCACCCCCAAACCATTAAATTTTGTGTGATATCCCCAAAATTGTTTTTCACAGTTTTATTTAGGGAATATTTAGACTCTACTACTTAATTTTCTCCCCCAAGAACCAGTCCATAGGTCTAAATCCCACCAGAAATAAACAGAAAGCAAAGTGTTGACAGATGCCATGCATATGGATCCAAGTTTCATAAAAACAAGGCTTCATGTAATAAAATCATATCCTAAAATAATTTCCTATTAAAAAAACTAAGATTGTCAAATATGGAGAGAAGATATATTTGTATTAAAATATTATAAATCTAAAATTATTACTTAATAGTCGACAATATTAACTATTAAATAATGAAAATTTACAAAAAATAAAATTATCTTTTTTAACCAAAAATTACTTCAGATTATCCACATGTATTTGAATTTTTAATATTTAATATTTCCACAAGTAAAATTTAAGCAAATAACAGATTACCAGGTATTGCTACCACAAAAAAATCACTAGGAAAAATTCCTTACTGTTTCACTTTAAAATGATGACCTTGGTTTTCTAGTTTGTTAAATCCAGATTTTAAAAACAAAATCAGTAATTTTTCTACTACTATATACGAAGGACTGGAAGGGATCAAGCGATGTATAAATGGGTTACACTGGCCATGGGTTGATGATGTTGGGTGATGGGGCTTCAATATATATATACTATTCCATACACTTCCCGTAATGTTCAAAATCTCCCATAACAAAGTGTTTTTTAAAAAACGCAAATACAAAAAATAAATAAATAAAAAAGCACAAATACAGAAAGAACCAGGCAAATTAAAAATTGGGCAATTACTAGCTTCAGGACAAATGAAGGGATGCACAAGAAACACTGCAGTCTTGGTTCAGCAGTGAACATCTGCATGGTCATAACAATGTAAGCACTGACTTCTAATTTAACCATTCCACGTGTATGGTTAAATTGGGGTATGGGGGTGATAAATTAGGGTATGGGGTGATAATATTGACAGCTTAATCTTCATCTACTAGAGAGGAAAGTCAATTGGAAATGTCCAAAATGGATGAGAAATAGAAGTTATCATTTTATTCACAAAAAATTAAGCAACAGGAAATACAGTTGGAAGAGTTCAATATAATCGCCTTTAGAAGGATTAGGGAGTGGATGAAGGTAGGGATTGCCAGTTTTCATTCTAAACCCTTTTTAGTACAGTACTGATTTAAAAACATATAGACACAGACACACACACACTTTTTTTGGGTGAAATTTAACAAATATAGAAAATCAAAAATCAAAAGAGAAATGTCCAGGATAATCGGTTAATCACTAAAACCACCACCCAGTCAAAACACTATCTCCATGAGCCCCCCCCCCCCCCCCCCCCCCCCAAGAACAACTCCCTTCCATTACAAGTAACCATCACATACTGGCTTTTATAGCAATTATTTTGTAGCTATTCTTCAGTTTTACCAGTTTAGTATGTGTCTCTAAGGCTATGGTTTAGTTTTGAATGTTTTTTAAACTTTGTACTAATGGAATCAAAAAATATGTATAAAACGTACATACCATCTTTTCACTTTGGCTGAGGAGAAATTCTTAATAAATTCCCCAGTTTTCTCATCCTCCCAACTCTTCCTTACTTGCCATAAACGTTCCAACAGAAACAGCTAAACCCTTAAAACACTATGTGCCAGGCTTCTGTTTTATGCATATTAACTCATTTAATCACCAAAACAACAGCGTAAGGAAGATTTTATTGTGATCTTCACTTCAGAGAGGAAAACAGGCACAAAGAAGTGAATTAATTTGCCCAAGATTACCCAGCTAGCAGAGGACTGAGTAGGATTCAAACTAAGTAGCCTAGCACCAGCGTCTGTGCTACCTACTATCTCCTGAGCAAGTTGTCAATAAAGGAAATTTTTCAAGTACAGAATACGATAAAATATTATTACCATTACCATGAAGATTAAAAGGAAAACTGCAGGACATGAGACTGTCTGAGTTATAAGAGATTTTAGTACCTCACCCTTCTCCCAGACAAGTAGCTATACCAAAGATAAACCACTTAAAAGTGCCTGAAGAGACCTGTGCATAATAGAGTAAGTATCCCAGTAAGAGCCTACATCGGCCAAAGATCAATCACAGTATTTGGTCAAACATCAAAATTCTTAGTTCTGCAATGCACTTAATAACAAATTCTGAGCCTTGATTAAGTCCAATAAAGACTTCTTTCTAAATTAAGGCCCCCAAAGAGCCCAGTATCTCACACAACTCAACTTACCAGTAGTAATAATGTTGGGCTGTTTCTTTTCTAAAACATCTTTGAGAAGTAACAAGATTAGAGTACAAGGAACAACAGAAATCATCTAATCCAGTCCTGTCATCTTAAGGCTAAGCTTACTGGAACCCAGAGAAGCACTTATTCCAAGTGACATACACTCGTTTGTCACCAGGATAAAAACCCAAGGTCTCCTACCTTCTTTCTATTACACAGCTGTAGAACATCAATCCAGTTATAAAGCCTGCCAAATAAATACATCCATGATTTCCAAGGTATATTGCAATCATCTTTTCAACAGATCTCTTTCCCCTTCAAAACCTCGTAACAGTAACATTCACATTCCTTCATTCAACAAATACTCAACACTTACTGTGTGCCAGGCATTGTTCTAAGCACAGTAGTTTGTATAGGATGTTCTGCATAGAGCACAAAGATGCATTAGTCCTGCACAGTGTTAACAGCAGAGGTTTAGGGTAAATTACAAATAAAAAGTGCTATAAAGAAAGATTTTTAAGATATTTCCAAAAAAGGAGGATAAGTAAAAGAGTTACAGACATGACTTGAAGAATTTTAAACTGTGGGAGGAGTGTAAGGCATTCTAAGGTGGGAACAGCAAAAAACAAAGACCCAAGAGTAAGACTGTACAAGACCTGTTTGAAGAACAGCATCCATTTAGCTGGATCATAAACCATATTAGCAGATGAACTTAGAGAATAGGGGGCATACTGGTGGAAGGTCTCACATTCTAGGCTGAAATATCTGGATGTAATTCATAATCCTACGGAAGCAGTGACCACCGAAGATTTCTGAGGAACATAAAATTGGGACAGCATTTAAGATTAACTTAAAAGCAAAAGAGAGAAGAAGAAGCAGGGAATCGTTTAGAAAGTTACTGCAACCTGGATGAAAGATACTGAGATCCTGAACTAAGGTGAAATTGGTCATGGAAAGAAGACTAAAGCATTGCAAAAGTAACAATGGTATGCCATGACAGCTAACTGCATGTAGGAGGGGAAAGAATTAATTTAGAGGTTTTGATGGGAAAGAACTTGCAATGCATCATTAACAGAAAATAGGCAAGCTAAAGATTTAGCTAGATGTAACCTGTTTAAAGAAAATATATTAATCTTATTTGAGAAAAGCAAATCTTCCCTTAGTAACATAAACATAATAGACTATGACATGCAAACTACAGTATGCAAAAAAAAAAAAAACCCAAATTAAAGGAGTATAATTTGAAAATTAGGTACTTTCTATACTTACTACACTAGCATAAACATAGGTACTAGATCTAAAGTCATGTTTTTATTAAAATATACATACCAAGCCTCAGCATGTTAAGATGCTAGGAATGCACTGTATGTTAAGGTATGATCTAACAACCTCAAAAGAAAATTATTTAATCAATCAGTAGCAAAATGTAGCTACTAAGTATTAGCAGAAGACAACTACAACTGATCCCATCATACATATCACCAACTATCATTTGATTCAGTTAGGTAAGTCTAGAACCATCAATTTCTTCTAATTAAATAAAGCCCATGTGGTCTCTCTGCCTACTGTTTAACAAATACACGATGAGCTCCTTCAGGGATGGGTTTATGTTCCAGATACCTTGCAGCCCCAGTGCTCAACATTTATGAAGCCCCTCAACAGATCTTTGATATAAAAAATAAATGGAAATCAATCCAGGAATAGTTTTCAAGTATACAGCAGTCTCATCACGAATGATCCAATATTTGAGTGGCTACTATTCAACAGGTAATGGAATTACAAAATGAGTAACATATGAGTCCACCCTTGAACTTAGAAGATTTCTCTCAACAAGTCAACCACCACAAGCTTCACCAGAAAACCCTGATTTGCACTATTTGTGTGACCATCAGTGAGTCTCTTAACTAAGACTTCTGGTTTCTCATCCGAAAAACATGAGGATTCAATAGAAAAGAAATGTGATCGTGCTCTATGAAGTATCACAGGTACAGTGTATGCCAGTTGGCTCCCCAAAGAACACACCAAACTGATCAGACACTTTACTAAGAATGACACTGACAAGGCAAACCCAAGCTTTTGACTGGCTCAACACAAATCTATCATCCTACCATCGCCTGAAGAAATCCTCAAAACAAACAGTACTGCAGAGAGTAGGTCAGAAATAGGATCTTAATATGAGAACAATACAATCTAGAGAAGGATTTATAAACTTTAGACAATTTTTTTGAAATTAAAAGTACATTTAATTCATTTGAGTTCTGTTGGAAAATTCCTACTATAATTCAGACAATACCATTAAAATTCAAACTTTAAATAATATTTCTGAACAATGAAATGATACAACTACTTTATGGGAAATAATGCCTCCACCACCTAAGACCATCTTAAATGAGTGCAAAATTAATGTTTCAAAACTTAAAGTTTTTGAAATACATTAATAACTTTGGGAGAAGAATTAGTGCTTCAACTGATCAAACTCAGCTTCTAACTGCACAAGAATAAGCTCCCCAGAAGCCATGCTATATATCCATAGCATTGTTGTTTTCTTATCCACCTAAATTAATCTTTGTAAAGACAATAACATCTATCATTTGAGCCAGCATTTCTTCACAGAATGTCAATCAACACCACACTCTGAGTAGGCAAGTTAAACACTAAAAATCTTACCTAAAAAATGAAAGTCATTCAAAAATGTTTCTGAGGTCAATGCTAATGCCTATTTTAACACAATTATCTAAAAATGATGAATGAACACAAAAATGCATCACCATTTATTTGTACATGAAATTTAGAGTCAGGAAACCTTTACGATATGAACCTTAGATTTTTCTTGTGACAGTTTTATATACATCATCATCTAATGCTCCTTTCACTTAATAGATAAAAAATAACGATACAAGGTATTAATAATAAAAGACTGAAGACTATTTTCCAGAAAAGTGACTTTTAAAACTGTTCCTCCATTGTTAGACAATAAACTCAGTATGCTCTTAAACTGTAACAGACCTAGCTGCAAGGAAATCCTTCAGTAATCAAGACTCTGAAGATTCCATATTCAAATTTTGCATTATTAAATGCTTTCTTACCTTCTGCTACATCATCATCTACTGCTCCTTTCACCTGAGAAAAACACCACTGAATATCGTTCCCTCCTCCAGCTCCTGGAAAAAGAAAACATACCAATTAAAACTGAGTTCTGTTCATGTTTACTCTCGTAAACACAGAGATGGTATCCATGGTTGGCATGATACTAATAGCCTAGTACTGCCCACACATACAACCACCAGCCCAGAGCACTAATTTGGAAGGTTAGTCTCCAATAGTTGGTACTACATTAAAAAAAAGGAGATTCCAGGTATTAAATATTTAAAGGCTATGTACTATCATTAACATTGCACATGTGTTCAAAACTTCCATTTCCCCTTCCCCTAAAATACAGTAAAAGCCTCACAGTCACACAAGACCTACCAGAGAAAAGTAAATACCAAAAGTTAGACAGTTTTCCTTTAAGTTTACAAAAGCCTGCAGAAGGGTTAATAAGGATAAACTACCATAAAACATGGAACGAAGAGAAAACTTCAGGAACATTACTGCCTGGGTTGAGGAGTAATGATTCATATGAACCCAATCACCAAAGCGCACACACAGCAAACACAACACTCACCACCCATTTCTTTGCATTTCATGACCAACAAATCACTGGCTCCAGACAGGAAAAGAAACCGAAATAAATGCTGGTGAAGAGACTGTCAGAAGCAGCTTGTTTTGCCTCCCTTCACCTTATCCCTCAGAATCCAAAGGACCTTGCAAACAATTTCGCTAGTTTGTCATCATCTTGTACAAAACAATTTTAATTTCACCTAATTATTCAGTAAGGCCAAAGAGCAACTTGTTTACAGCAAAACGTAAGTCAATCCAACACGTTAACTTTTTTAAAGGTTTAATTAGTTAAAGGTTATTATCTTTTGGAAATATTGGAAGAAGCACGGAAAATTGGTTTAGTTCCCGAATGTTTCTATTTCACTTCCAAGCACTGTGGAGGAAATGTCCTGTGTATCTATGGAGGAAGATACTGAATCAAGATCTAGAATTGGTTCTATTAGTAGAACGAAGACATTCAGCAACATCAAAATGTGTAAAAACCATCCTCAAAGCAATTACCTTTCTCTCCCTTCACCTTCATTCTTGCTAAATATTCCAAGCTGGTTTTCTCTATGCATCCTTCGCCACCCCCCCCCCCAAGCTTTTACCTAAATCTCTCTCCCTTTGGCTATTTATATCACTGAACTCCACAACTATTTTAACTAACTCCATGAAACCCTTTTGGGAAAAGGACATCTGCACAAAAACTAACATACAAAACCCAAAGTTTAAATTACATTTTTCATGCAACTTGGTGTATTAAAGGCCTTGCACTCTTTGGACAGGAAGGGTAAGAAACGAAAGGGAACTAGTTCAAGACAAAAAATTCAGGGGTATGGTCTCAAAAATACACGTACCCACAGTGGGGGGAAAAATACACATAGGTCCCCATTGTATTTTAACTTGTAAAGTACTCTTCCTTCTCAGTGCAAAATACATTAATATAAACACCCAAGAAAGCTTGCAGCTAGGGAAAAAATAGGAATTATATGAAGGAAAAACCCTAAAAAAAGCCCCGGGGGCGGGGGAGAAAGCGGGGGGAGCGGAGGTTACACCGGGCTCCTAAGCAGTAGGGGCAAATCTGCACTCGCCCCCACCCCGCCCCACCCACGCCTTACCCCTCGGCTCGCCAGCCCATACCCCACCCCCACCCATGCCAAGGTTCCAGCCCTCATTTAAAAAGCCATTTCGGTCACAGCGACCCCTCGCCTCACCAGAACCCTCCCCACCCCCACCCCCCCCACTTGACCAATTCCCTGAAATCCAAGGGGCGCCCCGTGGCTCTACGAGAGGCACAGGCAGTCGCTAGGGGGTGATGGAGGGAGAAGGAAGGAAGCGGTGCCTTGTCAGTGGACGAGGGTGATTTCTCCTTTACCTGCCATGTTGCGCTGCAAATGGTGACCCTGCTGGGTTCCTCGGGGTCTCTGCTTCCTGAACTCACCCCCCTCACCTGGGGATGGGGGGGTAGAGAGGGCGGATGGCGGCGGATGGCACCTGTGGGGGGGAGAGGGCGGGGGTCGGGGGAGAAGGAAGGAGGGGCGGGCAGATCAGCCAGCAGGATGGTGGATTTCACTCTGGGGCTTCCCCGCTCTCGCTCTTTCTCCAGCAGCGGCGGCGGCAGCTACGACAGCGACGGCGGCGGCAGCGGCAGGGGCAGGCGACTCCACTTTCAAAATGGCGCCGGCTGGCCTGGCCAGTGACGTCACCCGGAGGCGGAGCGGCCTGGCCGGGGCGGAGGGGCGGGGCGGGGCGGGGCGGGGCGGGGCGGAGCGAGGACCGGGGCGGAGACCAGAGGGGGAGGGGCGGGGGGCGGCCCGCCCGGCTCCGGGCCCCCGCCCCTTCCTCCCCCGCCCCGCGCGCTGCGTCCCCGGCGGCCCGGCCTGCGCCGCGCCCTATGGCGCGCGCGGCTGGTCTGAGGTCTTTCAATGCTCCCTGTGCTTTCCGTCCCCGGCCCAGTCCGCGGTCCTGTGCGCATCACAGTGTCCCAAACCCTCGCGCCTGTGCCTGGACTCCGGGGCGGGCTCAGCCGTGCAGTTACCGTGCTCGCTCGCGGGGATTCGTGGGATCCTGTGTCTTGGAGCATACCGTGTTTCTACTTAAAATAGTGACTCTGTGGCCAATGAAATAGAGGACGGAGGGTGCAGACCTGGCGGCTCGGCCAAGGGGAAAGTTCGCGGGCCTGAGAAGGACGCAGCTGGCCTGGTTCCATGTGCGTGAATTAAATACCTTCTCATGGGCCCCGGGAACTGAGACGAGAGTCCTTGGCGACTGAAAGCAGTTGAGGGTTTTCTGAACAGAAAACTGAGTTTGCTCGTAGCAGACATGGCCGAAAAAAGTGGCCCAGGTCGGTCCAGCTGAAAGAGTGGAAGCGGTGGTTAAGGAAAGAGCTGGGCTCTGAAGCCAGGCTGACAAATGCTGACGCCATGCATGGGATGAGGGTAACAATCCTACCGCACAGGATTGTTTCAAAGATTAAATGACTTAGTTGATGTACATGATAAATGTTTGCTGCCGTTATTATTAGATTGGTGTTGGAAGCATCTTCAACAGAGTTAAGAGGTATCAGGAAAAAAGAAAACAAAACAGGAAACACCATCATCCAAGAGGGTTAGTGTATGTACTTCATTGAAAGACGCATCAATGATGCAGTCGCTATATACTGCTGGACACTTTACGTATCTCAATCCCCACAACACTCCTAGGAGACAGATATCCACATTTTGCATATGACAAATACCTGTAAAAATATCCAGAATTTGACCTTAAGGCTGAAAGGAGTGCTCAGATATTCAGAGACTAAGGGGAAGTTTACAATTATTTACATCTCCTCTCCATATCTCCACTTTCTACTTTGTTTTTGATTTCTACAACAGTTCAACTGTAAAACAAGTTTCCAAATGTCTCCACACAGAAAAACTGCACCATTGGATTATTATTCCTCCATTTCTATCTTAGTATTTCTCACTTAACCAATGAAGAAACCAAAACTAAAAATCCACCCTGTATCTGTCATCTTCCAGCTACCAGTGCAAAACATTAACGCACTGTGTGCTGTATTTACTTCTATTTTGGTTGATTTCATAAATGTGTTTCTGTGCCTATGATTTTACTACTCGTTTTCCTTTTGATTTTCTGTGCCATTGTTTAATAATTCAATCCTGGACTCTCTAGTGAACCTTAATCAGTACTGAGAGAGAGAATAAGCCATTAAACTAGAGGACTGGCACCCCTATACATAAGTCATTTTCCTGTTTTATGCTTCAGTTTTTGCTAGGTGTAAGATTTGTATCTTCACGCTTACTGAAAAATGATTTGATCTACATGAATGATTCATTCTTCTTAGAAGCCAATAAAGCTTGCCTAGAAACTGGGATAATTATAACAGAAGTTCATATAGCACTCTGTGCTAGGTGCTGTTCTAAAGAACATTGTACGAACTCTCGAGGGTACTACATGCCTATGGGACAAGCTGAGATGGGTCTAATAATCAAGGATCGGTGACCCTAAGCAGTTATTTCAGCAGGCCACAAACTGCCTCCCTTTCTTCTGAATGGCCCTTAAGGAGAGAAGCCAGAATACCTAGTAGCCCAAAGACGGGGGTTACTCTTGTTGGTCTCTCCTTCCTTATCTTACATTCTCTCCTCCATCTTCTGTACTAGGGCCCTGTCCCTACCATTTCATGGAAATGTCTTCTGTCAAGGTCATTAACGATCTCCATGTAACCAAATCCAATTGTCACTTCTTTGGTTTTCTTTTTCTCGACTTCCCAACAGTATTTGAAACCACTCACCGCCCCATGCTTTTTGAGACCCTTTTTTGCTTGTTATATGATTGGTTTACCCCCAATCTGTCTAGACACCCCTTTTAGTTTCCTTTGCTGGATCCTCCTCCCAGACCACCCTTTAAATATTAGGGAGATATGTCTCCCTGGCCTCCACCCTGCACGTGCTTCTCTATCCCAGGCAACCTCATTTAGTATTTACAGATGTAAATACCATGTATATACCAGTCACTGCCAAATCTAGATCTCCAGCCGTCCTCACCCTGGAACTGCAGACACATACCCCTACCTGCCTGCTTGACATTTCTACAGATGTCCAGTAAGCATATCAAACAAGCACTACCAGAACATAAGTCTTGATTCCATGTCTGCTCCATACCTTGGCTGATGCTGGTTTTTCCCTGAAATGTCATCATCCCCTCAAACCACCCCTGCCTCAACAGTCCCACATGCCCATCTCTCTCTCCTTCCTCAGCTAGTAAAACTCTTCCTGGTTCTTTAAAAACCAATTTGGATGTAACTGCCTTCAGAAAACTTTCTCTGATATTTTCCTTCATTCCCTATCTCCCTTAAGCTGGGTTGGGCGCACTTCTGAAATATTCTCATAAAATCTAATGTACTTCACTCTTACTAATCATGTTAAAATTATCTAAATCTGTGTCTGTTACTAGACAGAGTTCTTTGAGGAAGGAAGTATGTCTTATTCATCTCCATATCACCAGCCACATAATTTGTTGGATTAAAGGATGAATGAATAAATCTCTCTGGCTTGGGGAGAAAACCACTGAAGTACTGTCTCCTTAGAGCTTACCCTATCATAAATGTTTTCACTTACCCTTCTTAACCCTGGAAAAAAAAGAGGCATTTTACAAATTATCTTGGTCATTCTGATCTACATCTATTAGGCATAGTTAGTTAAATATGTAAGTTGCTTAGAGATAGATTCATCCCAATTATTTCCAACTGCTCCTTTGTCTCAGAATACATATTATCCAGGAGAATCCCATAGGACATCATTCCTCATCCACATGATCCACACGCCTTCATGCAAACATTTTTGTCATTAAGCCCCTAGCCAGAACTTCAACACTTGACCATGTGTAAGATGCATAAAATAATAGTTCCCCGCAGAACTGAGTTCAGCCTAGACACACCAAGAGGAAAACTCGAGGTTTTCCTGATGAGCTCCTGGAGAATCTACAAGTCCTGGAGGTGTTTTGCTTCCAATCTAAGCTAAGAGGTACTAAGGGCACCTACAATCTCACCTGCAGAATGGAGCTAATGGGACTCAACAGTGGGGTTTTGCAAGCCTACTTTTTAAAACATTGCATATAAGGAGGGGAGAATCACTTGAAAGTTGTTTGTTTTCTTGGAGTGAAGATGAATACAAACCTTCCTCCACACTAACTGAGGAGTGGCACTGTCTAGATGCTTCTCTCCTCTAGGTAGTTAGAATTAGGGGTATCTAAAAAAGACCATGAACTCAAGGGTAAAAGGAGAGGTCCTTGATTAGAAAATGATACAATTTAAAATTCTGGCAAACTCACTACAGCTATGCTTTCTAACATGGAACAAGTTCAAGGGCTTCATATGTCATATGGAAGTTTTTAAGCAGATGTCAGCTTCTTACATCCTTTCTTAATATCTACAAATTTAGCCTACAAGGCAGTTTTCCAAAGCCCCTCAGAGTCTAGACTATATTGACAATTCACACCACAATGTTCAAGGTATAGAACGCACTATCAAATCACTAAAATATCCTACACTAGCAGGTGTTTAAAAAAAAACAATAGTGAATCTACCAAGAGGATTATTATGTAGTCAAATGTTTGTAAAAACAGAGGAAATTGCTTATGCTTTAGGAACAGGATACAAAACACAAATACAATATGATCATAAGTATGTACAACAAACATACACAAAATACATGGAGCTGAAAAAGACAGGAAGGAAACGTACCAAAGTGTTCACAGAAATGTCTCTAGGCAATGGCACAATGGTAATTTTTTCTTCTTTGACATTTATGTTTCTCCCAATTGTCTATAATCAATGAATATTAAGGGAAAGAATAAACTTTAGCTTGGAAGTTCTTTAAAAGTCCATTCTAATGCTGGTATTAGAGCCTGATGATAAAATCTATGTTATAGCTATTCCATATTAAAGTAAAAGTTGTAGTCCATTATAACTGTATTCACAGATGTGATTTAATCCATGGTTTTACCATAAAACAGAGAAATATTTTCTTTTGTTCTTTTAACAGTGTGCATATTTAAAGATGAAGAAAAGATTAGTAAATTCTTGCCATTACCTTGAATTTGTAAATTGTAACCAAAAATCTTATTTTATGCCTTCATTGGAGATACAGTCTATAGATATATAAGCTGAATATCTTTTCTTTTTTTTTTAAAGATTTTATTTATTTGACAGAGAGACACAGCAAGAGAGGTTACACAAGCAGAGGGAGTGGGAGAGGGAGAAGCAGGCTTCCCCCTGAACAGGGAGCCCGATGCGGGGCTCGATCCCAGGACCCTGAGCCAAAGGCAGACGCTTAACAACTAAGCCACCCAGGCGCCCCTGAATATCTTTTCGATATAAAATGCAAACTTTGTGAAATTAAACGTTATCTCCGAAATTTATTTTCAGTATTGCTTATTAAATGATTATAAATACTCTGCAATGTGGACAAACTATTGTCCAAACAGCTTATTTGTATACAAATATATACAAATGTATACAAATGTATACATGTATAAGTCTACTTCCATGCTGTAGATTTTTTAGGAGGCATTTGAGTTTAGCTATGACACTGGCATTTGTTTTATGCCTAAGTAAGAGAAACATATAGGCTCAAGGTTGGAAAGAACTTTAGGGACTAACTAGCTCAACTCTCATGATGGATGAACTCCCCATTCAACACGCCTTCCAGTGTTCATTCAGCCTTTGCTTAAAAACTTCCAACTAATCAAGAACTAAGATCTCTTCTGATTTTAGACAGCTATAATCACTAAATAATTCTTCCCTATATTTTATAAAAATGCACTTCATTGCAACTTCATTCTACAGATCCTGGCTCTCCCTTCTGGGACATCTTTAACATGAATATGAAGGTCATTGGAATATTAGACTATAACCACATCTCCCAAATTTTTCTCTTCTCCATAATCATCACCTCAGCTTCCTTAAAGCTTCCTTCCTTGATCCAGCTTTGATCTATGTATCAAGGCATTATCTCAGTCAATAACCTCTGCATATAGTCCAGTTTTTCCAAATGCCTCATATAATCACGCCCAGGGCTAAATACAACAATTCAGGCTCAACAATTACACATCTGTTACCTGCTCTCATCTGAAAACCATGTTTCCGTTAATGTAGTCAAGAGTCCCTTGGATTTGACAATCATGGATTGTGATCTGGACCCTTTTCCATGCTTCGCTGTCAACACACAGCTTCCTAATCTTCTTCCCTAATGGCTCATTTTTCAGATTGATACATAATCTCTGGACCATAGTAGGAACTTGATATATTTGAATAAACAAATACAAGGTCTTATTCTCTGTTATTGTTTCCTTCGTAATTGAAATTTTATTGATTATAATTCGATGAACGGTTCATAGAAATTATGAAAAATGTATAGAGAAAATCTAAAAAGCCTCTCAATTCTTTCTAGAGAATTATTCCAGTAACTTTTAGCTTAAAATTTGGTATCAAAATGTTTTTTAAAAGAGAATTGCAAATATATTAAGGCATCGATAAGTTCTTACATCTAAAGTCCCCTGAGTTCACAATTATCAGTTACACTACATGCTCAAGAATTTATACATTACACATTAGCAGATTTTTTTTTAAGATTTTATTTATTTATTTGAGAGAGAGTGAGAGTGAGAGAGCACAAGCAGGGGGAGCAGCAGAGGGAGAGGGAGAAGCAGGCTCCCTGCTGAGCAGCAACCCCAATGTGGAATTCGATCACAGGACCCTGGGAATTCGATCACAGGACCCTGGGATCATGACCTGAGCCGAAGGCAGATGCTTAACCAACTGAGCTATCCAGGCGCCCCCACATTAGCATATTATTAAGAAAAAGTAGTCTACAACAACCAAAGACATTACAGGTAGTTCATATGTCTGACAGAAGATTTTAGGTCCCAACTCCAAAGATTCTGATTTAGTAGGTCCTTTAAGAAGCTTCCAACCATATGATCCAGCTATCCCATTTCTGGATATACATATCCAAAGGAAATGAAATTAATACCTCAAAGAGGTATCTGTGTTCCCATGTTTATTGCAGCATTATTCACAATATCCAAGGTATAAAAACAACCTGAGTGTCTGTCAGTGGAAGAGTTGATAAAGAAAATGTGACAGGGCGCCTGGGTGGCTCAGATGGTTAAGCATCTGCCTTTGGCTCAGGTCATGATCCCAGGGTCCTGGGATCGAGTCCCACATCAGGCTCCCTGATCCTTGGGAGCCTGCTTCTCCCTCTGCCTCTTTCTCTCTCTCTGTCTCTCATGAATAAATAAATAAAATCTTTAAAAAAAAAAAAGGAAAAGAAAATGTGACATATATATTATTTAACCTGAAAAAAGAAAGAGATCCTGCCATTTGTAGCAATACAGATGAACCTGGAGGACATGCTAAGTGAAATAAGCCTGACACAGAAAGACAATACTGCATGACTTCACTTATATATAAGGCTAAAGTCGAACTCATAGAGGCAGGGAGTAGAATGGTGGTTGCCAGGGGCAGAGGGGAGGGAGAAATGGGGAGATATTGGTCAAAGGGTACAAAGTTGCAGTTATGTAGGATGAATAAGTTCTAGAGATCTATGTACAGCATGATAACTGTGGTTAACAATAGTGTATTATATACTGGAAATTTGCTAAGACAGATTTCAGGTGCTCTCACCATGCACACAAACCACACACGCACACACACAAAGCAGTCATTGTGAGGAGATGGATATGCTAATTAGCTTGATTAGTAATCATTTTATATATGTATATTAAAACATCATGTTTTAGGGACACCTGGTAGGCTCAGTCAGTAAAGCATGTGACTCTGGATCTCAGGGTCATGAGTTCAAATCCCACATTGGGCACGGAGCCTACTTGATAAAATAAAACATCATGTTTTACATTTTAAATAAATTAGCAAGCAAGCTTCTACGTGAATCTGATATACAGTCAAATTTGAGAATCACTGATTTAGCATACCCACACATTTGACTGACATGCTATAAAGTGTCTGATTGAAGTCATTAATAACAAATATTGAGGGATGGGATACTTACTGCATACCCACAGAGCAGTGTTTTTCAATCTATTGTCCACGAAATATTAAGTACTCTGTGGAGGAAAAAAGGATTCTACAGTCAAAAAGGTTGGGGAACATTAGGTTCTTTACTGTGTAATTTTTAAAAAGATTTTATTTATTTATTTTAGAGACAGGGAGATTGCATGTATGTGGAGGGAGGGGCAGAGGGAGAGGAAGAAGCAGAGGCCCCACTGAGTGTGTAGTCTGCTGAGGGACTCCATCCCAGGACCCTGAGATCTTGACCTGACCTGAAGTCAGATGCTTAACCAACTGAGCTACCCAGGCACTCCATTACTATGTAATTTTTAAGTGTACATCATGAATATGCTGCAAATGAGATCTAACATGAAGCATTCCCCCAAACTTATGGGACAGAAAACATTGAGCCATAAGCCAGCATTATTTGAGCATAATCACTCTCTAGTTAAGTGTTAACTTGAATGGAGAATAAACCCACATTTCTCTGTATTTTTTTCATAAATAAAAAAAAAAATTCACCACTATTCCTTTCTCTTTTTATCTTTCCCTAAAGATGCTCTGATGTTCTTTCACTCACAGGCAACGGTGTGCTGAAGCCACCTCATATTGTCTCTCAAGAGCTGGTTGTTAAATTTTTAAGCATTTTGCAAGCTGGTTGTTAAAAAAACAGACATTATTAAAAATTATATACTAACAATCATATTATTTATATTATAAACAAAGATAATACACACTCAGATCTCATTACTTCCTAATTATTTTACCATTTTACTATTTTCTATGCTTTTGGAGTTATTTACATCTATTGCATCTGTATGGTAGAAGTTGGTCATGATGGGAATATTTATACCTCAGAAAACAGCAAATGCTAGAAATTAGCCCACCCCTGAAACCCCTTAAAACAATTCCTGCCCCCACCGGAAAGCTGGTGGTTCAACATTTATTAGCACATCACCACCCATAGGTTCAGTGCTTCCACATAAGTCACAAGTAAATCTTTTTTTTAATTGAGATGGTGAAACAGTGATGTTAGAATATGTGTAGTCATGGGGTGCCTGGGTGGCTCAGTTGGTTAAGCGACTGCCTTCGGCTCAGGTCATGATCCTGGAGTCCCGGGATCGAGTCCCGCATCGGGCTCCCTGCTCGGCAGGGAGTCTGCTTCTCCCTCTGACCCTCCCCCCTCTCATGTGCTCTCTCTCTTATTCTCTCTCTCTCAAATAAATAAATAAAATCTTAAAAAAAAAAAAAAAAGAATATGTGTAGTCATAAAAAAAAAAAGAATATGTGTAGTCATAACTGATGACCAGCCAACCAACAACAAAAGAAATCTCTACTTACAAATAAAGGCTGTTTTTGAGCTGCAATAAAGATCAATTTGGACATGCTAGAAGCTGTTCTTCATTCGTTTCTAACTATACTGTCAGTTAGTATCACTCCTGTATTCCTTCCCAGAAGTTGGTGCACAACTTTGCCCCAATGCGTGATAATGCACTTTTGGGCTTAAGTTGTTGTTTCTGTGCTTTAACCTCATTTTGGACATCCATTATATTAGGTTTATTGTATCCTGCCATTGCCCACTCCCTACTCATTTCTAGCTCAGGGCATCCTGTAGCAGGTCATGAGAAACCCTTCAGTGCTAATAGTTCTTCCAAGCCTCCTGGCTGGACATCTTGCACCATCCTTCATTATTTCTCTGGACTAATTCACAACAGTGATGAAACAGTACTTCCATGAGTCCTCATTACACACATTTTCTTCCTTACATACATTCTTAGCCATGGAACATTCAACCCCAAATACCAAATCCTTTGACGTGTTTCCACCCGACCTTCTATTCATCAGTTTTGCACTAACTATTCAGATAAGCTTTTGGGTCTGAATACATTCAAGAACCTAGGGGGCCTCTAATATTGATTACAGGATCTTGTTCTACCATATCCAAGGCCAGTCCACGTTGCTTCTAGGCCCCTCAGAGCAACAAAGAATACAATTGTCACTTAACCATTACTCAAAAAATAGCCTTTGATATTGACACACGCTTCACAATGTCTTACCTCCACAATAGCACTTCTGAATTCGAAGCCTGGCCCAACGGTGAGTCTGCCTGGAATCCTGGAAAGTCTGCCTGGAACATGGGAGAAAGTGTATGCAGGTCTTCCTGGGTTCACCTTCCAAATTTTTGAGTGAGCCACAGGTCTGCTCATTTCAGTTTTTACCATAATTCAGGTTTCACTTCTCATGTTATTATGCATGACAAGATCAGGATAGTTTTCTGCATTGGGACAATACACTAGCTTTATTTGCCATGCCTGTTATCTCACAGAGACCTTTATTGAGAGAAATGAGAATGCTGGGGTTCCAAGATATTAAGGCATTCGTTATTAAATGCTGGTAGCTTGCTTGAGGTCACCCAGCTAGTTTGTGGAGAATCTGGGAGCTAGGAGCCAGTTTTTGGCTCTCAAACCATTTGATCTAATGCTCTTTCCATTATCCCACCAAACTACTGTTTATCTCAGTCATGTCCCTTGGCCCAGAGCACTTACAGAAGATAGGTTCTCAAACACATTTTGAAAACAATCAAACCATAACTGGCTGAGTAAAAATTCCCTTGGGGGTAAAACACATAAACCAGTCTCGGAAGCCCCCAAATGTGGCCTGGTATGACTATACCCCTCATCCTTGGACAGACTCCTACCCCCCCAAGAAAGGTTATGTATGCTTCCACAAACACTTGAAGACGGCTTTGGAGAAAATTGAAAGCTTAATGAATCAAATCCGGCTTATACTTAATAGACCTGCAAAAACCTCTCTGACATGGTATGTTGGTAGTTTTGCAATAAACATTTAAATTTAATAACTTCTTAATTTGGAAGGCAATAAAGCTACAACAGAAGTTAAACTTCAAAATTGCTTTCAGCGAGGGAAATTAGGTAAGACACCACTCTGCAAATGCTATTTGAGGCACCCACCTCCACGATTTAACCTCCTCCACCACAGTGAAGTTCGCCATCCCCACCAAGCTGCAGAAGGAAAAGGTGTGATTCTTCGGAAGTTCACATGAGAATGCTACTGAGTGTCCCACCTATGTTCCCTGCCAGAGTCGTTTCCAACCTAAGAAGACTTCCCTCCAGCACAGGTACCCACCTCCACAATTGAGCCTCTCTTATCACTGTAGGCTTCATAGCTCCAAGTAAATCATCCAAGGGAAAATGCAGCTGTGTCTGAAAGAGGTTAATAAAAATCAAGACAACATGATCAGATAGGGACAGTTCCATTGAAGTTGGAAGATAGCTCCTCAGCTAAAATCCTGACCTATCCAGGAATAAATGGGCTTAAGCTACTTCCGTATAGCAAAAGTCTACGTAACAGCAAACTGAGGGGTGCCAGTGGTTGGTAAGCCACTAAGAATTAAGACAATTGAATTAACCAGCTGCTATGTTAAGAAAATCTGAAAATGAGACCACAACAGCTGGATGGACATTGCGTATTGATGATTGACATCTATGTATTTAATAAGGATTATATAAACATGACTGAGTCCTACTCCTGATTGGTCCCAAGGTTGATCAGAAATGGAGTCCCAAAAAACTATGTTAGGTTTTATAACAGGAATTCACTCTATATCAGTACAGAATGATTACAAAGGGGTTTACCAAGTATCTCAGAGTCTGGTAACTACCTTGGACCTTTTTAGAAAAAAAAGACAGATGGTGCAGCAGACATATATAATTAGCCATTTGGAAACAGCATTACTCTCACATAAGGAAATGCACTCTGTTCTTGGAAGGTCCCCAAAGAGTAAATTTTTAACAGGCTAACATAAGAGCAACACCTACAGAAAACTGACTAGAGGCGCCATTGCCATCACTGACCCATACGTCATGGCAGATATTTAAACCCAGCCCTAGGGGCACCTGGGTGGCGCAGTTGGTTAAGCGTCTGACTCTTGGTTTCTGCTCAGGTCATGATCTCATGGGTCATGATCTCAGAGTTGTGAGATCGAGCCCCACGTGGGGCTGTGCTGGCATGGAGCCTGCCTAAGATTCTCTCTCTCTCCTTCTGCCCCTCTCCTGCTCACATGTGCACACACCCTCTCTCAAAACAAAAACAAACAAACAAACAAACAAAAACCCAGCAAACTTTTCTTTTGATTGACAGCCCAGTGTTCTCAACTGGAAGAGCTGGGAGATGAGTTGGAGGTCATTGAAAAGCTGATAAAACCACTTTCTTTTTTTTTTTAAAGACTTTTTTTTTTTAAGATTTTATTTATTTATTTGACAGAGAGAGAGACAGCGAGAGAGGGAACACAGGAAGAGGAGTGTGACAGGGAGAAGCAGGCTTCCTGCGGAACAGGTAGCCCTATACAGGGCTTGATCCCAGGACCCTGGGATCATGACCTGAGCCGAAGGCAGACGCTTAACGACTGAGCCACCCAGGCGCCCCATAAAACCACTTTCCAATAGGACTACTGATGGCACAATTATCAATAAGATGACAGATACTGCAAAATAAGATAGATGACAAATGAGTTTTAGAAAGAAAAGAAACCTAGGTTTGCCTGTTGTCCCGTTTTACTCTCAAAAGTGTCTAGGTTTAGGGGCACACGGGTGGTTCCAACTCTTAAGTATCCAACTCTTGATTTTGGCTCAAGTCATGATCTCAGGGTGGTGCGACTGAGCCCCAAGTTGGGCTCTGCGCTCAGTGGGGAATCTGCTTGAGATTCTCTCTCCCTCTTCATTTGCCCCTCCCTCTCTGCTTGCGTGCATGCTCTCTCTCTTTCTCTAAAATAAATAAATAAAATCTTTTTTAAAAAAAAGTCTAGGTGTGATCACCTTCCCAGCCATGGAAGATGAGAGAACTCTTTGTATTCAGGAGGCCTGGGCCCATGCTTGACCCACCCACTACCAGCTGAGACTACAGGCAGGGACATCACCAACCTGGGTTGCTTTCTCATCTATAAAATGAAAGAAATAGCACTCGAGTATCTTAATGGACCCTTCTAGCTCTAAAATTATGACTTTGTAGGAACTTTTTTTTTCTGCCTACTTAATCCCACCTACTCAGTCTTCACCTTACTCTTCACCTCTTCTGATGAAAGGAGGATCACTTCTTAGATGTTTCTGCCTTATCTCTGGACTTCTTCACTCATGCAGATTTAACTGAGTCATCTACCTCTTCAAAATCAGCTTCAAGAATTTTTTTTTGGCCACCACCTCCTCTTTGTCTTCTGTTCTTTCAGTAAAGCATATCCATGAGATTGGATGGAGTTTAATAATCCAGGATGTCTTTTGTTTTCTTCTGCTTCTTGTTTTCCCCATCATAATCTCTGAGTCAAATGAAATCTTTCTTAAGTGATAGCTGAACAATACATTCTCAGTGACATCCTAAATAATGAGGTGAAAGACAATTATTAGCTTAGAGAGGAAATTGTTATACCCCACACAGAAAAGACACTGAAAGTGTCACGGAAAGACATAGACGACAGAGGAGTTTGCAGGGGCTGGAATGCCCATACTAACAGAATTAAACTCTTAAATATGGAGAGGCAGAAAAACAGGGTTTCTCGGGGCGCCTGGGTGGCTCAGTTGGTTGAGCGACTGCCTTCAGCTCAGGTCATGATCCTGGAGTCCCGGGATCGAGTCCCGCATCGGGCTCCCTCCTCGGCAGGGAGTCTGCTTCTCCCTCTGACCCTCCTCCCTCTCATGCTCTCTGTCTCTCATTCTCTCTCTCTCAAATAAATAAATAAAATCTTAAAAAAAAAAAAAAAAAGAAAAACAAGGTTTCTCAACCTCGGTTTAACATCCGAATTATCTGGGAGCTTGAAATACTATTGATCCCTTGCTCCTACCTTCCAGAAATTCAGATTTCATTGATCTGGGGTATGGCTTTGGGCACACATTAGGATTTTTAAATATTCTACATATGATTCTAACATACGGCCAAGGCAGAGAACCATTGCAAGAAGAGAGGTTAAAAATAAAGGCAAAAATAACTGGATCTCAAGTTTCACCTTATGAAGGTATGGCTCTAGAACTTGGAATATTAAACAGTCACCATGGAGATGGGCCTCAGAGAATTTTGGAAAGAAGATCCATTCCAGAACTTTCTTTTTCTATTTCTCCTATGTCTATAGCAGGGGAATTCCAACTTGGGGTGAATGAATCCCATGATATACCATGAAAAATATTCCATGCATATATGCATGTGCTCTGTTCTAAGCAGAGGGTCCACAATTTTTGTCAGATTTTTAAAGAGGCCCATGGCCCAAAATATTAAGAACCACTGATTTGTTGGTGGGGGAAAGGTCATATGGAATGATTCATACTAAATAGTAAAAGTCCTTATGTTGATGGAATACAGGTCCTTTACGATTATTCCCTGTGCTCTTGGTTAAACAAGTATCACTCACAATCAAGTGTTGTCTTTTTATGAGATCTTACAGCCAGATGAAATGGGGTGAATACCACCTGTTCTGTCCAACAACTAGCAGCAAATGCTTTGGAAAAATGTCACTGGTGCAAAGCAAGTGTGGCTTTTCATCCTCCTTTCCCATTATTACTGAGCTAGAAATGCAAGGTCGCAATAATACAATGTATGTATTAGGATGTATGAGGATGACGATACTATAGTTGAGGGAACTGGAGTATGATGCAATAAAATGTGATCTCTTTCCATTTATTTACAAAGAGTTTCCACTCAAAAGTTGCTGCTGAGAATGTGACATTTCTCCCAACTGCTCACCGGAGACATGTTTTTGAGGAAAACAGAAGGGTGACTCCAAACCTTGCAGATGACATGCAGGCTACTTTGGTTTTACATGGAAGAGTCATCCCCAGTCTTCTTCATCCCTCTGCAGAAAGTCTGAGAGTACAGTCATGAAATACATGCCATCATATACCACCCCCATCAGCTGACACTCATTAAATGATTCCATGCTCAATACAAGTCCTACTGGTTACCAGAGGAGCTACGTCCTCCAGGTCACGCTTGGAGATGTGCTTTACAGCTTTGGATCTCAAAGGAAGAAGAATTTGCATGCCCTTCAATGTGAGCTTCTGGTCCTTCCAGAGAAATCAACTCTGAGGCCAAATCCAAGATGTTGATTACCTCCATTTTGTCACTCCAGCTCCTAAAAATTAATGGAAAGTGCTATGGTATTTGTGCATGTTTCTTTCATGTTTTTTTTTTAGTCAGCCCAAACTTTGCAGTTTGGAATTTCCCTGTTAAATCCTGAACTTTCTTGTGCAACTCAATGGCATGCACTTGCTGGGCCAGTGACTCACCAATTCTGACCAAGCAGACCTCTCCCCAGTACCTCTGTGGACAGCAGTGTTGCGGGATATGTTCTCCCCTGTCACCACACAGAATATCCTGGGGGACTGTGAAACCATATTACTGACCTTGTTTGCCTGTGTGACCAGAAGTCACATAGTGACAGAAACAAAGTACAGGGGATCAGGAAGGCAGACATGTGACACCCTTACCATCCTGGAAGTGCTGAACATGTTTCTGTGTCAGAAACATGATAGAACTGTCAAAAGTTGACTGAACGGCCTATATGTTGTGAAATGTCACAGGGTTTTTTTTGTTGTTGTTTTTCAGTGATAATGTCATCGCAAAATTTTTCATCAAAATAGAAAAAGGAAACAAAGAATACCTATAAACACACTGGTGTAATTCAACAGATGACCACAGCACCTTCACTGTCCCATCCTCACTTGGCAGTTAAGAGATGCTGAATCTCTATAAGTTTCCCTTGGACTCTTCTCCCAGTTACTTGGCTTCTTTGCAAATGCCGGGCTACTGAACGGGAGGGAACTTGATGCAGTTAAAATAGACCTGCTTCCCTCCTCCACCCCAGGCTCCTCATCCCCCACCTGTACCCTGATATAACAGTTGAAGACCAAATCTTTGACTTGGGAGAGAGAGAAAAAATATTTATGGGGGCGTAGAAGTGACCTTTTGTCATTTGATTAGCAAGCTTCAAAGTGAAGAGGACTGAGGGGCCAGCCTGTCAGCATCAATCTAAAAGGTACATTCAACCATCACAGAAGCAAAATTGAACAATCCCAGCCAAGAGAGAATACCTAATCGGTGAAATGTAGATTGGGCCTGCCATTACCAAAGTAGAGTGTGTCCTTGAAGAAATACAAACCCCTGGGCTGCCTGGGTGGCTCAATTGGTTAAGCATCTGACTCTTGATTTTGGCTCAGGTAATGATCTCAGGACTGTGGGATCGAGCCCCATGTCAGGCTCCGTGCTCAGCGCTATGTCTGCTTGTCCCTCTCCCTTCCCCCGGCCCTTCCCCCTGCTTGTGTGTGCAGGCAAGCGCCTGCTCTCTCTCTCTCTTCTCAATAAATAAATAAATAAATAAAATCTTATTTAAAAAAATACAAAACCCTTCTTGTTTTTGTACCCCTAGTAACTTTAGCATTTTATGACATATGCACTTAAGGCTCAGATTAAATAAAATCGTACTTTATTCAGAGCCTGCCCCGATCCAGAAAGCAACCAGCTGGTGGTTGCCTGAGTAATGGATGACATTGTGTTGTTTACCTGAAACAACTTATTTTAAGTTTGAAACTGTGCTATCTGCCTCTTAAGAAGTTGGTCGGTTCAGAAAAAAAAAAAAAATACACGTCAAAAATCTTATTTTGAACAGAAAGAGGTATGCAATATATATTTATTTCTTTAAAAAAATGTGTTCCTCTCTAACTTCTCTAAACACATGATAACAAAAATCTCAGTTTAAAGGGTGCATGATTACTACTCGCCTGAGGCACACTTTGTTTAAATCAAGCTCTATATATTCACCTTATATCAGCCCTGTAAACTCCTCTGATGATCTGCAGGCTTTTGAAACAGTCGAAGTGATATACCAAATCATACTACGTGAGAATTGTTAGAAATATCTAATGGTGAGGCCTACGTTTTGTTCCTGCACCAGAATCATCTGGAAAAATTTCCTCTTTTTTTTTTTTTTAAGCTACAAAGCTAGCTCAGAACTTTTGAATCATTCAGGAGTGGAGTCCAGGAAGGGAATCTATATCTTTTAAAATCCCAGTGCAATTCTGCTGTGGGCCATTGGAGAACCAGGATTTGAGAACGGCTAATTTAGTCCACTGACCCCAGTGAACCAACCTCATACCAATGAAGAATGTGCAGCCCAGGAAGGTCCCAAGGCAATCACTCAACACATGTGTATGGAGGGCCTGCAATGTGCCAGACACTATTCCAGCTGCAGAGGTTATATTAGCAAATAGAATAGGCAAAAATCCACTAGTTCAAGGGCTAGTTCAAAGCAACTGATGAAACAGTTATTATGTACCTACGATGTACTTTGTTAAGCTAAGTTCTGGAAATACAAAGATAAAAGCAGCATTGTCCCTGCCTTCAAGGAGCTTATAGACTAGTGAGAGATGAGTATGGAACCAGGTAATTACAACATAGTAAGAAAAATCCTCGGTAGTAGAGATACACACCAGGCAAGACAAAAACAGTAGTGGGAACAGGGAGGCCTAGAGGCCATTTCTTTTGCCTGCGCTGCTTTTAACTTCACTGTCTATTTTTATGTAGTTTTATTATTCTGTTAGTACAGTATTTAGTTAGTCATTTGGGAGCTGCTAATAAGATGTTCGCCTGGAATGCTGATTTATGTTTTTGGCGTGACTGAGGGAATGAGGCCTATATGATTAAACTACAATATAACTGCATAAAATTAAATGCTAAGCTGGTAAGGTACTGATAAAAAGTGCCATTAAGGGGTAGGCAAATAGTAGCGTGGGTTGGACTGATGAGGGTGTGGGTGGGTGTCTAAGATGGGCGGGGTAGGGAAATGAGCTTTTTTACATATTTACAACTCTCTAAGCACTTCACACCTGCTACTTTGTTAAATCCTCATTGGAGCCTTCAAAGCAGTTATTATTACCAACCCAACCCCTCCTGTTATAGAGGAAGATAGGGAAGTTCAGAGAGGCTGTGTAACTTGCCCAAGGTCACACAGCGCAAATTCAGTCCTCAAGGACTACCTACCTTAGGATTTTCCTACTTCACCCCCAGGGGCCCTGCACTGCATTCACGAGGTGCAGGGGCAGGACTGAGACCCCTTTTCTGGTGGAACAAAACTGTAAGTGCTACCCTGGGCGCTTGATTATTCACTGGATGGTGCACTAGAAAGGAACGTGAAACACGCAGGGTTACCCTGAACCTCTAAGCGCGGAACCCGCCTGGGCGTTCTAGTCCTCACCCGGGGTTCCTTGGGCCAGAGGAAAGCATTGTTTGAGGAACCAGGCGCCCGCGATGGATGGCCGGGGTGAGATAAGATTGCTGACGACTGCTGAGAAGCTGCTGCAGGGGCCTGCTCCATTCAAGCAGGAAAATGTGTCACTTCCTCTAGGCTCCTAGATCATTTCTCCGCGGGGGAGGCGGGGGAGGGACCCGCGCCTCGAAAGAATTTAGAATGGGTCCGGGCGGGGTGAGCGGAAGGCCAGTCCGAGTGGAAGGGTAGGCTTTAACCGGCTCTGGCTACACCCTTTTTAAAAGCCCCAGCATATTTTTACTTCTTGGCTCATTCTCAGCCTACCCTCCTGTGTCCTCATTCTTTTTTTAATTCAGTGCTGGAATCTCAGCACATTTACTCCTCCCCCACCTCCTTCTCCTGTGCAAAATCTCGCTCCTCAATCTTTGCTGCATCTATTTTTCTGCAAAGCTGAAGCATTCAGAGCGGGCTGAATGCTTTTTCCCCTCGACACAGCCCCACCCAATAGAAATGTACACACACACACACACACACACACACGCACACACGGCACCGAGTGCCTGCTTCCCACAGAATAGTTATTTGAAAGAGTCCTGGCTTCGCTCTCGGCCGCACTCAGTTATTTCTCTCTTACTGTCTCATTGGAAAAGTCATGGAAGGAAAGGGAAAAGTGGGGTTAATGCTAAACCAGTTTGAGCTCGTAATGGAGCGACAGTACAGACAGTCCCCGGCTTACAGTGGTTCGACTTCACATTTTTCCTTCGTATGATGCAACGCGTATTCAGTAGAAACCATACTTAGAGTTTCGAATTTGGATCTTTTCCCGGGCCAGCAACGTGCCCCACGATCGCGTCTTGCGATGCGGCGCGGTGGCCGCGGACTGGTAGCTGCCAGTCCGCCACGCCATCGAGAGGGTGAGCGACTGACAGACTTCCAACCGCTCTGTACCCAGAGAGCCGCTCAGTTTTTCATTTTCAGTACAGTGTTCAATGAATGACATGAGCTCATCAACACTCTGTTATCAAACAGGCTTTGCCTGAGATGATTCTGCCCAACTCTAGGCTAATGTCAGTCAGCGTTCTGAGCACGTTTAAGGTCAACTAGGCTGAACCCTGATGGTCAGTCCGTTAGGAGCATCGAAGGCATTTCGGCTTGAGGGTATTTTCAACGTATGATGGGTTTACCCGGACCTAACTCCATCGTCAGTGGAGGAAGATCTGCATTTTAGAAATGGAAGAGCTTATTGTGTTTTTCTTTCTGCAGATGAGAAAACTGGGCCTCACAGAAATGGGATGACTTACCCCAAGCCTCACAGCTGGTCAGGAGCAGAACCCAGCCTCGGCTTGAGTGCCCTCTGGGGTTTTGGCACTGTGGCTACCGAATGGGCCAGAGGTGGCTTCCTCCTGAGCTGTTCCCAGAGGCCACAGCTCTCCTTCGTTCTGTAATTCACTATGGGTGCATAATTGCACCACTAGGGCTTGTGTGGGCATTTAAGGATCTTCTTTAACCGCACCTTCAATCACTTCTCTCCTCAAACATCCCTGAAAGCCGGGCTTGCTGGCTCCGATGCATGGTGAGTTTCACCAGCAGTGACTCCACTAACCTCTCCCGCTCTGAAGCCGCCTAGATTTTGGCAACCACCAGTTTCCCTATTTGCCTTGTTCCTTATTTGGAAGCAGCTGAGCTTTCCCCATAACATGTTGGGACAGTTCTAATTGGCAAGGTGTGTGTCAACACTTCCAAACTCACCAACCAGCTTACATTGTTCACCTCTCAGAGTGGTTCCAGGGGAGAAGCCGGTTCCTTTCCCAGCTCTTGCTCGATGCCACACACACCCAACCCACAGGATCAGAAGGGCTTGTGCAGGGAGAATTTCCTGTTCTGCTGACTCATCTCCTGCAATGAGATGGAAGGCAAGCTTTTATTTTCTTTTCCAGCTTTTAAAGGCAAATGGGATGCTTCTGAGTTCAGACCTCTTTGAGATGAGATCACGTACAGGCAACGCCTGGCCCATAACACTAAATAAATGAGAATCGAGTGCATCTATGATGGCCCAAATAGCCGACTCAGAGTGGTGGGCATTGTGGAGGGATAGGGCACAAGGCTGGCTCTGTCTGGGTGCAACACAGCTAAGGGGTTGTGAGCTTTCAGTTTGGAGGGAGGCTGTTGGCCAGGAGGATGGTTTGAAGGGGGCATGCCCGGATTTCACTTGCCACGGGGTAACAATGCAGCAATCAGACTTAATATCCCATATGCTTTCTGACAGAGAACAAAGGCATTCCACTTCTGGCCAAACCTAAATCGAGGGAAGGATGATTCAACTCAGTGTAGGGAACAGCAGGAAATCCGTCAATAGCATTTACATTTGGGAGGCAATCAAGCCAGATTTTTGCCAAGATTGGAATTAAGGGAAAAAAGGGATTTGGATAAGATTTGTTCATTTCAATGTATGTACATTTTACCTTAAAATATATAGAGAGATATAGATATATAAAATAATGGAGTAGGAGGTGGGAGTGATAGTACATGGGAGTCTATTATAATAGTCTATTTATTTTATAAATGCTTGAATTTTTCGTAATAAAAACATTTTAAACACTTGGATCCTATTTTTGACTCTAATTTACAATGTTTCCTTTATGATCTTTATTTCTATACTTCAAAATCTTCATCTGTAGTATAGGGATACCTGAATGTATCACTTCTTGGTTCACGGATGTTTGGAGTATTTGTGAAATCATGTTTTGGGAAGTACTTTGTAAATTATAATGTTCTATTGAAATGTGGTGATTACTTTATCATAATAAAGATAATATATACACATAATAAAAAAAATTCAAGCCATACAAAAGGTATGACACGAGAGTTTCCCTCTCCCAGCACTCTCCTCCAGAAGCAATTACTCTTACAGAAATTCTATAGGTATGAAATTTCATATGTTCATGTAAGTAACTTGAAACTTCTAGGCCAAGAGGTCTCAGACTTTAGGAAAGATTGGCTAAGGTGCAGCTCAGAACTCCACCTTTCCAACCAGCCATTTAAGGACATAGGAATCCCCTGAAGATCTTGTTGAAATGCAGATTCTAGTCAGTATGTCAGGGGTGGGACCTGAGACTCTACATTCTGACCCGCTCCCACATGCTGCCGATCCAGGACCACACTTGGACTATCAAGGCTCTGTAAATTTCTACTCTGCCTGGAAAACTCCTTAGGTTTATTTCAAACACTTGCAGTGAAGGCGAAACACTTAGAATTTAAGAAGCAATATTGAGAAATGCCCTGAAATAGACAAACGTCCCTTCTAAAACCAATCAGAGCTGCATCGCTCTGGTCCTGAGCACCAGTGAACAGCCCCTTGAGGAGGGCATGTTCTTATAAGATCATTTCTTCTCGGCTCTAGAATCTAGAGCAAAAATAAAATCCTCTGTGCCACCCACAGCTGGTGCCTCCCAGGTGTCAAATCACATTTTTGTATTGACGTATACCCCCCCAGTTTTATCACTTCACTGCCTTTTGTCGATGACAACTGATCTCAAAAGATCTTTTGAGCTTTTAGTCTCAGCTTTTCGTGGACTAAAGTTGAACTAACAGGTAAGGTTTTTACAAATTTGTATTGGGCCCTTTTGCAAGGAGGGAAGAGGGTCATTTGGCATACATATTAACTAAAGTTTTGGGAAATATTACAAACAGCACTTTTTTTTAATATTTGGAAGAACACTTATGAAGTAGTCCAAATTACATCACAGTGGCATAAAAATTTTTTTGAGCTGAAGACATTTGAGAATCAACATATGCAGAAAGAAGCTTTGTCTGACTGCTCCCCCCTCCCCACCCCCACCACACACACTTATCTGACTAAAAGCAGAAACTCCTCGGAATGAGACTGTCATAATTCCCCTCTTCTGGGCAGTTTTACTCCCATGAAAGATACCTAGGATGAAATGATCATAAATCCCCTCTCCAGGGAAGTTTCTTGCCCCAAAGAAGATAAAGAAGACCACTCACACTTGCATAAACAAACATTATCACAAACTATCTTATCTCCCTTTTTTTTTCTGCTAAAAGCCCATTTGTTTTTCCCAAAGAAACCATTTGTTCTTCCCATAGGAGCTTTTTCCTACCCCTTCCTTTTCCCCTGTTAAGTTAGGTGTGTAAATCCTTAGTTTTAGTTGTTGAGCTGAATCGCTTTCTTTGTGAGCTCCCAAATACCTATGTAAATAAACAATATCTTTTCTCTCTCTCGCCCATCTGGCTTTTGGCAATTTAATTCACAGGCCCCAAGTACCAAACCCAAGAGGGTAGAGGAAAGGTTTTTCCTTTGCAACCCCTATATGATTCATATATGATGGAAAACTCTTGATGGAGAACATGTATTACTTCATTTCTATTTAAAATTTTTTCTCAAATTATGATGAAATGCATATAACATAAAATGTACCATCATAATCAATTTTATGAGCATAATTCAGTATTCTTAAGTGTATTCACATCATGGTGCAACCAATCTCCAGAACATTTTCATCTTGCAAAATGGAAACTCTGTATCCATTAAGCAACCACTTCCCATTCTCCCCTCCCCCCAGCCCCTGGCTACCACCATTCTACCTTCTACGTCTGTTGACTGCTCTAGATACCTCGTATGAGTGGAATCATACAGTATTTGCCTTTTTGTGACTGGCTTATTTCACTTAGCATCATGTTCTCAAGGTTTATCCATCTATATGAATTTTTTAAACAAAATGAATATTCATTCATAGAGATATTCCAGAGTCACTGTTCCATGAAGCTTCTTATTGTCAGATTTTATTTTCGTGGGGATAAGTCTGAGCTTCCGTGTGTGTGCGCGCACGCGCCTGTGTGCATTTGCACATGTGCACACTTTGTGCCTGTCTGTCTGGCTTGTTCTATTTTTCTAGTCAAGGCTGGTGCCTCACCATCTGAAAGGCTCGAAGTGATTCGTGTCATTTTACCTCACACTATTCCTGTTAAGTCATGAAGCCAAAATAAACAGACATTTCAGGAACAGTAAGTCGTTGGTCGAAAGTCAGATTCCAGGGCTGTTTTGTTTATGGTTCCGTTGGCTCTAGCACTGTTCTAGGGGAGATAAGTCTGGGTTGTAAGCTCTGACAGGGTCAGCTTTCTGGTGGTGTGTGTCCTAGGGTGACAGCCCCCATCTAGCACCCACCACCCTCTTGATTCATAAAGGGGTGCATAATCACAGGAGGGCTATCTATAAAATCAGTCAAGGCTGTGTCCTGTGGGTTTTGGGACAGTGGCATCATCTCTACAATTAAGGACACATTCATGTCCCTGGCTTCCTCCCAAATATCCTTCAATTCCTGCCAGAAGGGGCTGAGAAAAATGAGGCTCCATCTTCCTGGAAATGGTTTTATTTTTATCACTCTGAATGCTAATCCTCTGAGGCGGCAAGGCCAGAGGTCCCCCAGAGGGGACTGTAGTGGAGGGTGGTGAGAGAGGAGGGAACCTGAATTCCAGCCCTGGCACTGCCACTCGTGTCCCCAGTAGAAACCCACGGGGACATGCTGGACACATGGTAGACGCTCAACAATGACCTACTATGAGTGAATTTTCCCATGTGACCTTGGACAAACCAGTTAACCTCCCCAGTCTTCCATTTTCTTTCTGTCAGACCAGATGAAATAACGGGGTGGAATGAGCTGTTTTTCCTCTCAGCTTGAGTATTCTTTGATTTGAGAAAGAACTTTCTAAATTTAACTGTTATCACTTCTATGTCAGCATGTTCAGGGTAGGGATAAATTCCAAGAGAACAGTTTTAAGAATTTATCTTCCCCGAGAAATAAAATTGTTTTTCTCCTTAAGGTAACACTTTGGTGTTGAGGGTTGGGTGGGGAAGAGGAGCAGAATTTTGGAGATTAATTATCAGCCTAGCGTAAGCGTCTAGAGATAATTGCTTGTCACTGCCTCAGGTCATCATTTGGGATATCAGGAATATCTTGTTAAGAAAGACAGATAGACGTTCTATTTTTTTTTTTTTTTTTGAAAGATGTTTTATTTTGGGATGCCTGGGTGGCTCAGTCGGTTGGGCATCTGCGTTCAGCTCGGGTTGTGATCCCAGAGTCCTGGGATCGAGTCCCGCGTCATGCTCCTTGCTCAGCGAGGAGCCTGCTTCTCCCTCTGCTTGCCGCTCCCCCAGTTTGTGCTCTCTCTCTCCCTCCTCCCCAACAAATAAATAAATAAATAAAATCTTAAAAAAAAATTTGTTTTAAAAGAAAGATGTTCTAATCTAAAACTCTCCAAAAGAGAGGAATCAATAATCAAACTATCCAAATTACCCAACGAAGATAATATATGATTACATGCATCTGGAAAGACCACCATGACTTTTACAGCTTATTATTTTTTTTAAGATTTTATTTATTTATTTGACAGAGAGACAGAGAGATAGCACAAGTAGGCAGAGCGGCAGGCAGAGGGAGAGGGAGAAGCAGGCTCTCCGCTGAGCAGGGAGCCCAACGCGGGGCTCGATCCCAGGACCCTGAGATCATGACCTGAGCCGAAGGCAGACGCTTAACGACTGAGCCACCCAGGCACCCACTTTTACAGCTTATTAAATATATAAGTTATGCAGGATTTTGATCAATTTGTGCTTAAAGCAATTTGCTTTTGAAGCAAAAAAAAAAAAGCAGAGCAAAGCAAAAATGAGGAAATCTGTGATAGGCAAAGTTTTCTAGCTCTTTCTGTGAAGTGCTGGGTAATTTCCCACTCCTGCTGACATCTAACAGGACAATGAGACAGCCTGCTGTGGTCGTATTTTACAGGACTATTTTCAATATAGGCAGGTTCGGTATAAAATGAAAGTATAGTAGTAGTGTTGCTCAAAGTAATGTTATTTCACCCCTGGAAAAGAGTGTGTACTTGTTACCAAACCCTAAGGAAGATACAATGAAGCTGGGAGTAAAGCCACTTGGGAGCCCTGATTTGAGCACTATCGTTTTCTGCTTAATTATCAAGTGATTTCATTATTTAAAAGCTACCGAAGGAGGCACAGAATCTTGTTGGACAGCCACCTGGCACAGAGCACTCATCTGGGGGAGGGAGTCTGACTGACGGTGACTGGGAGACTGGAGTTGGGGTTGAGAAATAGAATATACTTTTTATACTTGAATTTTCAAACCCGTGTACATATAGCACATTTTCCATTTTCACAAGTACATCATTACTCAAGCTGTCAGGATAAACTTTGGCCTAAACACATGGACCAAACTGTCAACAGGCTAACATGTTATAAAGCATAATAAAGTTGTATAGAATAAAAGTTGAAAAAGGCATCATGGCATGGTGAAAACAATATTAGAATAGCAGTCAAGAGGGACGCTACTCCTGTCTAGTTTGCTCATCTCGACAGGTGATTTCTCTTTTTTGGTTCCCAAATGCCCCATGGGATAAGAGGGGGTTCATCATCTAGGTCAGTGGTGCTCAATCCTGGCTCTAGTAGAAAAATAGCTTTAAAAAATGGTGTTGTTTGGATCCCACTCCTTCCTCATAGATTCTGACTTAATTGACCTGAAGACGTTGGCCTATCAGTGATTCTCAACTTTTTGTTTTCATTATCTCTCCCCTAAGATCCTTTTTAAAGATATATTTTCCTAATTGCCCTCTCCCATAAAAATTGACCACCACCAGATATACCATAGATCTGTTCCATGTGCTGTATGTATGTCTGTATTTTATGCATGAAAAGAGTCAGGTGCTTTTTTGCTTCTGTTGCAAATTCATGATCTAGATGAACTTTGAGGTCCCTTATAAGTTTAAGAATTATATAACTTTCTAAATTTAACTTATCTGAAATGATGGAAGCAAGAAATGAGAGAGAGGATATGCCACCCTGCATATTCCAACATCATCTCTGACATCCAGGGGTACAACAGCTGAATGCTGTCCATGCCCTGTTGGGTTAGACCAGCCTTGGTCATTCCAGACATTACACTCAGTGAAGGGAGCAGACAGAGGGGCAATTTCAAACAAATATCGAGAAGATCCATCCCCGCTTGTGGGAAGGTTCCTGATTACTAGAGCTGGGTGTGGTGGGTGGGACTGCCACACAGGAGTGATCTGCCACCTCGGGGAGTGGTCGAACACAAGCCAGATGCGAAAACAAATCCCAGAATTTGCTGGGAGTTTGAACTAAATTACCTTGAAGAGCCCTTTTAAACACAATTCTATGCCGACGCAAGCGCGAGTCATTGGAATGAATGATAAAGCAATCTCCCCGCCCCTGGACTTCCATGGCAGGTGGATGTGTGTGAGGTGGTACTAGCCGCCTCCCCTTGTACTTAGTGTCATTTATAAACATGTGTATGGTCCCCTCACTAATAAAAGGGGCTTAAGAAATGTGCCGCGGACGTCCATTTAAGAAGCAAGACAAAAACCAGCAATAGTACTCAAAGAATCTGGAATGACTTCCAGTAAAATGTTTTATTTATTTATTTATTTTTAAGATTTTATTTATTTATTTGACAGAGAGAGACACAGAGAGAGAGGGAACACAAGCAGGGGGAGTGGGAGAGGGAGAAGCAGGCTTCCCCGCAGAGCAGGGAGCCCGATGTGGGGCTCGATCCCAGGACCCTGGGCTCATGACCTGAGCCAAAGACAGACGCCCAACGACTGAGTCACCCAGGTGCCCCCAGTAAAATGTTTTAAATTAAGTCCTTTCATTCTGAGAGAACCTATTACATGCAGGCTGGACCCTCCCCCCTCCCCCCAAGAGCGTTTGTTTGCTTTCACAACAACACAAGACTCAGAAAAACCTAAAAGTTCTAGACATGGATTTGTAGAATACAGAGCCCTAATTTGAAAAATCAGGCTTGATGTGAGGTGCTTACAATGCCATCATTTGTGGACATTGATCCTGAATGCCGGGGTTTCCTTCCCCTCTGGCTAGACAGTAGCTCTACGTTCCTTACCTCACTTTCATGCGAATGTACCGGTGAACAGATTTTTGCTCTAAAGTTGAAGATTCAGGGTCAAAGGAGACAGTGAGAAGTAGAAGGGAGATGTCAACCTACAAAATAAAAAGTAGCAAGCAAACAACGATAACAATACATTTGGAAACCCAGGGTGGCTTGTGTGCCCACAAGGGTCTTACAATACAGTTGGTAAATCAGATCATTTTTATGAAAAGCTAAGTGGTAATATAAGGTATTATTAAATAGGAAGTACAGATAATGAGGAACTTAGAGGTGGGAGTGTTCCCTGAGATCTGGTGTCAGAGACATTGAGGAATGACGGGGGTGGAAATATCTGCATATATATAAGGCAGGAATAAAAGCTAGCTGGAGATTGAAAAGGAACGAAGTAAATTAATTGGGTTGAACTATTCAAGAGAAGTTTAGAAGTTTCTTCTCTTAAGTCTGGTCCTTCAAGCTCCTGCTTCTGGAGCTGTTCCTCTGCCTAATAGTACAAGTCCAGAAGAAGATGATGTGGTGTCTGCACAAAGGTACCTGGGCACCTTTGATGGCCTCCAGATGCAGATGGAAAGAACTCCAATGCTCAAAATGAGAGTCATTAGCAACTTGGTGGTGGGCAAAATCCAGGACATGTAGCCGGTCTTGGGGCTAAATGTGAGTGGGCAATTGGATGCATCTCTTCTAACACTGATGTATGCACTTCACTGTGAAGGGTCCATTGTTCACTTGGCCAGCACAATGATGGGGAAGCCAGTAGGGACAAAACATCATGTGTCACCTATGGAATCAAGAATTGATTGACATGGTGTGGAAGGATACTGACTATGCCATCCAGAAGGCGTTCAAGTATGGAGTGATGTGACCCCCTGAAATTCAGACAGATGAGATGGGGTGAGGCTGACATTATGATATATTTCACACAATGAGTTCATAGGGACTCCAATCCTTTTGATGGCATCACCCATGCTTCTGGACCCTGAGCTGGTATTGGAGGAGACTTGCATTTTGATGAGGCTGAAATCTAGATTAAATACACCAAAGGCATAAACTTGTTTCTTTTTTTTTTTAAAAGATTTTATTTATTTATTTGGGAGAGAGAGCGGGGGAGAAACAGCATGAGAGGGGATAGGGTCAGAGGGAGAAGCAGGCTCCCCGCTGAGCCGGGAGCCCGACGTGGGACTCGATCCCAGGACTCCGGGATCATGACCTGAGCCGAAGGCAGTCGCTCAACCAACTGAGCCACCCAGGCGCCCCCATAAACTTGTTTCTCCTTGCTGTTCATGAGCCTAGCCGTTCCAAAGATCCAAAGGCTATCACATTCTCCCTCTACACTTACGTTGACTTCAACGGATTTTTGCCTCTCTAACGATGACATCTGTGACGTTCAGTTTTTCTGAGGAGAGTCGTAAAAGCACCAGTCTATGTCACATCCTTACACTATGGAACCAGCCACCTGTGGCCCCAGTTTGAATGCTGAAACTATCACCACACCTGGAGGAAAAATCTCTTTCTTTAAAGGTGGTGTTTTTGGTGGAAGCTTCCCAAGCTATCAAGCCCCTTATGAAACTGGAGCCAGGAGTCAAGGTTTTTTTTTTTTTTAAGATTTTATTTATTTATTCATGAGAGACAGAGAGAAACAGAGGGAGAAGCAGGCTCCCAAGGAGCGGGAAGCCCGATGCGGGACTCGATCCCAGGACCCTGGGATCATGACCTGAGCTGAAGGCAGACGCTTAACCATCTGAGCCACCCAGGCGCCCAAGTTTTTCTTTATAAAGATGACAAGTACTGGTTAATCAGTGATTTCAGACCACAGCCAAACTATCCCAAGAGCACACATTGTCTGGGCTTCCCTGACTCTGGAAAAGATTGCTGCTGCTGTTTTTAATCCATTAATCTACAAGCCCTTTCTCTTTGTGCATAAAAAATATGGGAGGTGAGGGCGCCTGGGTGGCTCAGTTGGTTAAGCGACTGCCTTCGGCTCAGGTCATGATCCTGGAGTCCCGGGATCGAGTCCCACATCGGGCTCCCTGCTCGGCGGGGAGCCTGCTTCTCCCTCTGACCCTCCTGACCCTCCCCCCTCTCATGCTCTCTCTCTCTCAGTCTCTCTCTCTCAAATAAATAAATAAAATCTTTAAAAAAAAAAATATGGGAGGTGAGGTGAGAGGAGACCATCTGTGGACCTTGGTTATTCCACCTTGATTACTAAGAGATTTCCAGGAATTGGACCTACTCCAAAGGATACAACTGTTTCTTCCAAGGATGTAATCAACTTGAATCTGACAAGCCATCCAACCACATCACCAAAGGCTGGGAAGCGATAGTGGGTCTGGTTGTTGGGAATGGTGTAACTAATGCTGTGCATCAATTTACTTCATCTAATTACATTTTTACTGCATGTGGGCCTTGTGCCTAGTGTGCCTTTATGTAGTGGTATCTTCAAATAATAAGGTAATATCTATATAGAGACCATAGATTAATAATTATGAAAAATATGAAATTTTCATAACATTTTTCAATTTTGAAAACCCCTCCAGGATATAGTCTCTTCATTTGCAATTTTTCCTGTTAAGTTTGAAAATAGAGACCATCAAAGGCCAAGAGGATACCTTTTGGAGAATACTAAGTAAGTTAGTTCTTAAGAGCTTTTGGCAGAGAAATTATAATTATCCCTCTCTGACTTGTCAAAAATTAAGGAGTGATGTTTCAATGACCATTACATTTTTCAACAAGGGCATCATTTTAATTAAGATTAATTACAGAGAGGTGACCGGCTGGCTCAGTCAGAAGAGCATGTGACTCTTCATCTCGGGGTTGTGAGTTTGGGCCCCACGTTGGGTGTAGAGATTAGTTAAATAATAATAATAATAATAATAATAGTAAATACAGAACACATCTTGGAACTGAAGAAAAGTGGCAATTGTGTAAACTAATCTAATTTTATTATTTTTCAGGACTGACTCTCTTAATGTTACATATAAAGTATACATAAATTAAAACTTTGAAAGAAAAAACACCCCACTGGATCAGTGTTCTGTTTGGATCCCCTAATCTTGTCAACATCTCCCCGGCTTTGACCTCTTTGGATTCCCAGTTCGCCTCTTGTAGCCTCAGCCCCACAATGGCCAGCTTTGGCCTTTTCTGGCAAACAGCTCCCAGTGAGGTTCTCCCAGGACACACCTCCACGATCATCTCCCCTGTGAGGCAGTGGCAGGAAGCAACTGGATTTTGGCCTTGTGGGTAGGTTAAGACTTAAGCAGTTGTGTGATCACAGTAGGGCATTTCATGCAGGGGCCATGATCTAAAGAAGATGCAGAATGGAAAATGCGAAAGGCGTTTGGGGGGCTCTCTGTTGGTCAGCTCACCTGGAACAGATGGTTTGCAGCAGGGAACACTGAAGTAAGACTGGAGCTCAGAGTTCTACCAATGGAAATTTCTAGATGCCAAGCCGAGGACTGAACTCAAGGCCCTTAAGACCCAAAGGTACAACAGAATTGATTCTCAACCTCTAGGTACTGTAAAGAAATAAAACTCTGGGGGAGGGCAAGGAGGGTGAACTGTTGACATCCAGGTCCCCTTCCTACTTGCTGAATCTTTTTGCCCAGTTTTGTAGTCAGACCCTTTGGAAAGGAAAGGAGCATAAATCTGGTATGTTTAATCAGTTCTCCTAATGTGGGTGGCAAACCCACATGTCACCAAGTTTATATAATCATAGACAGAGAGAGAAAGGGCCTTAAAGTCCTTATATACCACACCTCATCCATTGTTTAAAATCCTGCAACATCAACAGCAGGGCATGGGGCCTAGACTTGAACCAGTGCTGGCTAGCTCCTGACTTCTCAGAGCAAACTTCACCTTCATCCATCTCGGCTAGTTCAGCCTCCCCTGGGTCACACAGAGTACTGCTGATCCCTTTCCCACACAGGTCCCCCCCATGGTTCTCTTCCCTTCCCCCTTGCTTTCCTAATTTGAGCATCCCCAGGTGTCCTTGCAATTTCTTTCTTTATAAAGAATAATGTTTTAGGGCGCCTGGGTGGCTCAGTTGGTTAAGCGACTGCCTTCGGCTCAGGTCATGATCCTGGAGTCCCAGGATCGAGTCCCGCATCGGGCTCCCTGCTCGGTGGGGAGCCTGCTTCTGCCTCTGACCCTCCCCCCTCTCATGTGCTCTCTCTCTCTCGTTCTGTCTCAAATAAATAAATATATAAATAAATAAATAAATAAATAAATCTTTAAAGAATAATGTTTTATGGGTAAAGACTAAAGAAAACATTTATATAGTTGTTTTTTTTTTTTTTTTAAGTTTTGTGAGCTATACTGTACATACCTTAAAATCCACCCCTGGTCATTTCAAATATTCCCTTGTGCCAATTGCACAATTTGCACAATTAATCCCCATTCCCACCCCCAGCTCTAGGCAACCTCTGATCTGCTTTCCATCTCTGTAATTCGGGGTTTTTTTAAGAGTTGCTTTTTATATAAAATTTTTTTTTCTATCAGCCATCTGAGAGCCCATGAAACAGTTATGTATTATAGAGCATTCCTTTAAGATAGCCTTTAAAAATTTTTTTTTTTGCCTATAGATGCAGATAGAGTTAATAACAATTCATGAGGGCGCCTAGGTGGCTCAGTTGGTTAAGCGACTGTCTTCGGCTCAGGTCATGATCCTGGAGTCCCGGGATCGAGTCCCGCATCGGGCTCCCTGCTCGGCAGGGAGTCTGCTTCTCCCTCTCCCACTCCCCCTGCTTGTGTTCCCTCTCTCGCTGTCTCTCTCTGTCAAATAAATAAATAAAATCTAAAAAAAAAAAAATAACAATTCATGAATGATTGTTCCAGGATGGGTTATTATATAATTTATCTTCCTAATCATTAAAGAGTCATCCAAATAGTACAACCAGAGGCTCTCCCAAAATTTCCCCTGGAGCTATGGTCCAAATATAGAGTACTGAATGGCCTATTGATCCACCCAGCATGGCACTTCCTAAGGTTTTGATGCCTTGCCTGGGGTCATGGGATGAGGTGGCGATGGAGTGCCATGAGCCCTGGCTCTGCTCTCCATGTTCATCTCGCAGACCCTCCAAGCTCCAGCCTGCCATTGTTTGCACCCTCCAGCCTGCAAGGAACACCTTGCCTCCTCTCCCCTGACCTGAATCCAACCCCTCTTTGAGATCCAGCCCAGGTCTCTGATGTCTTCACTGACCACACACTCCAAGACCTTGCTGGTCTCCAATACCACATATTTCAGCTGCTCATGACATCGTCTATAACCATAAACGGCTTGGGAGTCTGACCTCGTCATTAAACCTCCCTCACGGTTCCCACAGTGTTAGACAAATGTCTAACTTGGCCCCTGTCCTGACACTTGGCCCCTGCCCCCCGGCCCCTGATTTCTCTCCCTCCTTTGAGCCCCTCTAGGTCTTTGAACTTCTGCCTTATTTCATCGCCTTTTGAGGGCTTCATTATATTGCCAGTGTCCTGTGGGCAGTCGCTCACTCATCTGCAAGTTCTCCTTTGGGGCCTGACAGAGTGCCTTGTACATAATAATAACAGTAAAATACCAACCACCCACATTTGCATATTGCTTTGCAGTTTGGGAAGTGCTTTTATATCTCTCTGCGATTTGACCCCATGCAATCCCGTGATCAAGCTGGATTATTATACTCCTTTTACAGACAAGAAGTCTGTGCCCAGGGTCCTGGCTTCTAAGATATTCTGATGCAAAGTGCCAGCACTCTGCTACCCCACCCTACAGCTCAATAAATCTTTGTTGAATTGATTTAATGCTACTTGGTTGGCTGCCTGGATATGGATGAGGGTACAAGAAGTAAGGAGCAGGGTTGGGTTGTTCTTTGTTGTAGCTTTTGTTGCTGTTCAGGTATTCATTATATATTAATCCATTTATTCATTCAACAGACAAGTATATGGGGCCAACTACGGTCCAGTGCCAGGCACTGGTTAAGCATTGGGGATGCACATGAACTTGCCCTCAGGTTGCTCGCTGTGTTAGGAGGGAGACACACAAGTAAACCCAAAATGGAAATATAAAAATACATCGTGTTAGGACTGTGGGAACCTAGATGGGGCCCTGAAGTCAGCTTGGGGTTGTCAGTGAGGGTTTCTCAGCAAAGTTGTCTCCTGAACTGAGTCTTGAAAGGCAGGCAGGAGTTAGCCAGCGTTTTGAGGGAGAGCAAAGAACGTCCCAGCTCGATGAACGAAGAAGGCGGGGTGGGCGGTGGGGGTCTGATTTGCTCCAGGTCAAATACAAGTTTTAGCAGAGTAGGAAGTAGTGTAGTCCAGTGGCTAAAAGCTTCCATGTCGGATGCACCTCAATTTTATTTATTTTTATTTTACTTAAAAAAACTTTTACTTATTTTTTTAAGATTGTATTTTTAAGTAATCTCTATCTACACCCAGCATGGGGCTCAAACTCACAGACTTGAGATCAAGAGTTGCATGCTCTTCTGACTGAGTCAGCCAGGTGCCCCAGCTGCACCTCAATTTTAATCCCACCTCGGTCATTGATTAGCCAGGTGACTATGAACAAGCCACCTAAGTTCTTTCTTAGAATCTTAGTCTCCTTATCTATGACATAGATAAAAGTCCTCTCTCGCAGACTGTTGTGAGGAATGTGAGCGAGACCAAAGGTGAGGCACTTAGCCCAGTGACTGGCACACTGGGAGCCCCCCCAAAAAGAAAGAAGACAAGCTTCCTCAGGGGATCGGCGTCATCCTTTGTGGCATAACTAAGAGATGGAATCAGCAGGACAGGCTGGGCGTGCCGACCACGACCTTCCCTCGTGCTTCCTCGGAGAAATATTGCTCCCCCACCTCACAGGGCAGAAGCACCGTGCCCACCTCTGCCTGGAAGAGCCCACGGTAGCAGAGAGAGAGGGAGGGGAGGGGAGAGAGAGAACCAAAGCTCAAGACGCACAGGCCGACGCACCGAACTGAGATCCAAAGCGTAACACTGGGAGTAAGGACACAAGAAGTGGGCGATTTTAGGGGGAGAAAAGACATCTATAAAATTCAGAAGCAAAATGTTCCTCTTCCACTGAATTTTGGGGAAGTTTTCATTAAGGCTTTCCTTCGACAAGAACATTGGCGCCACAGTTGCAGAGTTTGGGACCTCCGCTCCCCTCGTGTTTTTTCTCCCGGATGGTTTATTATTCCCAGTTTGCAAAACACTGTCACGTATAGTGCCTCATTTAAATCTCACAACAAGCCATGGCGTTAGGCTGTCATGACAACGAGGCCGCTTCATTTCACAGGTGAAGAAACAGAAAGCCAACTGCTCTGAGCTGAAGTGGACCGAGATCATCCCCATGTAGAGCTTCCTATAAAAATATCCCCCAGCTACGTACACCAAACAGAGCACATAGGCCAGGTTCCTACACAGGGAAAACTCTTTGAATCAGAACAAGGAAGGCCAGAAGCAAGCAAGCATGTTCCTAGCTATCACTGCTGAGTTTATGGCTCTTTTTTTTTTTTTTTTTTTTTGCTTCCTTGAGTTTATGGCTCTTGAAAAACATCTGCTACCAAAGGCTGCAGGAGGGTAAACACATTATGTGCAGGAAGTACCGGGAGATCACCGAGGCCAGCACTCGACCACAAGTATGTGAGCTTGAAAAGCCTGTCTCGGTCAGAAAGACTGAAAGGTAGATCCACTTGGGCTGGCCTTCGATGTGCTTTCTTGGCTTTAGTTTATATCTGTTAAGATGGGTTTTTTTTCCGGATTTATGGAGATGCCGTCGACATGTAACATTGTGTAAGTTTAAGGTGGAGGGTGGGATGGCTTGATACACATACACACTGCAAAATGTTTACCTCAGTAAGGTTAGTACCTGACATAATTACCATTTTGTTGTTACGGTAGGAACAGCAAAGATCTACACTTAACAGCAAATTTCAAATATACAATACAAAATATTTTTAAAAGGATAATTTATGGCTTAAGCAGTTTAGGAGATGCCCTGTGATACGGTCCTAGAGACACGCTATAGAACAATCTGCCACCCGCAGGTAAAATGGGAGCTTCGTAGATATCCACAGTGTTTCTATGTCTGTGGCGCTCAGTCGGTGTGATATTCAGTGCCTCCTAAAGCACCTGACATGTTTGTCTCATATAATCCTCACCCTAAACTTAGGAGGTGAGAATTTTTATCTCCATTTCCAGATAAGGAAACTGAGGCCCAGAGAGGCTGTGACTTCTCCCATGTCACAGAATGGATGTGTGGCAGCGACAGATTCAACACCAGGTCCGTTTTTCAAGGCTAGGACCCGTGTACTTTCTCCTCCATTCATTCTCTCTCTCAAGGAATTTAGCTCTTGATTAGAAACTTTGTGTTACTCTTTTATTGTTCTTTGGTTTTCCTGCCTTGCATTCCACCTGTGCTGCCCCACGGAGCATAATGATTAATTTTCAAAAATAGGACCAACATTTATTGAGGCCACAGTACTTGGCAACCAACCATTGTGCTAGGTACATTTTATGTGGTAATTTAGGAGATGGCTATTGTTTGTATCCTTTATCGTTTGCCTCGGTCATTGTAAGCAATCCCGAATGAAACAGAAGTACATCAAGAACAAGTAGAAGCCAATCATTTCCACTTTCTTCCCCCAAAGTAACCATTTTTAATAGATTTGTGGGTATTCTCTCAGATGCGTTCCTTAGCACTTAAAAATATGTGTTGAGGACAGGGACAAATGTACCAGGGTATTCCCATTGACAGATGAGGACAGAGGTTCAAAGAGGTTGAGCAACTGCCCAAGATGGAACTGTAGGCAAGTGACAGAGCCGGGATCACAAGCCAGGTCTTCAAATGCCTGGCCCACGGCTCAACCCATCACCTCTCCCACCAACCTGAGGTCTCAGCCCAAGAGCCACATGGAACGTCGCTCTGGGACGAATAGCTGGCTTTACTCGAGCACACAGTACATGCTATCAGATCAACTGCTTAGGATTCCTTGTGGACTTTGGTTTGTCTATTTGAGAAAAGAAGGTAAACATGCCTTCACCCTACTTCAACCGCAGGGGTGCTGAGAGAATGGAGTAAATAATGTCTGCAGCACACGCCCGGGCTCCTAGGAAGGAGGCTCTACTTGGAGGCAGAGGGGATGGGGTGGGAACACATCGTGCTCTCATGAAGACATGCCTCTGCAACTTCCTTTGGAGAGGCGCAGCCCTTGTTCCAGGGTTTCTTTCCAGCTGACTCATCCTGTGACCTTGAGAAAGTTCTCGGTCTCTCTGCACCTTTGTTTCACACTCTGCTGTAAACCAGGGCTAATAATACTTCCTACCTTGATAGGAAATGAACACACAAGTCCATAGCGTGTTCCTACCTCCCTGGGACCCAAGTGCAGGCACAAGGTGGGTGAGGTGATTGGGTGACCATCTGTCTCATTTTAGACAAAGGGACCTGTGGAAAAAGAGAACATATTTCAGCAGAAATGCATTTCTCCAAGGAAACTGACTGTTTCTTAGAACCTTGCCTTTGTGAAATTTTTACCTCATGCCTTTGTTAAAAAGCTTTGCTTCTCCTGAAATGTCCTCCCCCATCTCTTCTTGTGAAATTGTACCTGTCATTCAATGCCCTGCCGAAATGCCACATTTCCATGATGCTTGCCTCTGTTCTTTCAACTAAACACCGTATCTCTTCCCTCCGGATCCCCTGAACAGTGTTTGTCTTCTCTTAACCTCAGATTTTGCCAGGAATTTCAGGGATTTTTTTAATACAAATCTCATTCTCCTATATTAAAGGTAAGAATAATACCGTATTTCTCTAAGTTCTTAAACTACTAACACAGCTTCTTGCCCATAGTAGTTGCCTAATAATCAATAAGCACCAATTAATTGCTGAATGAATAAATGAAATGATGGAATTTTTGTAGAGGAAAAGTTGGAAGTCGTGGTGAAGTTCTGGTGAAGACGGACACCATGGAATACCAAAGAATTTTTGCTGATCCGCATTGAGCTGTTAAATTCACGGCCGTCGATGGACCCATCAATCCATTGATCCTTTGAACACACGCTACCTGAGCATCTCCTAGTGCAGGATGCTGTGAGAGATTCTTCAGTAAAGAATTCTGCAGGTCCTGAGTACTTGTGGGCCCTGGCCCATCTCATGTTAGCTCTAGTTTCTGGGCAGAGTTAAGGAGCTGTGTTTGTGTCAAGGCACCTGGGTTCTAATCTTGCTTCTGATCCCTGTTAGCTGTGTAACCTTGAGAAAGGCATCTCATAAATCTCAGTTTCAACTTATGTATAAAGTTAAATTGATGAAGAGGGGATAATACCACAGTGCTTGTTTTGTCTGACTCCCAAAGGTATTGGAGGCAAGTTGCAATGGTAGGGTGAAAGTATTTTGCCTTCCTTGAGAGCACTATGAAAGACATACACACATGTATTTTATATATATGTGTGTACAATATATGTATGGAATATGTAAGTACATATAGATTTTTAAATTAAGGGATGCAATGCATCATATATATCCAACAAATTTAATTTAATTTAATCTTTTAAAGATTATTTATTTATTTGACAGACAGAGAGAGAGGGAGAGAGAGAACACGAGCAGGGGGAGTGGGAAAGGGAGAAGCAGGCTCCCTGCCCGATGCGGGGCTCGATCCTAGGACCCTGGGATCATGACCTGAGCTGAAGGCAGTCCCTTAATGACTGAGCCACCCAGATGCCCCAATCCAACAAATCTTAAACGGTGCCATGAGAGACCTTAGAAAAACTCAGCAGGTTCAATTTGTGATACACACTTTTGGAACAATACATGGCAATTATTTGTTATAGATTTTTATAGCAAAAGCTAAAAAACATTGAAAAAGCAAAATTCTAAATTTCACTAGAAAATACCCATGATATGGCTCTATGACATGACCTCTGTTGTTGTCATTATACACACACCATGTTGCATACTTGCAATCAATGCATATATTATAGTTGGTGTTCCAGTTATATTTTTAAGATTATTTCAAACAGACCTTTCCATATTCACAATTTTAATGGCGGTATTATTTATCTACTATCAGAGTCAATTTAATTATTTCCTAATTGTTGGTCATTTGAGTAATTTTCAGTTTTTCATTATTACACACGGCCTATTTTTAATCACATACAGATTCCTACCCGCCACCTAACACATTCTTGGCTTGGCTCCCTCTACAGTCAGTTGATATATACCCAAGAAATGCCAACTCATTTTATTATTAGCCCAAGCAAAACAGAATTAGGAAGGAACCACCAATGTTTTATTTTAAAAATTAGATTGTGCATTTCCAAGATGATTTGTGAACCATTTCCTTTGGGTGAAGGGAGATCTAGACCATTTGCACCACAGTTTCCATTCATGAGGGAAGAGGAGTGATGACCTTCTATATGCCAGGGGATTTATACATTTATCGAATATTTATTGGGAATCTCTGAGGTATCAGGAACTGTTTTCAGCTGAGGACAAAAGGTTTAATCCTTACTTTCAGGGAGTAAAGGACCAAGGCCAGCAAACAGGCAATGATAAAGTAACGTGACAAACGCTGCTGGAGTAGTAAATTCAGGGTCCACACAAGGGAGCAAAAGATTAATGCCAGTCTGGTGGGGTGCTCTGGGAAGAAGTGTCACAGAAACTGAGGCCTGAGGACCAGTGGGCATTAACCTGGAGAGGAGTCGTCCAAGCACGGGAAACAATGTTTACAGAGCCAAATGAGACAGAAGATTTTTTTTTTTTTTTTTTTAGGGAGTACTAAGATATAATCGAAGTAGACGGTTTGAATTGGGGTATAGATGGAGATGAGGATGGAAAGGTAGGCTGTAACCAGATTAGGAAGGGCCTTGTAAATCCTATTAAACAACTTGGATTTAAAAATATCTGGGGTTCGGGCGCCTGGGTGGCTCAGTTGGATAAGCGACTGCCTTCAGCTCAGGTCATGATCCTGGAGTCCTCGGATCGAGTCCCTCATCAGGCTCCCTGCTCAGCAGGGAGTCTGCTTCTCCCTCTGACCCTCCCCCATCTCATGTGCTCTCTCTCTCTCTCTCAAATAAATAAATAAAATCTTTAAAAAAAAAAAAGACAAAAAAATATCTGGGGTTAGTACAGCTACTTTAGGAAACAGCTTGGCAATTTCTTAAAAAGTTAAATATAAAAAAGTTAAATATGACCCAGCAATTTCACTCATGTCTGGCCAAGAGAAACAAAAATGTATATCCATGGAAAGACTTGTATGTGAATGTTCATAGCAGCATTATTCATAATAGTCTAAAGGTGGAAACAATGTAAATACCCATCAGCTGATGAACAGATAAACAAAGGTGGACGAGGCATACGATGGAATATTATTCAGCCATAAAAAAGGAACAAAGTGCTGATGCTCATACAGCATGGATGAACCTGGAAAACGTGATGCTAAGTGAAAGGAGTCAGTCATAAAAGACCACGTATTGTGTGATTTCCATTTATATAAAATGTCAGACTAGGCAAATTTATAGAGACAGAAAGTCGATCATTGATTGCCAGGGACTAGAGGGAGTTGGGGAGAAATAGGGAGTGACTGCTAATGGGTATGGGGTTTCCTTTTAGGTGATGAAGATATTAAAAAATTGATTGTGTTGATGGTTGCGCAGTTCTGTTAATATACTAAAACCAAGGAACTATATAGACTTTAAATGGGTAAATTGTATGATATGTGAATTTTATCTCAATGAAGCTGTTAGAAAAATCTGGAGGCATACGGCTATAGATACTATAACACATATTATATACAAGATTGGCTTTCAGCCCCCTTCCAGCAAACTCAAACATGAAATATAGCAATATTTCTTGAGTCAAGGGCCCAAGGTCAGTTTCTCCCACTGGCTTGTTATATAGCCAGTATTTGAATAACTTCAAGGACCATATTTTTTTTAAGCTTAAATTAGGACCTGTCTTCTGTCAAGGGTTGGATATGATGCAGTGAAAAGAAATATTTGAATGCCAGACTAGCTTAAAATGTAGCCTATATACCCGTAACGGGTATCCCTCTCCACAGCACACACCAGGAAGCGGTCTGGTTCAGCGGACAGACAGACAGGCAGACAGACAAGGCAGCACTCGCCACTTACTTGTTGTGTGCTCTTAGCAAGTTCTCGGATTCTCAGATTTCTCCTCTGAAAAATGAGAATAACTGAATACATTTTCCATGTGATAGATTACAGATAAAACCCGTGTAAAACGCCTGGCCAGGCGCAGGGTAGGATCTCAATAAATAGTAGTTGTCATTATTAATATGACGATCTTATGTTTTTAAAAAGAGATTTGCTACAGTGCCAGAAAGCCAATGTTCTGATTCTCTGTTTTTTGTACTCTCTTCTAGTTCCTAGATCTGTTCTAGCTACATAAATCAGTCTTGCTTCTTGGTAAAAGTTATTTTAGACTAAGTATATTTTAAGTTTGTTCCCTTAATGAATTGCATGATTTTAAACTGACAGCTCTTTGATCTAATTTGCTGGCAGATTATGCAAGAAATAAATATTTTATTGAAATGCAAAAGCTAGTCAGTTTTTGCACCCCTTTCCTCCCCACCCCTGTGTGTGGGGAGTGAGGAGGGGTAGTAGGCACAGAAGTGGGTGCGGTTTTGTTTCTGACTCAGATCCAGATGGCATGGATCTGAAAGACCTCATGTACGGCTTGATCTTGGCCCCCATGCTCTCTTCCACCTGTTTCTGCACTGTCAGCAACTTCTCTTCCCTGTAGTGAATCTTGACCTTCTCTATCCTCTTCTCCTCCGAGGTGTCTATCACCCTCTGGGGTTTCCAAATGGCCCACGAAGGCGAGCTGGATCCAGGCAGACGATGTAAGGGCAGAGGGGAGTAGACAGGGTTTCCTCCAGCCTGGAGCAGGGAGGCAGGCAGGTGGGGGAGGGTCTGACACTCCCGCTGAGGGCCCCAGGAGGACTTGGCTGGCTTGGCGGCATTCCTTTTGTCTTTTCTCTAAAAGATGCTCCTGGGAGCCAACCAGAGAGCTTTCTGTGTTCATTTTGCATCCGGGGAACAAACACACAGCTTTGGCAAGGGAACATCAGACCTATAATAATAATTCAGATCTCTGACACTGAAGTGCAAAAAACATTTTCCATGACAGCTTAAAATTAATCACCACCACTTGCTGCGAGAGAGCCCTCTCCTTTATGCAGTGCCAGCTTTGGGACAACTGTTCAGGCAGCCGCAGGGCTTCCAGCGAAAGAGGGTGAAGTCTGCACAGACAATTGGCAAGCGGATTTACTCCCTTCTCTTTTGTCCTGGGGAGGATGTGTTTTCCGCTAAGAGAGTAAGACCGGGCTGGTAATTGATCACAGAGAACAAGCCACAATTGACTCTTCTGGGTGGGATTATAAATGCATCTGGAGCTCTTAGTGACACTGATAAACCACCAGAGACGCCCGCTTTGCAGCCGAATGTTCCGGAAATCGTTCTATGGTCTTTGAACTCATGTCAGGGGAAAAGAAAGGCGTCTATGCATATCACTTCCTTTATCGGGCTGATGAAAATTAATAATCAAACATTCTACCTTGACAAGGTCAAAGTAGAATTTGTTCAACGGATACTTATTTACTATTTAAAAAAATGTTTTAATTCATTCCTGCTGATGGTAAAAAGTTGAAATTGTTTTGGAGGGTAAACAGTGAACATGAAAATTAGTTCTCTTTCTCCTAACTTCTTAGTCCCATTCTGTAGAGGTTACCACTCTAAAGTTTGCTGTATATCCTTCAGAAAACTTGTTCTTGTGCATACAAGCCTATGTGTGTATGTGTGTATATATTTGCACTACACAGGGTTTTTTTTCATTTAACCATATATATTGGACACCTTTTCTTACCGGTGCCCAGAGAGCTACTTCATAGTTTTTGTGTTTTTTTTAAAGATTTTATTTATTTATTTGACAGAGAGAGACACAGCGAGAGAGGGAACACAAGCAGGGGGAGTGGGAGAGGGAGAAGCAGGCTTCCCGCCAAGCAGGGAGGCGATGCGGGGCTCGATCCCAGGACCCTGGGATCATGACCCGAACCGAAGGCAGACGCTTAACAACCGAGCCACCCAGGCGCTCCTACCTCATAGTTTTTAATGTTACATAGTGTTCCTTGGTGTGCGAGTGAATTATTTATTTAACTGGCCCTCTGATTTGGACGTTTGGGGTGTTTTTTGTTTCTTTGTTTATTTTCTTGGTTTGTTACTATGAACAATACCACAAACCTCATTTTTGGAGATTAATCTGTTTACATTTGTGCAAGTTTGTTTGTTAAATAAATTCCTAGAAGTGGAATATTTAGGTCAAAAGCTACGTGCAATTTAATTGGTGAAAGTTTGTGAGGTTGCTCTCCAACCAGCCTAGAAACGTAGACGGAAAGCTCTCTCTGTGCTCAACATTGTACTGGGTGCTAGGGATAAAAGGTCACAGTCCTTTTCCTTGACAAACTCAGAGGAGACATAAAGCCAATAAATTATTATAATGTAATGTGGTAAGCACCATAATCAGGGTTTTATGACACTCATCACTTTCCTGTGTTAGCCACTCATTTTATTCCCTCCCTGTGAATTCTAAAAGAGATTTTTTGAAGTGTTTTTCATTCCAAAGTAAATTTTTGGACTGTGATACATTTCCCAGGTTAAAAAAAGAAAAAACAAAAATAAGAAGTCAAGGTGGGATTGGCAGGGACTTCACTGATGAGGTCCAATCAATATTTTAAGAGGCTCCCAGGCCCAAACACTCCTGTGCCGATTACACCATTTGATCTTTGTGACGTTATGATTATTCCAATTTTACTGAAGAGGAAGCTGTGGCCAGAGGTAGGGGAGGAATTTGCTCAAAGCCGTACTATGAAAGAATGGTGTAGTTTGGTTTGGAATCTGGGTCCCTTTGATGGTGAACCCAGGGCCCTTTCTACAGAGCAACTTGGCCACGCCACCAGTGAGTCATGCTGTCCCTGAGGTTTTATACCATGGCCTTCACAACAACCTCGAGTTTACTGAGCAGAGGCAGAGTGCCAAGAATAGAGAAAAACAAGTAGGAGGAAGACCCACTACTTGCTCTTGGAAAGCAGACTGCTTAATGGGGAAGCAGGTCTCCAACTAAATATATATGAACCATATGCCAGTCATCCTGACTGACGTCATTCCAGACCAAGGCCATGGCCCTGAGGAGAGGCTGATTCTCTGGAGTTAAGAACATGGCTTGTTTGAAGGAGCAGAGGGTGATTTGGGAGGAGAGGGGGAGCATGGAGCTGACAGAACAGCATGTGCAAGGCATGGGGAAGGCCAGTGTGGTTAGGTGGCTGGAGTTTGAAGGGCATGGGACTTATGTAGGAGGCTAGGCTGTGGGCATATTACAGAGATGTTCAAGGCCACATCCCCAAGTCTGAACTTTCTTTGTCAAGTATGAAAATGTTTTTGAACAGGAAAATGAATCTGTGTTGCAGAAGAGTGAAAGCCAACAGTAAGCAGGGAAAATTGGACTAGGGCATGATTGGAGACAGGGAAATCAGTTCGGGGGCCACTGTGGCAGTCTGCACAGAATTCCGCCTGGCTAAGGGAGATGGCCACAGAGAATGCATGGACTGGGAAGGGTTTGAGCTGTGGTGGAGCTGGACCCTGCATGATCTGATCAAGTCATAAGGTTTGTTGAAGGGAGGAGGGAGAAAATGAGAGATTTCTAGCCCAGACGGAGTGGTTAGGCTATTAATGGAGATGGGAGCTCTTGAGGGGTGAGGATTAGGAGTTCAGCTTTGGTGTGTGGAGCTTGAAACCAGGCGGGACAAACATGTGGGAGGTCTAGAAGGCAGTTGGAAAATACAGTCTGGAGTCTAGGAGAACACCAGAGCCAGAGATGCAGATTTAAATCATCTCTGGAGATTATAGTTAACGCTAAGGGAGATTGTTTGGAAGAAGAGGACCGAGAAGCAGATCAATGGAGAAGGCCTAAATTTAAGCAATAATTAGGGAAAGAAACTAGGGAAAACAACTGAGAAATAAGAGGGGTAGGTGAGGATGCAGGTAGTATGGAAACCAAGGGAAAGAATTTTAAGAAACAGTGGTCAAAAGTTGGTGTATTATAGAAAATTTGACAAGACATGAGTTGAATGTCACTAATTAATATGTTGAGTGTCATACTTAGGAAATTTTGAGATAACGAGTCTACTGGAGTGGAAAGTGAAGTACACTGGAAGCAAATTTGCAAGTGGGTGGAAGAAGGAGGGAGAGGTGACTTAGGTTAACTCTTTCCTAAGGGAGAGTGGGAGTAGAGCTGAGGTTCTCTAGACCACTTCTGCCCCTTCGTTATGACTGGCTCAGAAATTAGGGCAGGAATAGAATATATATCTGAGGATTTAGCTCCAAGGACTTAAGTCCAAGGTACAGAGCCCAAAGCCTATAGGCATGCTTCTCCTTTACTCCAACAGTGTTTCAAAGCATTTCTAATGGGAGGCACCTAAGTCAGAATCTAGCAAGCCAAGTACAACTTGAGGGGAGAGTCTGGGGCAGCTGGTTCTCAGAGTCCAGCTGGGAGGTCATGATCATCCCAGACCAACAGGCCTTTCTGTAAGAGAGTGGACCCACCAGCATGCTGGAGTTATCAGTGAACACTCAAGGCTCTGGAAAAAAGAACCATCAAGAGTAAGATAGAGAGAAAGGACAAAACAGAAGCCCCCTTTGTAGGAACTGGGCCAGGGATGTGGGAGAGATGAGGATAGTGGAGAGCTTGACTGTGGATCCAGTTGGCAGCAAAAGAGCCTCTAGGGACACACAAGAACATCTTGACCTGGGCAAAGGGTGACAATCTATAACCATAGAGGAGGATTTACTGTCAAGCCAATGAATCTGAAGCCTTGGGCCCCTCTCACTTGCTTAGTCCCCTTCCAAGACCCTGTTGGGGGGCCTGGGAATGTGTTGACAGGGAATTACACGTTAATAAAACTTTCAAAATTAAAACATTTTAGCCCCAGTTCACTAGGCCTGCTGTCCTTGGCCTTGGTCTTGCTCTCTGTCACATTTCCCCTTATGATGGTGGTGTTGGGATAGCCATGGGCATTTTGGGGATACAGTTAAGCGGAGATTGATTTGTGAGTTTAATCTGGGCTTAATGGAATAGATTTATATGGTTCACAGTCACTTCCACTTCTACTCAGTTACTGCTGGCCATCAGGTGTGGTGACCTGAAGGTGCAGGGTAAGAAGACTTATCAGGGTACAGATGTGTCCCACCATACCCAGCCCCAGAAGCAGGAGGAGAGTGGAAGAGAAACAAGCCTTGAAATGTAGAGTCAAAGGTAAGTATGTGGAAAATTCTTCCAAATTCTACAGCTCATATGAAAGGAATCTGATAAAGATTAAATTTAATGACAGCTCTAGAAATTGGAACTATCAATAATAAAAAAACAAATTTCAAAGAACCATGTTAGAAAAAAAGAGGGCTTTATCTTTCTATTCTCTCTATAAATTATATCACAAAATCACTTTCAGATCAAGAAATGATCAAAGATGATGCAGTAAAAAATATAGGAAAAATGTATTATAGAGGGATATTAGGCAGCAAATTGACAGAAACATTCTATTACTCTCTCTGGATTTTTTTGGTCAGCTTTTCTAGAGGTATCAGCTTTTAAAAATTGCTATTTGTTGTGATGTATTTTCTCATTTTGATTGAATTTTTACTTTCATATCTAATTTTAATTTTAACCTTTTTCAGTGAAAGTAGGCCCCCTAAGTTGCACAAGCTTAAGACTTTATAAAACCTGGATCTGCCCTGCTTTGATCTTGCTTATTTATGGTACCAGAAGTATTATTGGATGTGAAAGGATCTTTGTGTGTCTAAATAAGGAAGAAAATCTGAATATGCAAATATGTGGTCTCTATTCTGCCGTAACCTCTTTACTCGATACCACGGAGAGGCAGATCCATGAGTCATCCTGCATAGTAATGAAGCTGACTGAGAATGAATTCTAAACACTTTAATAGGCAAATTTTTTGGAGGAAAGGTGTACTTAGCACAAGTGCATGATAAATATTTGCTGATTTGAGGAAAGATGGTATGTAAATATACAGTCTCTCTTGTAAAAAGATAGGATTTTTTTTTTTTTTAATCTAAGGGAAGCTAGTAGCTGGCAAATATAATCATCATAGTTCCTACTGACCTTCACTTTCCTTCTCATTATCTAGCCCCTTCTCCTCTAATTAGCCAGTAGGGTAAAATGTGGACCCAGACAATGGGGCAGAAGAGATTACAACCTGCATTCATTCATCAAACTTTTATTGAATATCTACTGAAGCTAGCATGGTCTGGTCAGCAGCTTGGATGTGCAAATGTGATCACCTCTCTTCTCTTTTTCCAATTAATCATGCAAGATCCCACGCCCAACTTCACAGGAAGTACATCGTCTCCCTCTTGAGGCATCTCTGATTTGTCCGAGAGCATCAGATCAGTCCAAAATGCTAGGCTAGTCCTGGTTCTGCCAGCAGGGAGAACAGTAGCTAAATCAGTGTACTGCTAACATTGCTTATGTTACGCCTCGCTGTTGCTGTTAAAGCTGGTCCCGCTCCTAACTGTGGATGCTCATGCATTATGCTGATGACGCATTACTTGTCCAGACCCCCCATCCGTGGTAGTGGTGCCTCAACTTTGGACTCCAAGTTTAGAACTCTTTTAATTAACACTGACATACTTAGGCATTACTCTAAAGCAGGACCCTGTTGCCAAGGAGGTTCACTTCATAGCATTAACTACCCTTCTAGGAAGCTCTCCCCCAGCTCAGATTCCCCTCCCTGTGGCAGTCCACCTCTGAGAGTTTCCCTGCCAGCATCAACCTCATTGGACAGTTTCTAATAATGTTGGACTCCGATAAGAAAAGAATTGGGGTCTCAATCCATTTGCTTGCCCCCAAAAGAACCCTTAGATGCTTTGTGGATTCATTCATTTCATCTCCTCTTACCCCCCTCCAAACAAGAGCAACCACCAAACAGCTTTGCAGACTGAGGGGCATTCAGTGGAGTTGAGTCCTCCACTCAGCCCACTGATTGGCAGCCTGTCACAAATATAAAAACGCTAGGTTCTGAATCCCGGGTGCCCCATTACATACTATGGCTCAGGCTTTAGAGTTCAAGATAAAAGACACAATTTGGCCTTCAGGGAGCACACAGACTATAAATAAATAGTTTTGATGAGTGTAATACTTGAATATGCAGCTTGCAAAGTGTCCATGGGGTGCTAGGGAACCACAAAGGAGGGGCTTTTAAATTAACCAGGACAAGCAACAATCTGAGCGACAGACAGACAGCCACCGTCTGTTCTGAGCTCCCAACTGTCCCTCCTCTCCAAGGCTAGCCCATTATCTTTGAACAAATACATGTACCCCTCTGCTCATTTCCTGGATGCTTTCTAGCGGTAGAGGGGTCTCCCCAGGGCTGGGACTAAGATGAAGCAAATTCTAAGGGTTTACCAAAAGCTTAGTAATTGAGATTTTATATATTTTTAAAATAATGATAAATTATGGCCTATAGGCCAACTGCTTGGTTTTAAAAATAGAGTTTTAGGGATGCCTGGGTGGCTCAGTCGTTAAGCGTCTGCCTTCGGCTCAGGTCTTGATCCCAGGATCCTGGGATCAAGTCCTGCATCGGGCTCCCTGCTCAGCAGGGAACTTGCTTCTCCCTCTGCCTCTGCCTGCCCCTTCCCCTGTTTGTGTGCATGGTCTCTCTCTCTCTGACAAATAAATAAATAAAATCTTTAAAAAAAAATAGAGTTTTATTGGAACCAACATAAGATTAGGGTAAGGTGAGTGAGGCAGGATCATGAAAGTACAGGCTTGGATCCTGTTTTCATTTAAAATTGTGATATTTTGTCCATCATGGATTTTTACATTAATTTTGACTTTTTAACATCTTAGGACATTATTTATCTTGACTTCTGAGGTTTTGGTGCTCCTATAAATTATGTGCCCTGATGGAGGGGGGTGGGTGGGGGATGGGCTAGATGGCTGATGGGTATTAAGGAGCGCACTTGTGATGAGTACTAGGTGTTATATGTAAGTGATGAATCACTAAATTCTACTCCTGAAACCAGTATTACACTACATGTTAACTAACTAGAATTTATGTAAAAATATGAAAAAAAAAAAAAAGAAAAACCACATGAACTAAATGCCCTTCGGTAGGTGAATGGATAAACACATTCTGGTCCTTCCATACAATGGAATAGTATTTAGAAATAAAAAGGAACAAACTATTGATATACAAAAAAATTATGTGCCCAAGGCGAATGCCTCACTTGCCTCATTCACCCTAGTCTTGGCCCTGAGTCCATTCCCACCAGCCTTTCAGATGGATTTCATCATGTCTGCATCATCAGTTAAACATGGCTGAGATGGCTGTCGTAGCTATGGAATTAGAAGGTATGGTAGGCTCTACAAATGAAAAGAACAGCTTCCTAGGAGAGAAAATATTAGGTGACTTCTCTGGATTTAACAGTTTAGGAAGACCTCTCTGAAGAAATGGCATTTAAAATAATACCAAATTTTAAGAAAAATTATAACAATGGCACAAAACTCTAATATACCCTTTACCCAGATTTGACAACTTCTTTTGTGTATATTTTTAAATAAAATACTTATTTTAATAGTTGGTTTGTCAGCTTTGAGGAATGTTCTTTTTTTGTTTACCTTTTTTAGTAATCTCTATGCTCAATGTGGGGCTTGAACTTATGGCCCCGAGATCAAGAGTCACATGTTCGTCTGACTGAGCCAGCCAGGTGACCCAAGGAATGTGTTTTGACTCCCCATTATTACAGATGTAGAAATCACTAAAAATCACTAAACTTATTTTACCTCTCACCTACTTTCTCTTTTCCTTTACCAATTTTTGTTAATTACATAGTTTGTGCATCAACAGGACACATAATTTTACATCCTTTCCAATTATTCTAATGTGTAGAATTATTTTATTTATTGATATTTTTAACATAGTTTTTAAGATTTTATTTATTTATTTGAGAGAGAGCACGAGCAGGGGGAAGGGCAGAGGGGGAAGGGCAGAGGGAGAAGCAGACTCCCCGTTGAGCAGGGAGCCCGACCTGGGGCTCAGTCCCAGGACTCAGGGATCATGACCTGAGCGGAAGGCAGATGCTCAACCTACTGAGCCACCCAGGCGCTCCATGACTTGACCATTTTTTTTTGACATATTCACCAACTTTTAACATATTGCCACATGTGTTTTCTCTCTTTCTATTCATCCCTTCCTCCCTGGAAGATTAAGGAAAAAGAGGTGATAAACAATGATTTGGAGTCTCTGAAAAAATGAGAGAAGATGGGATTAAAGACCCACTTGGAGGAACTGGGTTCTGGGAGAAGGGACTCTTCTTTGCAAGAAGAGAGAGAGAAAAAAAAGAACGGATGTAGTAGCAGGTAGGAATGTGGATTTAGTGGTGGGAAAATGGGGAAAGTTTTGCCTGGTGACTTACATGCTCTAAATTAGGAGTAGGGCAAGGCTAGTGCTATGAACTGATTGTGTTCCCCTGTCCAAATTCCTAAATTTGAAGCTTAATCACCACTGTGACAGTATTTGGAGGTGGAGCCTTTGGGAGATAATTGGCTCATGAAGGCGGAGCCCTCCTAATGGGATTGGTATCCTTAGAGGAAGAGACTTGAAAGCTTGTTTCCTCTCTCTTTCTCCACGATGTGAGGACATAGCCAGGAGGCAGTGGTCTACAAACCAGAAAAAGGGCTCTGCCCCGACACAGAATCTGCCAGTCTTGACCTTAGACCTCCAGCCTCCAGAACTTTGAGAAATAAATATTTGTTGTTTAAGTCAACCAGACTATGGTATTTTTGCTACTGCAGGCTGAACGAAGATAATTACTAGCTGAGGGTGAAGGAAGATGTGGAGAAGATATGAAATTGTTTCTGTGGTGAGGATGGTAAAACTCACATCCGAAAAACACTGTAACCTGACTGAGTGGATCCTGAATGCCCATTCGATGTCAGTGATCAAGAATTTAAAGGATCACCGATGTGCCAGGTTGGATGACTTTTCTCCCACCCCCTAAGGCACCAGTGTAAGTTGAAACAAAGCAAATTGCTGGACTTGGCCAGCACTGGAATGTGACAGGAGAAGGACAGTGCTGGGGAGGTGAGAGGATTTGAGAGAATGAATGTCATGCCCAACGGGACATGGCATCTGAACGGGACATTTCCTCCACCCCCACTAGATTTCTTCTGCTGGACCACCTGATATTCTGAACCAGTGATTAGAGGCCAGATTAACCACAGTCTGGAGCAAGAATTCCTTTTGCAAATTTATGGTCTGGAGGAGGAATACTCTGAGAGAAAAAGGCTTCCCTGACAACAGAAATATTTAATAGGGATTTCTCTCCCTTTTGAGCTTTTCGAGGATGTTTATATTCATATTTGGAATAAAAATAAGATGATTCCATTTCTCATAAGCATATAATTGTTTATGTCTTTTTTTAAAAAAGCTTGGAATAGTTCCCAAAGATGATATTGTTCATCTTTATCTACTAGTGAGTGAAGAATGTGAGTTGGTAATTTTAAAGTGGGGAAATTGAGCACTGAGATAACTTGCCTGATGTTACCAAGCAAAGCAGTTACAGAGATGGAAAAAGAACACAGACACTCGGCTTTCTAGTTTCTATTTACCAGCTTGTGTTTCCATGGAGAAAAATTTGGAGAACTCCAATCAAACAGACGCTGAGCCTACATTCTATTCCTAAAGATACGTGTGGACCAGGTTCATCAAGGCTTGCAAAGCTTTTGGAGAGCTAGGAATGATTTTGGTGGGGGCATGAAAGACAAGATAATTTTAGTTCAATTTTGGGAAGCATCCCATCCCACCTTGTGAGAAACTGAATTGGGTGTCAGTTTGGGGCTCACTCAATGCAGGTTTTCCTAACACCATGTCAGCCCAACGGGCATGCCCTGCCCCTGCAATCACCCCTTTTTACTCACTCTGCCCTCTCTTTCTTCTCCACTGTGCAAACTTGACCTAGCTCCTCCCTTAAGAGGCCCTCTTCCAAAGAGCTGTTCCCTGAAACTTTGCCATAGTGATCCCTCCCTGTAAGTGTTGTACTGAATTGACCCCATGTTTATGCTTATCATTAAGGGGCACATATCTGTTCTTCTCCAAGGCCGTAGAGTCCACTTAGTGGGATGCTAAGAAATGCTTAACAGTCAGCTCTTAATTTTTTTTTTTTTATAAAAAGCCCTGATTTGTAAGGTTTGCCAGTTTCCATGGTGTAAATACTCCCATCATGACTGATCGCAAGCTACAGACATGACAACACTGCACACTGAGTTGGGAAGGAATGCGCGTGATCGGTTCGAATGAGCCAGCACAGGTTGGCTTCGGCATATCAGTGGCGTATTAGAGACACACTATGTATTCTTCAGATTTTCTTGGACTCCCTCATCTCTTGGATCCACAATTGCTCTCTCCACCTTAGCTGCCACCACTGTGTCAACGTGGGCTCTGTGGGCTTATCGACTGAAGTGAGCAAGATGCCTACCCTGAGCACCCTCTTTAAAACTGATAATCTTAGTTCACTTTACATTCCCTTTCCCCGTGCCCCCTTCTAGCTTTTCCATAGCATCCCCTTATATATTGTATAATTTACTCATTAGATTTATTGGTTTTTATCTGCTTCTTCCAAATAGAATGTTCTCAGGAGGGTTAGGGATTTTTTTTTTAAGTTTTTTTTGTTTTGTTTTGTTTTTAATGATGTACTCCAAATCCTTCGAACAGAGGTGGCATTGAATGAGAGGCTATGGATTCTATTCTCTCACTCCCCACCAAGCCCCTAGAATGGTCCAGATCACTTGGACTAAATAAATCCTTGCGGCTTGACTGACTTCTGAGAAGTTGAAGAGCGAGTCCTTGACAGCGAAAGTGGAAACAGACAGTTTTTATCAGACCCTGAAACTGCTCTCACCGAACAAGCACACAATTCTTCAGCAGGGGAAATCAAGTGCCTTCTCGGAATCGGAGAGCTTGGCAAACAGTTCTTATTCACAGTGTGATTAAAGCATTATCTGAACCCTCCCCCTCCCCCAGGAACAGGAGAAAGAATTCATTAAGGTCTCATCAATTTAAATTTGTTTTCAGGAAGCAAAAATCAATCTGTCATCCTTAAAACTCACTTGGCCTTGCACACTGAATGGTTCAATCCTGCAGAACTCACCTGCTGCTAAACGGATTAGATCCCATCATGGGGAATGCTGACTTGGGTTCACACAGCCCCAGCAGAATATCTGAGGGCAGGCCTGGCTTGAAAGAGGAGGGCCAATCGTCCTGTGGCTGAAAGGCATGGAAGCTGATGGATACCCTGAGAATGGAGGAATGATTTTTCTTTTTAGGTTGTGATATTTGTTCTGATGCATTGGTGCATTGGTTTATTGATGCATTGATTTATTGGTGATCTCCCGCTTGCTTAGTGGCTCAACATGCCGGTAGGGAAAAAAAGGATAATGATCCCAGTTTTACAGATGAGGAAAGTAAAACTCAGATTGAAGCTCTATAGTGCTTATATCTACATAATAACCTCATTGTAAGTTAGAGTTGCTGGCCACTGTCTCAGCTTTGGGCCACACTGAAAGACCCTTCGTCTTCTTCCTTTTCCCCCTCTTCCCCCATCTTCTCTCTATGGGCTACCAGCTTGCTTCTTAGCCTCTCCATCACTATTTCTAAGAATAACGGAGTTATGGGGAGTAGCTATTGTTGCAGAGAGCTTGTGATCTGCTCTCAGGCTTCCAAGTTCTTGGTGTGAGTTCGCTATAGCCCTTAGTCAACCAACAGTTTAAGTAGGATATTTCTATAGTGTATTCAAATTATGTAGGATTGGGATGGGTTTAGGACATGCAATGGAAGGAGGGAAAAGCAGTTCTGAATTGCTGGTAAGGAGAAATTTAAGAGCAAATGAACTAAACACTTTTTCTATTATAGAAAGCTCAGGATAGAGGTACGAACTAGATTTGAATTCACAATTTACCTACTGCATATTCTTGGGAAAGTTACTTAACTTCTCTGAAACATAGTTTCCCCATCTATAAGAAGAGGGAAATAATAGGTACCTCCACAGTTGTTGTAAAGAGAAAATGAAATAAAAATATGGAAAGCTCCTGGCATCTATTAAATGTTTAAAAGCACTTAGTTTCTTTTGCCTCAGACTGTTGTATTTGCTTTAATATAAATCCCCAAATTCCTAACTTTTCCATCATAAATGCTCCATAATTTGTTGGAGAAGAACTTAATTCAGAGAAGGAAAAGGTCCTGTAGAGATCTCTGAATGATAATGATGTAGTGTGTTTATAATTGGGAAGCAATGTGCCACTCTAGGAATTCTATGTGCAATTCTTCCAGCATCTAAAGGGTGGGGGACACTGAGGCATCCAGTGAGAAGTGATGAGACAATGCTATTCAAGGAGTCTAAGGAGCTCCAACTCTGTGTCTTGATTAACCAGTTCTATGCTCTTCCATTCTTGCCCTCAATGGTTGGTAATTCCCTGACCCTGGGTATTCTGAGAACCACTGTCAGCAAGTTTTGGGTGCCTCTAGCGGGGATGAGAAGAAGAAGAGGGGAAAAAAGAGAGTGAGCCTGAGGGAGGAAAGAGAGCAAAGCAATAACTCCAAAAAGGAAAGAGTCGGAATTGGTACCACGTGGCGATTTGAGTTTACACAACACTTTCATATACATTATTTGAGCTTCCCAGCAATCCAGGAGAAAGGTATTATTGTCCCCATTTCTTAGATGCATAAGTGGCTTTACCAAGATCTCATAGCTAGTAAATGGTATGAGACTTAAACTCAGCTCTCCAATTTCCCACGTGGACCCTCCATCGTACCTATGTTGTTATGGAGAGGTTGGAAAGGGCCACCCATACTGGCGTGAGAGTCATCAACAGTGTCACAGGCCATTCAGGATAAAGGACAGCTCTTCATTTGTTGATCATATATGCATTCAACCATTATGTGGTGATCTTTATGATATAAGTTGGGGAGAAAATAAACAGCTAGTTACAACAGTAAAATTGTAATTTTGGAGAGTATACATGGTTCTAGGAGAGTAAATTGGGAGTTATACTTAATCTAGTTTGGGGACAGTCAGCTAAACTTCCTGGAGGAGATGTCATTCAAGTTAAGAGCTAAAGGACCAGCACGAGATGGTCGGCAAGGTGAGGAGGTTTTGGAAGAATATGCTAGAGGCTAGAGAAAGCAGAGAAGCTGAAACAAGTGTGAGCTTGAGAGTTCACTCTAGAAAGGAAAGCAAAATTCATACAATAACTAGCTTTGTAATCCAATTAAGAGCATTGGACTTTAGCCTGAGGGCAATGCAAAGGCCTCAGGGAAATTACAAGATTTGATGCACATCTTGGACTGATCGCTCTGGCTGCAGTGTGAAGGATGGATCGGCCAGGGGCAGGACTGGAGGCAGAGAGACCAGGTGGGAGGCTTTGCGGTAATCCAGGGAAGAGACATTGTGGCATGCCACTGGGGATGGAAGAAGTGGACTGATTAGAAAGGGAGTAATAAATTAGAAGAGCCAGAACTTGGTGATAGCTTGGCTATGGGGAGCAGGGGCGGGGGAGATAAAGGCCCCATTTGCTGAGTGACGGAATGCTGGAGGAAGAGCAGACTTGTCTGAGGGAGACAGAGAGGCCCAGGGAGATCCACTCAGGCTGAGATGGAATCATACCAGATAATGCTTAGTCCACACTTATCAAGGGCCATGGGTTGTACATGTATTGTCTTATTTAATCCTCATAGCATTCACCTTTCTGAGCCATATTATTACCACATACCAGGCACCATGCAAAGAACTTTACATGAATTGACTTATTCACAGTCACCTTATGAGTGGAGATATTATTATCCCCTATTTTACAGTTGAGGAGACTGAGGTTCAGAGGGCCTGAGTGATTTAGTCCAAGCCTCACACCCACAAAGTGCCATAGTTGACACCAGAACCAGTTTACAGCAGAGTCCTTGCTTGTAACCACGTATTATCTTGCTTCCCCGTGGAGTGTTCGAGACCTATAAGGTGTCCCAGAGAATATGTCTCGTGGGTAGTTGGAGTCCCAAAATTGAAGCTCAGGCAAGAAATATGAGTGGGGAATACAGACTTGTGGTTTATCAGCCTACAGATGGTATTTAAAGCCATGGAAGTGAATAGCTGTGCAGGTTAAAAAGAGAAAAAGGCTATGGGAAAAACTCGAGGAACCCCAGTGTTCATAGGCCCATGGAAATGGAGCCTGTCTGCAGTGGCTGGAAAGTGGGAAGACACGGAAACCTAGGGAGGGGAACCTTTTTAGGGCAGTATGGCCGCATGTGTCAATGCTGTGACAACCTTGAAGAAGATGAGGAGGTGAGCATGGCGTCAGCACCATGGAGGTGACCTTAGCAAGAGCCATTTTAGTGGATGGCTGAGTGTGTTCCAGAAGTGAGAAGAAGTAAGGAATGGAGAAGGGGAGCATAAATCACTCTGTCCCCCTTTGAAAAACTTTTTTAAGTATGAAGAGTAACAACAGGTTAACCTGAAGAGGGTTGGTCTAGAAGGGGAAAGTTTTTCTGTAAGATGGGGAGATTTGAGCATGTGTAAATGCTGATGGGAAGGAGTCTAGACAGGGAAGCTGAAGACACAGGGAGGACAGATTAGAGGAACCATGAGGTTTCTGAGCTGTGGGTGGTTTCTGACCCAGAGTTCAGGTCCTTCTCTTTTTAAAGACATATCCCTTGAGTGCCTACTCCATAGAGGGTTGGGTCTCAGAGGTACCTCTTCATAACTCCTACTGTGACTGAGGGGGAAGGGGGCTGTGTGGGAAGATTTCTGAGTGGGGGGGGTGGATGAGGAGGAGCACTACAGGGTCTGGGGAGGAGGGAAGATGCTGAATCTGATTCATGGAGTTGAGGGACATTTGGGGGCAATGGGAAGGAAGGAAATAGCCACTCTGGTGACTGGGGAAACAGAAGAGCTGTGTTGTGTTGAGGGCCTGCTGACGGTAGGATGCCATGGAATAGCATCCGTTTGCTCGGGTATGGTGATAACCTCCAGTGGCACCCAACTGTCTTGGGATGGCATCAGGTGGATGCTTGGTTTGAACCATGCTTTCATCCCCCTTCCTTTAGGTGGAAGCTATAAAAGGATAATAGGACAAAATAATGAGGATATTGGCAAGAAACTAGGTGAACTGATGGACCAAATGGGATCTAGAATATATGTGGAAGGAAATGAAAATCAAATGGGCCTGAGAAATTAGAATCTACAAATTGGCACTCCCTTCAAAAAGCAGAACCTAATTCGCCTCTCCTTGAGCATGGGCTGAACCTAATGCTTCCCATCTAACATTTGGGGAAAAGCAGAAGGTGCTAGGTTATAAACGACAAATGTGGGGCACCTGGGTGGCTCAGTCGGTTGTGTCTGCCTTCGGCTCAGGTCCTGATCCCCGGGTCCTGAGATCGAGCCCCATGTTGGGCTCCCTGCTCAGTGAGGAGTCTGCTTGTCCCTCTCCCACTGCCTCTCCCTTCCCCCACTTGTGTGCATGCTCTCTCTCTCTCTCTCAAATAAATAAATCAAATCTTAAAAAAAAAAGTTGGATGCCTGGATGGCTCAGTTGGTTAAGCGTCTGCCTTCAGCTCAGTTCATGATCCCAGGGTCCTGGGATGGAGTCCCTCATCGGGCTCCTTGCTCTGCGGGAGGCCTGTTTCTCCCTCTGACTGCTGCTCCCCCTGCTTGCGCTCTCGCTCTCTCTCTCTGTCTGACAAATAAATAAAATATTTAACAAAAAAAAAATGAAGAAGAAAGTCACTGTGGCTTCCTGCTTGCTCTCTCTTGGATGGCTTGCTCTGGGGAACTTAGTTGGCATGTCTTGAGTCTTCATGGTGAGGAATTGAGGCAGACCCCTGGCAACAACCAACGTGAACTTGCTAGGCATGTGAGTGAACGACCTTGGAAGGAAGCACACGCCTCCAGCTCTGTCAGATATCTGGGCCACAACCTCCCAAGAGACCTTGAGCCAGAACCCCCCAGCTAAGCAGCTCTTGGATTCCAGACTCTCAGAAACTGTGTAAGTCAATAAAGTTTTATTGTTTTAAGCAACTAAGTTTGGGGGTAATCGGTTTTGCCACAGTAGATAACAATAAAGGCCCTGAAAAATACCAGAATGGGAAAGGATGGTAGAATATTGGAATTCCAGATTTCAGAGGTTGAACGGTGGTGGGTTCATGGCAATAGCCGTCTGAAGTTGGGCTAGGAGTGATGGACACTGAGTGAGAATTCCAGGAAACTGAGATGTTGGCCAGGTTACGTCAATAGGCAGTGAAATTACCCAAATCAAGGCAGAAGTTGGTTTAAAGAAAAAGCCTGTGAGCTGCGGGCTAGGTCTTGAAAGAACAGGGATAATTAGGATGTGGGCACACAAAGTCCATGAGTGGGGGCAGATGGCACACACAGGAATTTTACACAGGAGTGAAGGAATAAGGATTTGAGAGTAGCACAAGCTAGAGAGAGGGACCGCATCTGTCTCTGGATTATAGGTCCCCATGGTGTGGTGAGATGAGCAGTCGCACTTAGGACTAATTTGGAGATGGCTAGGTTTTACTAAAAGCCCAAAGCTGGGAATCCACTCAGGCAAGAGGCCAAGAGTGTAAATGTAGGTAAATATGTTAATGGTGATATGGGGAATGCTGGCTGGCACAATGAGTGGTTTGGAAAGAAAGGGAGCTGAGGGTGTGTGTGTGTGTGTGTGTGTGTGTGTGTGTGTGTGTGTGTGTGTGTAGGACTGGGGGAGGAAGTGTGGTAGTAAATTAAAGCTGAAGCACATCAAAGAAGATCCAGACGAGGTTAATTGACTGGCTCGTGAGTTTTCCAGGATACCCCTCCAGTTCCTTACAGAAGCACTAATTCAATTTATCAGTGGTGCATGCCTATAATATGCGCATTACTGGAGTCTCACAAACACAGAGGCCCTGCATGCTGGACACGGCATTCGGGTCACACTCGTTCGGAGACACTAAGATTATTTTCTCGGCTGAGATTAAACCAGAAGTTTATTTTGCTCATAGAAAATACGGCTCTTGGAAAAGTACAATTTATCCTTCACATTGTTTGAAAGAATATAGCTAGAAAAAGACGTCTAAAGGCAATTTTTTTTTTTTTAAATTCTAGACAGGTAGGTAATGGGTATTGGTTGCTACTTGGTTGGTGTCTTTTTTGTTGCTGTTGTTGGTTGAAGAGGTTATTTTTTTAATTTCTTGTTTCAAAAAATGAAAAAAACACACACCCATATTTTCTATTCCTGAGGGTATCCTATAGAAAATAATTCAGTGTTTGGGACTTACTCAGGTTTTTAGAACAAGTAAATGTTGCTTCAGTATACAAATAGATAGTTATGTAACAGGAATATTCTGAGTTGGAGTTACAAAGATGGTGACTTGAAGTCCTATAAAGGATGAAGATGGTTATATGCACATACAATACAAGAAAATATATATTATTTGAAGGCCAGAAAGAAATATAAACTCACAGAAGTTTCCCTAGCTATCAAGTGACAGTTCTGAAAATGTGTAAAAAGATAGGCGATGAGGAGGGGAGGTTACTTAGTGTTCACTTAACATGTAGAAACAGCTAGAACTGAAGAATCCATTGAGTGTTTTCTGCAACAGAACAATGTAGCATTCTAGACGCTGTGACATCATTTTTTAAAAATAGCTGCTTTCACCAACAGATAGCAGTTTATAATGAAAACGTTTTTTCATTTCTTTTGGGAAGAGGGAGAGGAGAGTCGGGGGTAAGGGGGACGAGTGACTAAGTGAGATAAATGTGCTAATTGTCCCCGGTCTCCATGTAAATAGCAATGTAACTGGCACCGAGCTGCAAAGTCACGTGCACGGACTCTCATGAAAATATGAAGCCAATAGTTCATTCGATTGTTTGGTGTTATGACTAGTAAGTCATTAACATAATGCATTGTATTATTAGCCTACTTTTAACAGCTTAGAAGCCATCCACAGGAACAAGACAAGAATCGCCATGGATGCCTCCATGATGACTCTGATGGGGATGCTGAAGGTGTGACCCCAGAGATGTGACTGGGGCCAGGGCTGTGGTGTGCGGGGGTGCACAGAGGGTTGGCAAACCAACTCTCCCCCCCACACACAGGGTCGACCTCAGCCTGGGCAAATGGTGACTCTGCTTTCGGGGTCCCTCTGTGCCTCACACACTCTTGTGTCACTTGGTATGTCAGATTTCATTGCTTTCGGAGTCACAGAAAAACCCTGTTGCCAGGGCTGTGCTGGGAACGTTGGCTCTCGAGAAAGGTTTGGCAGTGTGAATGCTCGCCCGCCATGGCCAGTGTCAAGCTTCCCAAGTTGGAATGAGGATAATTGGCTCTGGGGAGCCAGGGTGAGCAGGCTCCCGCTGCACCCACTGCACCCCCGGACAGCGCCTTCCCACCACATGCAGTTACTAGTCCACCATCAGTAAGGTGGGGCTCCCTTCGAGATAGAAATCTATCTAGAAAGGTTGGGGTGTGGGAATTCCTCCTCCCTTCTAGGTCCTTCCTCCCTCCTCCGTCTCCTCCTCCTCCTCCTACTTCTCTTTACTTCCCCTCCTCCAACCCTCTTTCTCTTCCTCTTCCCTTTCAGAATTTACCGATGGCAACTCCACGTTGGACATCAAGCCAGACACGGGGCTGCAAAGATGGGTCAGGATTCATCTCTGACGGTAGGAACTTTATGGTCTAGCTGGTGGAGACCCATGTAGGAAGGCAGCAGACGTTTCCATATTTGGTGCCGGAGGACTGCATGGCACACACGGGGCCTCAGAGGAGAGGGGTTAATTCTGTGCGATGCAGGAGTGAGTATGTAAGGAAGGGTCTCAGGAAGGTGCTGGTGCTTAAGCTGAATCATCAGAAGTGTTCCTCTTTGAACTTGTGTTTAAGATTGAATTCATGTCAAGTGAAAGCCCAACGGTGAGAATAAAAACAGTAGCAGCAAGGTTTACTGAACACATCCTATGTGTTAGGCACTCTTCCGAGCCCATGTATTATCTCATGTACCCTGACAGCAACTTTATGAAGATTATACTCTCAGTGTCCCTATTTTATTTTTTATTTTTTAAGAGAGATTGAGAGAGAGAGATAGAGCGAGAGAGAGCGGGGTGGGGGGACGGGTGGCGGGAGGGAGAGGGAGAGAGAGAATCTTAAGCAGGTGCCATGCTCAGTATAGAGCCCAATATGCTTGATACAGGGCGTGATCCCACAACCCTGAGATCATGAACTGAGCCGAGATCAAGAGTCCGATGCTCTGGCACCTGGGTGGTTCAGCCGGATAAGCATCTGCTTTAGGCTCAGGTCATGATCCCAGGGTCTTAGGATTGAGTCCTGCATCCTGCTCAGTAGGGAGTCTGCTTCTCCCTCTGTCCTCCCCCCCAACGCCGTCCCCCACCCATGAGCGTGTGCGCACTCTCTCTTTCAAAAATAAATAAAATCTTTAAAAAATAAAAAAAAAAAGAGTCAGACACTCAACCAGCTGGACCACCCAGGCACCCCTTAGTGCCCCTATTTTAGATGAGACGACTGAGGCACAAAGGGAGGTTAATATCTTGCCAAAGACCACGGAGCTAGTAAAATATGGAGCCAAGAATGAACTCAGGCGCTTTGCGTCTGGAGCTGCAATCTCAACCATTTAGGATAGACTGCTTCAAATAACATCACAGTATAAAATATAACCGAAAGTTTTCGGGAATTCAAATAGAACAAATAGGAACGGCTTAAACCACCACACATGACCTCAAAAGCCCTGGGCCAGGACATCAGTCCTGTAGGGCAGGGCAATCAGATGTTCTGTGTGGAGCCGATCACTGAGCATGCCGGCTTGGCAACAGTTCATTAGCTATAAATGTAGTGGTAAATGTGCCATGAAGACATTTTCTGTCACCAATTCCAGCAATAATTGGATTAGATACTTATTTAGTACAGATTTCAATAAAGCTGCGATGTTAACGTCACGTTCAAATGAACAAAACTGCTTTGCAGAGATCAAATGACAGCGCATTAAATTGGCATTGAAAATCACCTGCTGGCAGAGTTTTGGTTAAGCATGGGGTCGGACCATCTTGAACTAGCAAACAAAGCTTTGAAATTATGAATGCCGTTTTGTACAACATACTATGCAAATAGAGGGTCTCTGCCTCGCTATTACCGAAGTCAAAGGACGGAGAAGCTTAAGTCAAGAGATGGACCTGAGGCTATAGGGTCTTATTTTTAAACGCAACATGTATGAGTTAATTAAACAAAACGTGATCTAGCATATTACATCGATAATGTTCATTTAGATATTATTGGTTTTGTATTTTGATTTGGACTTCCTGAGGAGTGCGTTTGCCTTGGTTTTTATAGGTGCATAAGCAGCATAAGGAATTTGTCTCTTTTAAGTTAATATTGCAACTTCCAACTTCCTGTTTCATCCTTCATTTAAAATATTTTGGTGTGTATAGTTTTTCCAATTCTTGAAACTGAGATTTTGACCCTTGGCTGAGATGATCTGTGGGCATCCAGAGCATGCCTTCTCTGTCCCTGGTGTTTGTCTATTACCCCCAAAGGCTATGGCTCTCAGTTTCATGTTGCAGATGTGTAGGTAAAGCACTTAGAAATGTAGGCAGCAGAGAATCCAACTCCACTGATCACGGAGTTTGAGAGGGCAAGTATTTGTAGTCGAGGATGATACTCCCCTAAACAAAGTCAGGGTGTTGCTGGTAAGGAAGAAACGGAGATGGGGGTTGGGTAGGAAACTAGCAGAGTCTGTTGAAGTGACTGAGTCAAGGAAAGAAAAGACAAAACCATTCTCAGAGTTCTTTCTATACAGTCCCTCCCTCCCACTGTCCTTTCCTTGGTCTCTTAAAAGCAGTGGTATGCTGATAACTGTTTCACACGTGGCTCTTGGTGGGGAAAAGCACTGATTTCTGTTTGCCAGTTTCTGTGGTGGAAATAGTCCCATCGTGGCGGGTTTCAAGCTACTAACGTGCTGTCCCCCACTGCGCACGGCGCGGGGGAGAGATGCCCAATGGTTCACCGTCACGTAGCATTTCCCCCAGACAGATCCAGTAGGAGTCAGTCACCTCAAGATTATTGAACATAGTAAAATGTTCTATCGGTCAGCTTGGATGCACCAGAACAAAATACCACGGGCCGGGTGGCTTACACAGCAGACATTAATTTTCTCACAGTTCTGGAGGCTGGAAGTCTGAGACAAAGGAATTGGCAAGGTTGGGGTCCTCGGAGGTCTCTCTCCTCAGCTCACAGGCAGCCATCCGTTTGCGGCCTCTTCACATAGCTGTCCTGGCTTTCTATGCATGTGTGCGTCTCGAGTCTCTTTGTGTGTCCAAATGTCCTCTTCTTATTAGGACCGCCGGTCAGAGTGGGTTAGGGCCCACACTAATGACCTCATGTTAACTTTACTGCATCTTTTTTTTTTTTTAAGATTTTATCTATTTATTTGAGAGAGAGAGAGAGAGAGCCCAAGCAGGGGGAGCAGGTAGAGGGAGAAGGAGAAGCAGGATCCCTGCTGAGCAGGGAGCCCAATGTGGGGCTCGATCCCAGGACCCCAGGATCATGACCTGAGCCGAAGGCAGACGCCCAACTGGCTGAGCCACCCAAGTGCCCCAATTTTATCACATCTTTAAAGGCCTTGTCTCCAAATACTGTCACATTCTGAGGTGCTGGGGGTTAGGACTTCAACATAATTCAGTCCATAAGAAATGTCGTAAAAAACTAGGAAGTGATGAACTGTGAGTATCTCCTTTGTTTTTAATATCATTTAGTGAATCATAAGTTCATAGAATTTAGGTTTAAAAAATGGCTGTGTTTAGCAGCTGAATTGAAAAAATTCCTGAAGATTTAAAAATCAGCTCTCATGAGCTGGTGTGAACTGCTTTAATAAAACAAAAGCTTAAGCAAATCCCCCTACCCAACCAGAAAAAGACAAAGCACGATGTGCCAGGGTGTCAATTTTCCTAAGGATCTTTTCCTGGCAATTATCTCATTACTGTGAGGAAACAGAATAATTTCCAGAATCATTCGAGCTCTAATATTCTTTCATTTTGTAAAAGATCTTAATAGTAACTAGAAATCTCATGATGCTTTGCAATTTAAAAAAATATTTTACCTTATTCCACACTGTATTTATAAAGTCTTTGCTGAGTACATGCTATAGACTGAATGTTTGTGTCCCTCCCAAATTCATGTATTGAAACCCTAATCCCCAATGTGATGGTATCTGGAGGTAATTAGGTTTGATGAGAACAAGAGGGTGGAGCCTGGTGAATAGGATTAGTGCCTTTATAAGAAGAGACACAGGACAGCTCGCTTCCTCTCTGTCTCTCTCCCTCTTCCTCTCTCGACTCTGCCATGGGTGGATACAGTTGGAAGGTGGCCATCTGCCAAGCAGGAAGAAGGTCCTCAAAAGAACCCTGATCTTGGACTTCCCAGCCTCCAGAACTGTGAGAAATAAATATCTGTTGTTCAAGCTGCTCAGTCCATGACATTCTGTTACAGCAGCCCGAACGGACTAAGACAGTACCTTCCAGGTACATGGCACTGTGCTGGGAAATAGGGCCCAGAGAAGACAAGAGAGACATGATCCCTCCCCCGATGGTGCCTACATCTAGAGGGGGAGATAGATGTAGAGCGACTAGTCATTTAGTAACTAATTATAGTAGTTGTAACTGCTAGTAGGAACATGTATAGGGCACTATGGGAACATTTATCAAAGGAGGAATTAACCAAACCTAGGAGATCACAGAAGACTTACCTTGGGAAATGACATTTAACCTGTGTTATAGGCTGAATCCTCTACTACCCGCCCCCCCCCAATTCAGGTACTGAAGCCTTAATCCTTAGCACCTCAGAATGTGACTGGGTTCAGAGATAGATCTTCATTTATTTATTTATTTTTAAAGGTTTTATTTATTTATTTGAGAGAGAGAGTGAGAGAGAGTATGAGAGTGGGGTGAGGAGCAGAGGGAGGAGCAGACTCCCCGCTGAGCAGGGAGCCCGATATGGGGCTTGATCCTGGGACCCTGGGATCATGACCTGAGCCAAAGGCAGATGCTTAACCAACTGAGCCACCTACCCTCTTTAAAGATAGAATCTTTAAAGAGGTAAGTTAACAAGAGTCTTTAATGTGAGTCCTAATCCAATCTGACCAGTGTCCTTATTGGAAGAGGGAATTTGACCATACAGAAGGACACCAGGGATGTAGGGATGTATGCACAGAGGACACAGCGAGAAGGTAGCTATCCAGAAACCAAGGAGAGAGGCCTCAGGAGAAATTACACCTGCCAACACCTTGATTTTGGACTTCCAGCCTCCAGAACTGTGAGAACATAAACTTCTATTGCTTAACCCAGCCGGTCTGTCATATTTTGTTACGGTAACACCAGCAGACTAATGGAACCCGGGGCCCGGGAGTAAGGACGGGCTGGTAAGACGAGGGGAGGCAGGAGGGCATTCTAACCAGAGGAGGGAACATCTGGCGGGATCCTTAAAGCAACAGATAAAAGGCTCAGAATCTAATCTAGAAGGGCGGTCAGGGATATGGGCCCTGGAGTCAAAGGGCCAGACTCAACCCTGGAAAAGTTCTAGGACTAGACACCTCTGTTTTCTCATCTGTACAGTGCAGCTAATGCTAGGTTCTCCTGCAGGGATGATGGGGAGAGGGTTAAGGGACTGAGCTGCGAAGCACTTAGTGCAGTGCTTGGCACACACTCCTGGAAATGCTCAAAATATGTGAGATGTCACTTATTATCTGAGAATAGCTCACCATTCTCAAAGTGTAGTTGGAATGTTCCTTACAGTGGCAAGTCTTTACTGGTACCACTCCAACCTGAGTAAAATCATTTTCTCTCCCTTATTGGGAAGGAAGACCATCTGTTTCTAAAATCTGGATTCTCCATTTTATCTTCCTGAGGGTTTGGATTTTGTCCTAATGTCTTTTGCTATGGGCCATAGAAACCTATCATTTAGAAAAAAAGAAATAAAATTCAGGCTTTGGGGAGTGAGGACTGACCAGGCTGTGGGTAGAGCCCATGATGGTTTGGGGGACAGTACCAGGAGAGGGGACTCTGGCTCTGACAGGTGTTTGGGCCTCCATCCCTGAGCTCTCAGGTCCTGAGAAGTGCCAGGAGGCCAGGAGAAGAGTCACGCTGAAGGCACCACTAAGTGAGTACTGGGGCACTTTGAGAGGACATCGCCCTACGACACCATATTTGTAAGCCCCTTGAAAACTGGAAATTCTGCAGGATGGTGGTGATAGACAGACGCACTTGCACCCCTACCTTCATGCACCCCAAATTAGGGACTTCCGGGGTAGGACAGCATGTTTGGCATTAACGACACCATTTTCTCTAAATTCCCTCACTGGACCCTGGTCCTTAAGGAGAAATATTCTATTTTTCTCTCTGCATCCTCCACCCTCAGTATAGTGCCGAATACCTGTATTTGCTGAATAAAATTTGTATTTATAAATTAGGCACTTGAGGCCGAGTGATTGAGCGACTCGCTTGAGGGCATACATCTTGTTGTAAAACCGAATCCAAAAGCCTAAGGTCCGTCGGTAGCGGCTTTGCTCTTGCCAGCCACCACAAGGGCAAGGGATGTGTCTTATGCTTTTCCCATGGTGCCTAGTGCCCTGGTGAGCCTGCAGTCGAGCACAGGAAGAACCTGAGAATCAGTAGTGCTATCTAGAAGGTGCATCAGTGGAATGATTGATAGAGTTGTTTGTGTGGAGGCCAGAACAGATAAGCATGCTCATCCCATTTTGGCTTTAGGGAAGCCCCACAGCCATTCATATTCATTTATTCCAAAGACATTTAGGAATGGGGATGTCACACATCCGGCTTTTTCTCCTCTACATTTATGCCCCACGAGCTAGTGAACAAAGCATGGACTTTTGGTTATTCATTCAGCATATATTTATCAAGCAGTGTCCCAAATATTTACTGTCTGGCTGCGCAAGGGCCAGCTGGTCTACCTCTGCGTTTCGGTGTCCACATGTATAAATTGAGGACAATAACACCTATTGCATAAAGGTTGGCATAAAGTTCAAAAGAGGGTGAACACATAGAAGCTGCACATACGTTCATACCACCTAGCCCTTGCACCCAGGACAATGACAGCTGATTATTTCACTTCTCTTTCGCAGTGCTGGGGAGCCCACGGGGGCTTCATAAATGTGGTGGAGTTGGTTCTTGTGCCCTGATTTGGTTCCTCAATTATGGTAAAACAAGAGGAGCAGGACTTCCCTGGGCAGAGTCTCTCCTGTGCCTGGCACATTAATGATGCACAGTAAATATACATTCAGTCAGTTATTCTGGCCTCTGGAATGAGTGGGACATTTTGATAACGCAGGAAATTGAGATTCACTATACAGCTATCCTTGTTCTGGCCACGGTCACTTCCTATAAATTGAGAAAAAAAGTCCCCGGCAAAATAAGTTTATGCTGTTTCAGTATCAGTTCTTTATCAGTTCGGATTAGGTTCATCTGCATAAGGTAGAAACACTTCCCCACACATGTCCCTTTCCCTATTTAGCCTTTGATAAGATAAAATCCCATTTCTTTTTCATGTAAAAGACTAGAGTTAGGCATTCCAGGACTTGTGTCCTGGCTCCACACAGCCATCAAAGACCCAGGTCCCTTCCAGCTTCACTCCCAGGGTGGTCTCCTAGTCCACGGTGACTGCCAAGGCTCCCGCCAGCCATCTCATCTCTGTTCCTCGAAGCAAGATGGAAGAATGGGGAGAAGAAAAGAGCATTCTCTCCCTTTAAAAAAGACTTCCCTAAGTCCCACACAGTACTTCTTCAGTGAGAGATTGGGCACAGGGCCAGACCTCTGCAAGCAAGGCTAGAAAATGAAGTCTTTCAGCTGGGCAGTAATGTGCTCAACCAAAAACTGGAATTCTAACACAAAGGAAGAAAAGGAGGCTGGGGTCTAAGGTAGGCAAATTACAATCTCTCTCACCTCCTCCATTCTGGAGAAGATACATAGCCATTTTTCCCTTCTATGTTTCTGCCACCCCACGCACAGGCATCATTAATGTCTTGACATCTTATGTTGAGGGAAACAGAGGAGATGATGCTGAGGTTTTTCATCCTAGGCCAGAAAGAAAGAAGAAATGATACCATTTGTCCATGTGCACATTCATGCCCTTTTTCTCACATGTGGTGTCATTCTCTCTCTGTCTCTCCCCACCTATGTGCACAGAGCTCAGGTTAAAACTGCCCTCTGCACTGCAAATGATGATTGCCCTGAAAGTGATCACGGGGTTTTGTGCACTTGGCCCCGGGACATCCACCGCCAGCCACAGACCAGAGCCCTTCCTCTTGTTCAGGAAGAACAGCTCTAAGAACGGGTAACCACTCCACATGCTAGCATCTCCTGAGGGAAGAGTGGGGTTCTGCTGGGATTTGGACCGGTAGTCTTTCATTTAATGATTACCGAGAGTTCTCCCCAGAATCTTCTGTCTTCTCATTTTGAACATAGAGAATTAGTGTCCACCTCTTACCTTTCATATAATAAAATAAAGATTAATAAAATAAATAAACAGCTGGCTGTGGCAAATTCCAGGTAAAACCTTTTTGGAAGACACCCATTGTCTATGAATCTAATTATTGGTTATGGCAGAAGTGAAGTCAGAATTTAACATGGTGGTTTGGGGTGAGGGTGGGAGGTGTTTGAATAGGAAGGCCTGGCTAAGCCCTGGGGTAGCCATTGGATTCTGGGTGAACCTGGGTGATATCTTCATCCTTGAAATGTCAATAAGGATGTCTACTTCACAGGGCCATTTTAGCGCTTTCAATTAGATAACACACCCCTTAACACTGGGCCTGACAAAGGGCAAGGACTCCCTAATTTGTTTCCTTTTCCCTGAGGCGAGTAATAGAGAATAAAGGATCAAGAAGGGAAGGGAGAGGAGATGAGGAGTTGAAGTGGAAGTTGCTTTAAATAGGTTCTTACCAACTGGGGGGTTGAAGTCCATGGAGGCTCTGGAAGCAAGCCCACCGTCCATTCCACTTTATTTCATTCTACTTTAAGACCAGCTCTGTTCGGCAGACATAGCTTATTCTATAAGACATAGTGAGGAGTTATTTTTCAAGCCGCTAAACTCTAAATTTTTTTTTCAAGGTTAGAAATAATACTGGAGCTTTAAAAAAAATCTGGAACCTAAATAATAGCAGTTTATTTTCCAAAAAGGAAACAAAGGTAAAGAAGTTGAGTGACTACATCACGCTGCCAAACAGTGTTTCCCTCCTCTCTCATCTCACCCTCCCCTCCTACCCCCCACCCCCAGGACAGAGGCGGACCACAGTTTGAAAGTATTTGTATCACAGAGGTGCTAGCACAGGGCCCGCAGTGGGCTCTGTGACCCCCTCCCCACCCACCACTGGGGGTTCTCTGGCAGCCCCAGGGCTCCTGCCCAGGGGAACACCCCGTGGGGGGCCTGCCTGCCATGTCAAACACAAGTGGGTGTGCAGAAAAGGGGCAGCAGGAGGAAGAACTGAAATGATTCAGAGCAGAAGCATCATTGCTCCTGGGCCTGCAGACTGGGCTGGGGAGAACCAGGGAGCAGCACGTTCCTACAGATGCTCTGTTTTCTTGATATTTTGTCTGAAGATGCAGACATTAATCCTCAGCTGAGTTGTGGGTTTTCAACAAGAGACTGTGTGTGGGGCGCCTGGGTGGCTCAGCTGGTTAAGCGGCTGCCTTCGGCTCAGGTCATGATCCCAGGGTCCTGGGATCGAGTCCCGCTCCGTGGGGAGCCTGCTTCTCCCTCTGCATGCCGCTCCCCCTGCTTGTGGTCTCTCTCCCTCTCTGACAAATAAATAAATAAAATCTTTAAAAAAGAAATAAACAAGAGCCTGTGTGAAAGTGCCAATGCAGCCTTCATCATAGAGAGCTGGTTCACATGGCCTCCAGCCCCCAAACTCAGCCCCGAATTGTCTATGCAATCCCTCAGCAAACATTATGAAAAGTCTACAAAGTGCTTGGTATGTTTAGATATATTATTTTATCTAATCCTCAGGGTTCTGACCAGGGTGAGATGGTGAGGTGCTTGCTTCTTGTGCAAAATTTAAGAGGATGCCCCCAAACCCCACCCAACTCCGTGATTAAGATAAATAAGATTTCAATGCAATATTTAAAAAAGAAAAACTAATGCAAAATAATCAATGATGAGAAACACAGCAAGGTTTTAAATATAGTATATCCATGTTTGTGGTTTCTTTATTTGGCTCAGCTCCTAAATGGCTTTTGTTCTGGCGCTGCCAATCCTTTTATTCTATTCTTGAGGTAGGGCCACGCCGTAGATTGGGGTTCAAAAGAGCTGCATAAACTTAACTCTGGTAGATGGTAGACCTGAACCTGAACCCGGGACTCCATTGTCTGTTTTCTTTTCCTAGAACTGTAGCCACCTGCCTGGTTTTGCAGGACTGGTGTCTGCCTCCTTCAGAGGATTTGTTAATATGTCTTCCAGGCAGCTGATACCCTTAGCTTCTGAGATAACTGCTTCTCGGAGGTGCCAGAAGGAGATAATTTGTGCAGTGCCCGGAGGGATAAATCACCCTGTAAGCCTAAAATCATCTCGTTGGGGGAGGGGCTGGAGTGAGCAAAACATGTACTTCGGTTTGAATGACAAACATGCTGAGCAAGAATTAGCCTGACTTTGAGTTCTTAACGCCATGTAATCCTTCCATTTAACCTCTCCCTGGCAGAATGGGTTTCTCAGACCCAAAGGCTGCCCGCAGAATCAGTTAAAGGAGAAACAAGTTTCAAAATCCATTTGGAAAGCCAAGGTTAGGTAATGGTGTTTACAAACTCAGCCGAGGCTTTTTCGTGCTGTAATTTTTTTTTTTTTTTTTTTAATCGCCAAGGTGCCTCTAGGCATCCCTGGTTTGTTTCCAGCACCGCAGGTTGACTGCGAGGAGGACGCGAGGCCAGAGGAAGGGCGGCTGGAAGGCATTCCGGATTGCAGTGTTTCCCCGGGTGCCGGGCGTGGAGCTGGGCTGGGGTCCGGGCCGGGCTCCGGGGTGGCCCCGCCTGCCTTCCGCCTCGAACGCTGCACACACACTGCCACCTACGGAGCTCGGGAGGCAAGTCCGCCTCCCCGCCCGGCCCTTTCCTCCCGCCGAGACCCGCCTGGCCTCTAGCCCGGCGTAGGATTCCTGCAGGGGCCTCCCCACATTACCATGACAAAAGCCGAAGCTTTCCTGGGGCAACTGAAGACAGTCTGTGAAGCAAGTCTCGTTGACCAACCCTGTCTAGCTAACCTTGGGTCCCTCCCCGACAGAGGTCCTGTCCTCTCCGCGGCTCGTAAGACTCCTTCCCCAAATGTACCTTGAGGGCCGGCTAAGCTCAGCCCACCGCACCACACGGCCGTCCTCTGCTCCCCCACTGGTTGTTCGTATTTATTGAACACCCCTCAGATACCAGGCTCTGTACTATGTACTTTACGTACATCATTTTATTTAACTTTCCCCAAACCCTTTAAATGAGGTCCTAGAATTGCGTATGCTATAGAGGACGAAACAGGCTTAGGAACATTATGTAAATTTATGTAAGGTCACTTAGCCAGTAAGCAGTGGTGCCCGGTTTTAAATCTGAGTAGATTTTAAATCCAGGGCCCACATCCTGACTCCCTTAAATTAGATCCCCTAGGAGACCCTGAACGGACCTCATTCAGTCTAAAAGTACTGAGCATCAACATAGGCCATGTGCTCTGCTTAGGGCTTGGACACATTTTATCCTGTTTAATTCTTACCGTTCCATAAAGTACATACAGATGATAAGACTATTTTACAAATAAAGAAGCGAGGCTCAAAGAAATTAATGGTCTTTTTCTCGAAACCATAAGAGACTCTTACTCATAGGAAACAAACTGAGGGTTGCTGGAGGGGACGAGGGTGGGGGAACGGGGCATTAAGGAGGGCACTTGATGTAATGAGCACTAGGTATTGTATAAGACTGATGAATCACAGACCTGTACTCCTGAAACAAATAATACATTATATGTTAATTAATTGAATTTAAATAAAAAAATGTTAAAAAAAAAAAAGTTAATAGTTTTTTTCTGTTGGCCACTGTGTCTGGGTATAAGAACTGGAGTAGGGTAGGGCAGAAAGCTGGAAAGAACTTGGGTTATTCTCAACCAGCCACCTGGAGCCACCCTTTCCAGCTACTTCTGGATTCTTTGTCGTGAAAAAAAGATATATTCTAAGGATTTGACTTAGGGTTTTTGTTATTTGTGCGTGAAAGCAAAGCAGCTGATGTAATGAGGATTCAAACACAGGTCTAGCAAACCCAAGAGCTGCTGGACATGTTTTCCAGGCTACCTTCCTGCCTTGTGTTATAAAATTATTAAAAAGTTGCAGATTCCTCAGGGATAAGGAGACTTCCACATGTGCAATCACGTGTTAGAAAGAATCAGGAGGCCTAGAGTTTGATCCTGACTCTTCCTTAGGTTGCTTGCTGATTCACCAGGGAAATAAGTCACCAACAAATGAAATACTAAGAAAGGTGGAGTACTAGAATGGAATGGTCAAGCCAATGAATGCTTTCTTAAAAAGTCTTAGAGGGGCTCCTGGCTGGCTCAGTCAGTTCTAAGTGTCTGCCTTTGGGTTGGGTCATGATCCTGAGGTCCTGGGGTCCCAGGGCCCTGCTCAGTGGGGAGCCTGCTTCTCCCTCTCCCTCTACCCCACCAACCTCCCCTCCTACCCTGCACTCTCTCTCTCTCAAATAAATAAATAATATCATAAAAAAAGTCTTAGAGCAGAAATTAAATAAGTCTGGCTTTTGGGCATTCTGCAAAGGTAAAAGATCCAGATAAACAAAGAAATGGCCTATCCGTATTAACAGAAACTTATTTTCCAAACTCTGCTGAAGCGTTCATTCCACCTTGTATGCAGCCCCATCTGGAGCCCAGCGAAATGAATAATGTCATTCAGTAACATCGAAGGGCAATGGGACCACAACCCACCATGCTTGGGGAATGGCATACTCAGGTTTATAAAATAAATATGCTTTCGAATCATACACTGTTACTATATGTGCATTACCAGTTTTCAAGAAAATAAGATTCAGTAAAGTTTAGCTCATGGCATAACCATGTAGGACAGGAGTCGTCCTTTGATGGCTAAGCAAGATTTGTCCTTGATGAACCATGCAGAATCACAGGGCCACTGGGATCCTTACTATAAGGTACAATTGGAAAATAATGGTTTCAGGTTGATGGAGTGCTAAATACACCAGCTTTGACCTAACAATAATTGCTGGGAACACATTTTAATAGCTTGCTAATAAGCCAGTATACGTTACCTGTGCATGCCTCTAAGTAAGTGGTTTTGACAAGACTTGCTTCTAGGGACATAGGCCCTGGACTTGATCTACTACATAGAAAGTGGTTGAGAGCCATATTTCATGACAAGCTCCCATCTTTTAAATAACTCCTATCACTGCTTTCTGTCTGCCTTCATTTATCTATTTATAGAATGGGCATTAAACTATGTTTCCCTACTTCCCATAGAGGGGTAGAGTCTGTAAGGTAGCTTGAGATATGGGCATCATGTGAATATATGGATTTTCCTGTACTGTTTGTTTTCTTTGGATGGCCAGGCCATTCTGAAATAAATTGTTTCGGTTCTTAACCGTTGACTGGCAAATTAATAGTAATGATGGTCTAATCAGGGAGTTTTAGATTTATCAGATAGAGATCCAGTATCTCATAGAAGTGTGATCTCCTGGTGGTCTTTAGAGTTACCTTAAGGTGGGGGTTATTTAAAACACATTACTTAAAATACATATTTAAATTTTATTTAAAGGACATTATTTCAAACACATTTGTTTGGGCCCTATGCCAAACCCTTGAATCAGTATGTGGGGGTTAGGGACTAGGAGTCTGCCTTTCGCCAGCTCCTCTGATATGTCTGGTGTATATTGAAGTCTGAAGATCACTGGTGTGGTACTTGGAAAACACAATAGCATGAAACCTGAAGGGTAATCCGTGTATCACTGGACATGACCATAGGATATTGCAGTGGAAGGCTCCTTTACCTCCTTCAGTATGTAGTTCTTCAGTCTGAGTGAGGAGGGCCATTGAAGGAGCCCAGAGGTCTATGTGAGCTGAGTGCCTCAGCGGTGGGCAAGGGTGGATGCGCCACTGATCCCCACAGCCCTCCCTCCTCCTGCAAAACTTGGCTTGGCCATTCAGGGCAGCCTTGCCTCGTCTTTGTTGCTCTTATCTGTGGTGTAATTTTTTGGGTTGTTCTTTTAAAAATTGTTTTTAATTATGCTAGAATACACATAAAATTTATGATCTTAGCCATTTTTAAGTGTACGACTCAGTGGCATTAAGTACGTTCACCTTGTTGTGCGACCATCACCACCAACATCTCCAGAACTTTTTCATTGTCCCAAACTGAAGCTCTGTCCCCGTTAGACTCTAACTCTCCATTCCCTCCTTACCCCGGGCCCCTGGTAACCTCCATCCTACTTTCTGTCTCTATGAATTGACTACTCTAAGTACCTCATATAAGAGGAATCATGCAGTATTTGTCCTTTTGTGACTGGTTTATTTCACTCAGCATCATGTCTTCAACATTCATTCATGTTGAGCAAGTGTCAGAATTGCCTTCCTTTTTAAAGCCGAATAATATTCCATCGCATGGATAGACCGCATTTTGTGTACCCATCCATCCATTGATGGACACCTGGGTGGCTTCCCCCTTTCGGCAACTGTGAATAATGCAGCTCTGAACATGGGTGTATAGATATCTTTTTGAGACACTGCTTTCCATTCTTCTTTTCTTCCCCAAAGATTTTATTTATTTATTTGAGAGGGAGAGAGAGCAAGTGAGAGCACAAGAGCGGGGTGAGGGAGAAGCAGGCTCCCCACTGAGCAGGGAGCCCAATGTGGGGCTGGATCCCAGGACTGGGACCATGACCTGAGCCAAAGGCAGCCGCCCACCCGACTGAGCCACCCAGGTGCCCCGTTCTTCTGACTTCTTCTGACCAAGAAGGGCAATTGCTGGATGGAATGGTAATTCTATTATTAACTTTTTAAGGAACTGAGACCACAGTGTTTTCCATAGTAGCTCTCTGGTGTGATTTTACGTTGATTTGTGTGATTATTTGATTGTCTGTCCGCTCACCATGAGAGCAGGGATCCTGTTTATTTTTGCCGCCTTGCCTCCTGTATCTCCGTATCTTGAACAACAATGTCTGGGACGCAGTAGTCACTGAAATATCTGATGAATTAATGAATGAGTCAGCCTGATGGGAACACGGCATTGCAGAGAGACTCAGTCTCTGCACTTAATGAGTTTATAAATTAGTTGGTGAGACGTGACCCACACAAGGCAGTGAGCAAATAAAGGAAGGATATAATTATGTACTTCCCACCAACAGTGCACAAGAGGAGGAAACAGTCTTCGCTTGTGATTCTTTCTTGGGGGCCTACATTGGAGGGCTGGGTGCAGAGTTAGCTAAGGAGTCTGGAGACATCAGCCTGGGCACAGCAGTATGCAATGTGGATTAGGAGTGGGCACAAGAGGTCCAAGGCAAGTTGTTCCTTAGGTCACTGCAATGGGGGATCCAGAAAGCAGCCCCCACTTGACAATTAAGCAGGGGGGCAATGCGGGGGGATCTACCATGTCTCCCTCAGGGAGGCACAACGATATTCCACACCCAGGCTGAGGGCCTGGCAAAAGCAAAGCATGGCCCAGTCAATAGGGTTGGGAGCTTAGGCAGAAACTGGGGATGTGGGTGGGGAGCACAGCTCGATCCTAAGAACTCAGATGAAAACCAGACTGAAAGGTGTGAGCTGGGGCTTCTTTTGCCATAAACACCATAAATCCCACAATTGGAAGGATTCTTCATGTTAAGGGGCCGCAGCCCTAAAGTCTTTTTTTTTTTTTCCCCCTTTATGGCCCAGCAGGGAAGGGCTCTGGAAGAGGGCAGGGCTGAGTTTGCAAAAAGGGAGAGTGGCCAGCCAGCTGTGGGGATGTGGGGGAAGGAGGCAGAAGGAGAGGAATTGGTGATAAGAGAGGTATGGAAAAGGGAGGCGTTGGTAAACAGATGCATGGGGAGCAAGATGGAAAAGTGGCCTGCCCAGCCAAGGTGGCAGGCACAGGCTGTAATGGGAACCACAGAGCTGGGCTAGTGTTGAGGCAGGGTGGGGAGGCCTGGGAATCAAGTGGAGACATGCTCCTATTTCATTTTCCTTCTCCTTCGATGAGGAGGAAAAAAAATCATTGCTTTAATATTAGAACTTGGAATTCCTAGGGGAGAGAATAGTCTATTTAACCTTGATGAACCAGCCTGGTTTTGAAAAAACAGAACCCAGAGCCTCTGTGTCCAGGGTCAGGTATGAATCGGAGTCAGGTAATTGTCTCTGCCAAAGAAATGAACAGAAATGCTTAGTTTGAGGAGTGGGAAAGCTCTGGAAGAACTCTGAGGGGAAGGGATATTGCAGTTTGGCCCTCAGGTTTTGGGACTAGAGGCAGACGTTGGGATGGTCATCGGGTTTTCCATCCTATGCATGATGCATGTTGAAACAGAGTTTTAATTATTTCAAAGGGCAAGGAAACCCCAGCAATGTAGAAGATTTGAAATACGGAGGGGCCAGCATCTGTCCGGGTCATTGTGGTAGCCAGACTTGGAGATGGCCCCTGGTGATTCTTGGCACCTGGTATTCAAGCCTCTCCCACACTGAATAGTCCACCTGGGTGATCAGTAGGCTGTTACAGAAATGATGGTGTGTGACTTCTTGGCTAGGGAAGAGGAAGACATTGTGACTTCCTTGTGGTTCTTTCTTGGATCATTCCCTCGGGGGAAGCCAGTTGTCCTGCTGTGAGGACACAAGCAATTCTCTGGAGAGGTCCCTGGGGCAAGGAACTGATATCTGCCAACAGCCAGCACCAACTTGCCAACCGCGAAGTCAGATCCTCAGTTCCAGTCTAACCTTCCATGACCTCAGGCTTGCCTTTCACCTTGACTGTAACCTCGTTAAAGACCTGGGGGCCATGAGCTGGAAACAGCCACCGAAGGTGCTTCTGAGTTTTTGACCCACAAAAATGGAGAAACAGTACAGAGTACAACACTGTTTATTGTTGATTTAAGTCATCGAGTGTTGGGTAATTTGTTACTGATGAAGAAATAACTAATCCATTGTGTTCTTAGTCAAAATTCTTTTATTTTGGCTGATTATTTCCATTCTCTGCCCCCCCCAAACACACTCAGAGTAGTGTGTCGCTTTTCTCCCAGACGCATCAAAGTACTACTTCAAGGATATTTTCAGAGGTTGCTGTGCATTAAAGTAACCTAAAAACTGAATTCCAAATCCTTGAGCCGTATGTATTTCTAACACAGACCAAACACAGGAAGGAAACAAAAACATCTGCTTACAAGCATACGGTTTTTGTTCAATTCCTATCCAATTTTTTTTTAACTTCTGACTTTATTTTATTAAGCATTTACAAAGAAACCCCCCCAAATTTACAAAAGAAACAGCAATACAGTACTCCAATATATTGACAACAAAATGAAAAAAAATACTATTAGATGTAATGTAAAATGCACATTTTGTGCACCATGCCTTGAACTTCTAAGTGATTATTGTGTTCAATTGTGCATCACTGATTGATGTTTAGACTAATTGGACCACAAATCGACTCGGTCGGTGAAAGTGGCCATGCTGGCCACACACCATGCTGTTGACACCACCAGTTGGTGACTAAGCTACAGTGGGAGTAGATGACAGGCTGGGGCTGCAACAATAGAAAAACAAATTATCCATGGCTAGTCATTGCTAATAAAGTAATAAGGTTACACACATTCTCAAAACGTCTATGAATAAGAAGGAGGATAAAAAGGGCGGAGAACAGGAATCAAGTTATGTCAAAGGACCTCAGTAGATTATTTTGGAAAAACAAAACTTGCCACGTGGATGGCTTTACCCAGGACTGTGTTAACGCCCAAGCAGCTTCAAATGCTGTTTGGACAGTGGGAACGAATCCAAAGTCAGAACAGGCTATTGGAGAAAGGGTGAGTTAAGACAGAGTAGTATTACTGGAGGCCTGAGAAGTGTTAAGAATCCAGTGAGTTCTGAGTTGGCATTAAGGTGATCCATGCTCCGGTCAGGGATCAGCATCCAGCTAATCATCCAATCAAGAGGACCTCCAGCAGGAGACTGTGATTCAGAGGCAGGAAATCCCACCCCCAGGGTGGGACTGCCAGCATATTGTGCTGGGACTTCGCCAGCTCTCTGTCCACTACATGGTCCCTAGACACCACTTCTTACCCCGAGGCAAGCTGCATAGCCATATCCCTCCAAGGCCCTGCTGTTCTCTGGTCCCTGAACTTTCTGAGAGCTTGTCTCATCCGAGCAGGGGAGGCCCCTCCAGCTGGGACTTCCTCCCTGCTGGCTGTGGGCAGTCGAGCCCCTGAGCTCTCTGAGAGTTCATGGCTCCTTTCAAATTCCCAGAGGTAGTCTCGATCTTTCAGATATCCAGCCCCCTTTGTCACTGCCTTAGACCAAGTTGCCATGACCTGGGAAGGAGCCTCCTTGGGGAACTACTGCTCTGTGCTACACCAGTTCTCCTCCTCCACTGGCCTAACTCCAATCATGAGGACGCAGCTTCTTCCTCTTTCAAGGCGGCTCCATTTATCTTCCTTTCAGGGGACTTGGGGCCTGCATTTTTCTTCTCTCTTTTGTACAGGAGTCTTAATACTTACGCCCGGGCTGTGACCTCTGACCTGTAAGTCCCTTTGCAGTTTCTCCCCAGGGTGACTCGTGAGGAGGGATAGCCCAGAGTTCGGAAGTGGGAGTGAAGGTTACATTAGCTCGTTGCCAGGCTACACTTATTTTAAGGGATAGAGTCCTCTTTTATTTTTTTTTCTTCCTCAAGCTCCTTTCCAAAGCATTGTTTATAGCTATTGTGTCTTTTAAAAAAAAATTGGAAATTACTGCCTTTAAGTTTGACCCTTGCAAAAGGTCTAAATCTGTCCTGGGAACTAGGGGTTACAAGATAGAACAAGCCTGGGCAAATAATTTATAGTTTCACGTGGTCCAAGGACAAGCAAGGAAATGTGCAGTCCTAATACAGGTCTGAATGAAGCATTCTTTCCTCAGAAAGCATCTAGGGGTACCAGGATCAAGTTCAAGGTCCCCAGCACAGTGCGAATGGCTTTTCAAGACCTGACTCCATCCACCTTTCCAAACGCATCTCTCCATTCACAAGTAAGTTGTCCCCAGGTTTGCTTATGACTTTGCGTTATGCCCTTTGCCTTGTGTGATCGTTAATTTTATGTACCAACTTGACTAAACTAAGGGGTGCCAAGGTAGCTGGTAAAACATTATTTCTGGGCATGTCTGTGGAGGGTGTTTCAGGAAGAGAATAGCATTTGAATTGGTAGACTGGGTAAAGCAGATAGCCTTCCCCAATAGGGGTGGGCCTCATCCAGTCCATTGGGGATCCAAATAGAACAAAAAGGTGAGGAAGGGAAAATTCACTCTGCTTGATTTGGGACCTCCCTCTTCTTCTGTCTTGGTTCTCAAACTTTGGACTCAGACTGAATGATACCATTGGCTTTCGTAGTTCTCCAGCTTGCACACGGCAGATCATGGGACATGGCCTCCATTAGTGTGTGAACCAATTCCTATAGTAAATTTCCTCTTCCAGGTATCTCTGTGTATCCTACTGTCTGTTTCTCTGGAGAACCCTGACTAATACACCTTGAATGCCTTTGCCCACCTCTGAGCTCTTATTTATCTTTTACGAGGCAGGTTAAATGTCACTGTCCTGGTGACACTTCGCCAGATCCTCCTACAGTTAGTAACTCCTGTTCTGCTCCCACTTTGTCCACACCTCATGTAGTTACATTGTAATGATTTATTTAGATGTCTTACTGCCCCAATAGCTTATGAGTTCCTATGGCATGAGCTTTATTCATATCTGTATTCCTAGTACAGAGTAGACACTCAATAAATGTTTTTTAGTAAAATGAATGAATGAGTGAATGAATGACTGAATGAAATCTTGATTGGCAGGATAATTTTGGGTATTCGGCTCTAGCATGGGTTAATTAGGAGCATGGACGAGGGACTGGGAGAGGCAGAAGACCATGTTCTTGAATAGGAAGATGAGGGGGACACCAGAAGTGAACATAATTTTCTTAGTAATTTTGCCTTAGATTTGTTCTGTCTAAGGGGGTGTCTTGTATGGAAAAAAATTCCATTTGACTCAACCTTTGACCATTGACCCTTTATGGACATTTCTCAGGAAGCTTATGGTCCACATAACCCAAATCTCAAATTAGGTGGTGATCATAATTGGATTTCCAAATTTACTGTGTAATTTATTTAATTCTAATATAGTAATAATACCTTATAATTATATGGTATCTTTCATCTTCCAACCTCAAAGCATTTTCTAAATATTAATTGACAGGAACAGCCCCAAGTGTTTGATGCTACTGGATCCATTTCTCAGCTGGGTAAGTGTATGATGGAGAGTTAGCTGACTTGCCAAGAGCATGTTATTATTTTTCAAAACACTTTTCATTATGGAATATTTTAAGCACACAGAAATAGAAAGGAGAGTACAATGAACATCTATGTACCTACCACTCAACTATGAAGTTGTGGCCAATCTTGTTTTACCTATTTCTACCATCTTGTGTTACTTTGATGCAAATCTCAGGTATCATACATTTTCATCCATAAATTTTTCAGTATCTACAAAAGATAAGAACTCTTTAAAAAAAACATGACCATGGGGGGACTGGGTGGCTCAGTTGGTTGTCCGACTCTTGGCTTTGGCTCAGGCTGTGATCTCAGAGTCTTGAGATCAAGCCCTGCATCAGGCTCCCCACTCAATGCAAAGTCTGCTTGAGATTCTATTTCTCTCCCTCTGCCCCTCCACCCACGCTCTCTCTCTCTCTCAAAAAAAAAAAAAAAATGACCATGATAAGAGTATCACACCTTCGACAATAGACAATAACTTTTTAATATCAAGTATTCGATCTATTTTTAATTTCCAATTGTTATATAAATTTTAAAATTTTGTGGTTTTGAATCAAGACCTAAATACGGCTCATATATTGTGTTGGTTGATATCTTTTATGTTTCCTTTTTTTTTTTTTTTTAAAGATTTTATTTATTTATTTGAGAGAGAAAGAACAAGCAGAGGGGAAAAGCAGGTTCCCCACTGAGCAGGGAGCCCAGCTCAGGGCTTGATCTCAGGAACATGAGGTCATGACTTTCTCCAGAGGCAGACGCTTACCCGACTGAACCACCCAGGTGCCCCTCTTTTATGTTTCTTTTTAAACCTGTAGGTCCTTCTCTCTTTTGTAGTTTATTTGGTGAAGCAATCAGGTTTTGTCCTGCAGAGTTCTCGCTGTTTGGATTTTTCTGATCACACGTTCATATTACCAGTTAACATGTCCTTTCCTCCTATTTCTTGAAAACTAGGAGTTGGACCCAGAAGCTTGATCCAGAATTGGGTTTAATTTTTTTGGCAAGACAACTTTATAGGTGTTGGTGTTTTCTTCCATCAGGAGGTAGATAATGTCTGGTTGTATGTTTCTTTTTGTGATGTTTGTAGTTGTTGATAATCTATGTCTACAGTCATTAATTTATTAGGGATTCCTTCATTATTTATTAATGGGAATATATCTATAAAGAGAAACTTCATCTACTATTTGGTTATTCTAACAGTTTGGGCAATCCTAAAATTTGTAGGAACCACAAAAGATCCTGAATAGCCAAAGCAATTCTGAAAAAGAAAAACAAAATTGGAGGCATCATGATTCTGGATTTCAAGCTCTATTACAAAGCTGTAGTCATCAAGACAGCATGATACTGGCACAAAAACAGACACATTGATTAATGGAACAGAATAGAGAACCCAGAGATGGACCCTCAACTCTATGGTCAACCAATCTTTGACAAAGCAGGAAAGAATATCCAATGGCAAAAAGACAGTCTCTTCAACAAATTATGCTGGGAAAACTGGACAGCAACATGAAAAATAATGGAACTGGACCACTCTCTTACACCATACACAAAAATAAATTCAAAATGGAAGAAAGACCTAACTGTGAGACAGGAAACCATTAAAATCCTAGAGGAGAACACAGGCAGCAACCTCTTTGACATCAGCCAGAGCAACTTCTTACTAGACACGTCGCCAGAGGCAAGGGAAACAAAAGCAAAAACGAACTATTGGGACTTCATCAAGATAAAAAGCTTCTGCACAGCAAAGGAAACAATCAACAAAACTAAAAGGCAGCCTACAGAATGGGAGAAGATATTTGCAAATGACATACCTGATGAAGGGTTAGTATCTAAAACCTAGAACTTACCAAACTCCAAACCCAAAAAACAAATAATCAAGTTAAGAAATGGGCAAAAGACATGAACAGACATTTTTCCAAAGAAGACATATATATGGCTAACAGACCCATGCAAAGATGCTCAACATCACTCATCAACAGGGAAATACAAATCAAGACCACAATGAGACACCACCTCACACCAGTCAGAATGGCTAAAATTAACTACATAAGAAACAACACCTGTTGATGAGGATGTGGAGAAAGAGGAACCCTCTTGCACTGTTGGTGGGAATGCAAACTGGTGCAGCCACTCTGGAGAATAGTTGGAGGTTCCTCAAAAAGTTAAAAATAGAACTACCCTACGATCCAGCAATTGCACTACTAGGTATTTACCCAAAGGATACAAAAATACAGATTCAAAGGGGTACATGCACCCTGATGTTTATAGCAGCATTATCAACAATAGCCAAACTATGGAGAGAGCCCAAATGTCCAGCAGGTGATGAATGGACAAAGAAGATGTGTCATATAAATATAAAGGAATATTACACAACCATCCGAAAATGAAATGTTGCCATTTGCAATTATGTGGATGGAGCTAAAGTGTATTATGCTAAGTGAAATAAGTCAACCAGAGAAGGACAAATACCATGTGATTTCACTCATATGTGGAATTTAAGAAAGAAAACAGATGAACATATGGGAATGGGGAAAAGAAAAAAAGGAAAGAGGGAAACAAACCGTAAGTGACTCTAAACAATAGAGAACGAATTGAGGGTTGATGGAGGGAAGTGGGTGGGGGATGGACTAGATGGGTGATGGGTATTAACGAGTGCACCTGTTGTGATGAGCACTGGGTGTTGCATGTAAGTGATGAATCACTGAATTCTACTCCAGAAACCAATATTGCAGTGTATGTTTGCTAATAAAATTTAAGTTAAAAAAAATAAGTACAATTTGGGTTAGAAAGAGAAAAATGCTTGATTCTCTTTACTAATTATTCAAAATAATGCATTCATTTTTAGCATTATCCAATATTAAATGATTTGATTATTTAATCTATTTATATATTAACATGAATATTGAGGTATAATGGACATGGATTGCACTTATTCAAAGTGTATAATTTGATGAGTTTTGATAAATGTATACATCTGTGAAACTGTCACCATAATTATGAAAATGAACCTATTGCTCATGAATTTGATTTTTAAGGTATTTTATAAGCTGATAAATTTAAACATGTTGATATTTTCCACCGTCTTAGTTATTGCTCTTTTTGAAGCTCCGATGGTCTCATTTTTGCACAAAGGGAGCTATGTAGGTCCTCCCATGGTCCTTTGGAAATGACTCTCCTAGGCTTTGTTAATTTCCTTGCCATCTTGTCACGACAGGATGCTCCAGATCTGACATCAGCCCTTTCTCCACGCAGCCCTAGTCCTTTCAGTGGGAAACAGGATGTGTCATATATTATATGGTGGTTAAACAGAACAGCAAAATCCAATAAAATTTTTGGTCTGAGTTCACTGTAGTCAGAATGCAATAGTGCTTTACCAAGCAGCTCTATAATTATGTCTTTTGTTTCTGTAGTTCCTTTCACTGAAGTGTTCAAAGTGATTTTACAGCATCAAATTGATCTTTGGGGCAATCTAAGGGTAGAAGAAAAGGTTAGAGATATTATTATCCCATTTTATAGTTGGGGAAACAGATGCAATTGTTGTGACTTGTCCATTAGTTTGTAGAAAATTGGGTACAAGTTTGAATCGAATCCTAGCCAGGAAAACAGGGATTCTCATCTTGCTGCTAGGGTCACCCTGGCTTAACAACCTGAGATAAACTTTTTTTTTTTTTTTTTAAATAAATAGGGGATAAGAATCAATAAGCAATGGAAAGGAAGGGAAATAGTTTTTTCCTGTCTTTTCTGTTTCCTTCCTTCCTACCTTTTTTTTTTTTAATTTAAAAATTTCAGTGGCTCTCCTAAGGAGTTGAAAAATATATGAGAAGTGGGATGAGAAATTAGGAAATCACAGGATCCTGGGCTTTGAAGAGTCTGTAAACCTTGCAAGCCCAGCCTCTTTCATCCAGACAGCACTGCATGGGGGCTAAATCCAGATAAATGGGCAGCTCTCCTTTTAGACAGATGCAACGAAGTGTAGTCCACTGTGAACTAAATCAATTTAGACTTACAAAAGCAAATCCCAAAATAGCAGCCTGGAGTTCATGAAAATGAATCCAAGTCTGAGTGCTCTGGGAAAAATAGATGACCAGGAATAGACCGTGCTGTGAAACTCTGAGAGCGCTTTGCAGCTGTGGCTTCCATTTCGCCCCGGTCCTCGCTGAGGAAATGGGAAGGTAGCCTACTTTGTGCTAACTAAAGAATTAATGATTCCATTAATTAGCTTCATGGATTTTCTCTGCAGCCTCAATGTAGGCCACGGAGAAACATTATAGATTCATCTTCCCTAGAGGTCTTCAAAACCGGGTGGTATCAGAGGAAGGAGAATCAGAGGCTTTGGAGTCTGGGATGAGGAAGCTGGAAGCACCTTGTGTAGCATCCAGGACAGTGTTTCCCAAACTGGTTCCAGGGAGCACTAGTGTTCTGAGGAAAACAGAGTTCTGTGGTAAAATAAGGGAAATAAGGCTATATCGCTGTCTCAAAGATTCCCAAAGCATATCATTATCTGAAAGGCTTTTAGAAGTCCTGCAATAAATATCTTGGTCTCTGTTTAAATGTTTCCTCAGATGTATTTGACTGTAGAATCCTCCAACACCTTTTCGCCCTATGCTGTTAACTTGCGGACATGAGCGTACCAAGAGACAGTAATTTTAGAAATGTTGACATAGCCCCTTCCTTTTACAGACGAGGAGAATAAGGACCAGAGAGGTGGGACAATTTATTCAGGAGTCACAGTGTAAGTCACTGGGAGCCAGAATTAAATAGAGGAGAAAGCAGGGCATTTGGAATGAGACAGACCTGGGTTCAAATCCCTGCTCCGCAGTTATCTAACCATGGGATCTTGGGCAATATCTTAATTCCTTCTGAACCTTGATATTTTTATTTGTAAGACTGGCAATATAACGCTGATATCCTGGAACTGTTACCTGTGAAATGTGTTGTGAGTTGGTGGTTCCATTAGAGAACAAGTCTGAAGCCCAGGTGTCAGAACAAGGACAAGCTGGGTGCCCGACTAACTCTGAGGTGAATGGAATCTCATGGCTGGGAGCCTGGCTGAGTTGTGGGATTGACAAGGTGTAGATGAGGACCCGGACAGTGAGCGCTACTGTAGCAGGAGGAGGGGGTGGTAGAGGCTGGGAACCAGACAGCGCTAATTGGTAGTTCCCCACAAGGAAGTATGATTAGAAGGTAGAGACAATGCCTCACTTTCAGACGAACACAACACCCCCTTCCTCTTTTACTCGGCGTTACAAACTGAAGCAGCTGGACCGGAGAAGGGGGAGGTTGGGGAGGGAGTGGTCTAACTCGACAGTGAGAGCCGATCATTGTTTATCTTTGTTCTTTGTTTCCATGCTGGTGAAAACTTGCCATGTTTTACAGGGTCACCCACTAAATAGAATGGTGACTTAGGCTTTATTAATTATAAATTAGTAGCAATTTGCATGGATTATTATGTTTCATGCTCTACGAGGCTTTGGATAAATTATATATATCCTTTCTGGGGGTGTTGGGATATTTTAGACTGGGATGAGGGTGTTGCAGCATGATCTCCCCTAAAGCAAACTAGTGCTCATATTTACGTGGTGGGTTTTCCCGTCCTGCTTGTCCCTGGCATGTTCCCCCACACAACTGGCTCTATGTGGGTCAGCTCCCCTCCTATACGTTCCTACAGCTCCTCTGTAGCATGCTTCCTCGAAAGCACTCAAATAGCATGGCAATGATCTATGGGGCTCTCCCCCCATCCGGTGTCTGGATACTTAAAGAGAGCAAGAACTGAGTCTCATACATCTCTTTCTTCCCTCAGCCCCCAGGACGGCATGTGCTCTGAGTCAGTGCTTATTAAAGGTGATTTGAGTGAACGAATGATGCTCTGTTCTTTTTCACATTCTCCTTCCTATTTAACCTCCACAGATCATCGTTTTTCATTCTAAAAATAATCTCCACTTCTTTAGTTTTTCCAGCTTTTTTGATACACAATTGGCACATAACATCGTGTAGGTTAAGGTATACAACGTGATGATTTGATACATGTATATATTGCAAAACGACTACCACAATAAGGTTAGTTATCACTTCCATCACCTTGCAAAATGATCATTTATTTTCTTCCTGTATATCATTGGTCTTTTACAGATGGAATCCTCATCCCTATTTTACAGATGAAGGCAAGGAACCCGCCCTTTAAGTAAACATGCCAGAACTGGGTCACTCTGAATGAGTATCCTCTCTCCTACCTACAGCATCCTCTTGGCACTCTCAGTGCTTGTGGCAGAAGTGACCTTGGCCATGGATGTCGGTGTCAGGGGCACCTCCACTTACGTGTCCTCAGTGCTCACTACTCTTTTACGGCAGATTTCATTTTTGAAATCAGTTCCAAGTCATTTGGAGCAAAATCTGGTAAAAGAAGGTAAGTGACCCAACTTGAAAATGCCATTTCCATTTCAAAAGAAAGTCCTAGCTGACACAAATCAGAGGCAATCCCAAGGAGAAATTCCAAATACCTTGTGAGCAATGATAATGTCAATGGAATGAGTATATAGACTTTGGAGAGGAGAGTAGTCATTTAGATTCATGAATTCTAGTGTTTTGGTGTGAAACACCTCTTTAATATGGAACCAAACCTTTCAGAGCTGGGTTCAAATAACAAATGAGAGTGATAAATTCAATCCTTTGAAATGTACTTTCTTTTCTGGCCAGGCCCCAGTTCAGGCTCCCAAGTTGGTTCTCCTGCAGCCACTGATAACATCATGGGCACCTCCAGAGCCTTTCCTGGCATTGTTCTGGGTGTCATTGATGTTAAGCAAATGGGGAAGGAAACGCAATTCAGAGCTCACAAAGCTAAGGCGAACTGATTTTCAAGTTCATGACTTTCAAATCCATGGTACAAAAGCATATGCACGTTCGCTAACTAGGTATGTGAAGATGAAGTTATGGCTCTTGGATCTGTTCTTCCCTTTTAATGGGAAACGCTTGTTAATTAATGTTTTTGAAACTTATTTTACCACATGAAGAGGCTTGTTCTCATGCATTTTTGGTTTAATGCCTTCCTACGTGTTTGGGTGAAAAGAATGTGTAAATAAGGCTCTGGAAAATCAAAGGTCTCATGAAATCTGAGCCTATTTAATTCAGCAAACGTTTATTAAACACTGGTGTGTTCTGGGCAGTGTAGTAGGACCTGGGCGCTGAAGAGGAGCAAGACATGGTGCATACGCTAAAGTAATTCACAACCTGATAACAGGATTGACAGGAACACAAATAAATGGCAGAAAAAAGGGCTAGGAGAGCAGTGTGAACAAGAGATAGGGAAGTAGGTGGGAGGATGGGAGAGGACTCGAGGGCACAAGCGATATTTTATTTTTTTTATTTTTTTTTATTTTTTAAATTTTTTTTATTTTTTAAAGATTTTATTTATTTATCTGACAGAGAGAGAGAGAGAGAACAAGTAGGCAGAGAGATAGGCAGAGGGAGAGGGAGAAGCAGGCTCCCCGCTGAGCAGGGAGCCCGATGCGGGGCTCGATTCCAGGATCCTGGGATCATGACCTGAGCCAAAGGCAGCCGCTTTGGCTGAGCCACCCAGGCGCCCCACAAGCAATATTTTAGTTGAGTCTTAAAGGACAGATTAAATCCTAAGTGTGGTGGAGATTGTGGGCAGGATGGGAAATCCAGATGGAAGAAAGAGAGTAAGTTAGGACCTGGAAAATGCAGAGGATCCTAGTGACATGGTGCCCGATCCAGTCTCCCTGACCATTGAGGTGGGGGTGGGGGAGTAGAGGCATCGACTCTGAGAGAGAGAGAGTGCCAGAGAATGGATGCCTGAACTGGTCTCTCATGCTCTCATGCCGTGGGATCCCCTTCCCTCCGCTTCCTCTCAGACCTGAGTGATTTCAGGTGCTGTCCTGCAGAGCTTGTTTTACACACCGATTCATACCAACGTGACTTGACTCTTCCTGCGTATGTCTACATCTTAAAAGGAAAACATTTAAGAACACAGTGATGGAGCTGATGGAGTTACTTTTTTACAGGGAATTTTAAAGATTTATTTATCTATTTGAGAGAGCGAGCAAGTACGCGAGTGTGAGTGTGGTGGGGAGAGGGGCGGGGTGGGGGGAGAGAGCTAATCCCAAGCAGACTCCTCACTGATTCTGGAGCCCAACATGGGGATCCATCTCACCCCCCTGAGATCATGACCTGAGCCAAAACCAAGAGTCAACTAACTGAGTCACCCAGGCGTCCCTACAGGAGAGTTTTATACCTTGAGCAAGGGGCCTGTAAGGAATGTACTAGCCATGGGGACTGGGGGGTGGGGGGGCATTGCTGGAGCACATAATCATTCCATCATAGTGGGTATGTGAGCACTGAAGAAAGAGGGTCTCTGTTCAGGGGTGTGCATTTGGGAGAACAGAAGAGGGAGGCGGTAGATAAAACCTCAAGTTGGGATTGATGGTCCTATGTCTTATCTTGGTATCTTCCAGTGAGCTCACCAATAAGCTCTATTTCTCCCTGGTGCTTATTTATGTGCCAGTTTCCCATTTTTATCCTTTCTCATCTTCTTCCTTTAACTCCATCCGCTTTTTCCAGATCCAACACCGTCATACATCCACCATATGGCATGATGTTATAATTTGGCAAACACCAGTAAAATGAAATCAAACTCTCCTTTACATTGCCCTTTTCTTCCCTTTCCTTCTGTTGCTAGTTGTGGTTCTGTGGGAGGCTCACGCAGCTGGTAGCCTGTTGAAGGAGCCATAAAATGATGTAAGATGCCACTTCGGAGATAAACACATTGATCCTGCAAAATGCCCAAGCTTAACAGTGGAAGGGAAATCCAGCAGAGACCTGAGACAGATGAGTTCATTGTGATTGTGTTCTTTGGCATTAAAGCATATTGGTTACACCATATGTCACATACCCACTATCTCGAAGGCATAAAGTATTCCACTGAAATGCATTTTAAAAATTACTGAAGTTATCATGTCAGGGATAAAATTAACACTTTTCCATTTGAATCTTTATAAAACACAGTCACTCTCTCACCTTCATTTTGAGTATTTTAGAAAGAATGTAAGAACAACCTTCAGATCAAAAACTAATGATGTAATGTATGGTGATTAACATAACAAAAAAAAGAACAGCCTTCAGCATATTTTTTCATTTGTTTTAAACAAGAGTAAATTTACAGAAAAATTGGAAATACTGTACAAAAACACTCATTTTTCCTCAACCATTTGGGAGTAAGTTGGTGAAATAATGCCCCATCATTCCCCTTAATATTTGTTATGGGCTGAATGGAGTCCCCTTGACATTCTTATGAGTCTCTAATTCTTGGGACTTCAGAATGTGACTGAATTTGGAGGTAGGGCCTTTAAAGAGGCAATTAAGTTAAAATGAGGGGATTGGGATGGGCCTAATCCAATGTGACTGGTGTCCTAATAGGAAGAGGAAATTTGGACACAGATGTGATGCAGAGGGAGGATGATGTGAAGACACAGGGAGAAGCCGGCCATCTACAAGCCAAGGCCTGGAACAGACCCTTCCCTCAGAGCCCTCAGGAGGAACCAACCCTGCAGACATCTTGATCTTGGAATTCCAACCTCCAGAGCTGTAAGAAAATACATTTCTGTTGTTTAAACCACCTAGTCCGTAGCACCTTGTTATGACAGGTATAGCAAATGAATATAATACTGTAGTGGACATTTCCTAAACAAGGGCATTTTTCCACACAACCAGCAATACAACCATCAGAACCAGAAAATGAATCCTTAGCTCTCATTCAAGTTTCATGAGTTGTCCCTGTGCAGAAAAAGGATCCGGTTGAGAAGCACGTCTTGCATTCAGTAGGTCCTTAGGCCAGAGTGGTTCCTCCATTTTCCCTTGACTTTTGTGACACTCATGCTTTTCAAGGTTGCAGGCCAGTCATTTTGTGGAATGTCCTTCATTTCCTTTGTCTCATGGTTCTACACTATGATATTCAGATTATGCTCTTTTACGGCAAAGATGGTGGATGATTTCCATTTGTCTTTTTCCAGGTGATGTTCACTTTGTCACTTGATTACTGCGGTAGCGGCTTGTCCTCTGTTAAGTATCTTCCCTTTACAAATATCAAGTATTTTGTGAAGAGTTATTTTGAAAATGCAAGTATGTTGCAAACTTTCAATTAATTAATTAATTTTTCTATTAAGTTTCTATTATTTCTATTAAGTTTCTATTAAGTTTTCTATTTTATTTAATGGGTTATAATATGTTACTATCATTTCTTTTGATGCTTAAATTGCTCCCAATTTAGAAAATGGGAGCTTCTTCAAGATATCCTCTGTGTTCTTTTGACATGTCCCAATATGCTTTGAATCCTTTCTTGCTTTTTAACACAAAGAGATATTCCAGGCCCATATTGCAATTTTCCTGCTTTAGGCCTGGGATTGGCTATTGCTCCAAGGAATCTGGTTGCTTTAGTGGACAGTGGTATTTAGGGTCCAAAATTGGGAAAGTAAGTATGCTCATTCCTGCGGGGGTATCACTGCTCCTGTGACAAAACTAGAGAACGTGTGTGTATGTATATTTGCACATATACATGCACCTTTGTTTCTTTATCTATGCCTGCATCTATCTATGTATCTACCCATGTCTGTCTGTCTATCTACCTACCTTAAAAATAATGAGTTCAAACTGCTACCTTCCATTTCAATTCACCGTTACGGGGCTCTGACTTCCCACACTAGGCTGCCCACTCTCCTCACCTTGCTCAGGGTCTGATCCCCACACTGGGCAGCCCATACCATGGGGGTAACCTCCTCCCTTCACTTCTGTCCCAGGCTCTAACACCTCACATAAAGGCCCTCTTTACACCTCTTTATACCTGTGCTGAGCAGCCCTCTCCATGTATGCACTTCTCAGACTGCTTGGACACTGAATTCTGCTCAGGTGCTTCTCTACCCCCACCCCTACCTTATCCTGCAGCCTTCCCTGCCCCATCTAATGGCTTTAGGATTGAGTTGTTCAGGACCAGAAGGGGAAGGGATAAAGAAGAGAAAAAAAATCATACTTAAGCTCACTCATTTTAAGTAACTATTTTCATTTTAGTTTACTTTCAATCTTGACCTTGTATATATATATGTATATATATATATATATACTGAATTTGGAGGTAGGGCCTTTAAAGAGACAATTAAGTTAAAATGAAGGGATTGGAATGGGCCTAATCTAGTGTGATATACATTGGGCCTAATCCAATATATATACACATACATATATATTATAATATATATATATCTACAGTTATCATAGAGTAATGCAATTGTTTTATATTTAAGGTTAACATTGAAATTCTTCTTATTTTTCTACATAGCTTTTATAAAAAGTTATTATTGGCCATAGAAAATGCCTTAAGAAGATAAGCCTTAATTTACTCAATCATTTCTCTCTTATTGGTTATTTATGTTGTTCCTAATTGTTCCCATATAGATAATGTGGGGAATCTCCTCATGAATATGACTTCCCTTGTCTGTTAGATTAATTTCCTTGGATGATGCCCAGGAGTGGGATTATATGGCTGGAGAACATGAATCCTCTTGAATATGTGTAAAGCACTTAGCTAAGGATTTAGCACCCTAGTAAGTCCTCAACACATGTTTATTGAATCAAATAAGGATATCGCTTTCCCTTTTTTCTTCTTAAACAATTTGCTTGATTTGGACAAGTTGCTTAACTTTTCTAAACCTCAGTTTCCTCATCTCTAAGTAGGGTAATCCACAGTCTAATTGTACTGTTAACTCCTCACCCCTTCTCATGGGAGACTTTGTGAAGTCCCTTATCTGTAGGTACTTGAGGGAGACTAATGTCTGTCCAGTCTGCCTCAGACCCTTTCTGGTGCCCCTTGGCTCTACATTGCCCACATAGCATGTCTTTTGTCCTTCACAGGCAATTCCTAGTGTCACAGACTCTAATCCTAATTGTAAAGTTCTCAGAACACCGACTGTTCCCTGCTTCCTGCTTCTGTCTCCGCTGCAGCCGCAGCTGAGGTGCGCCCATCTCTCCATTCTGCTCAGTGGTGAATGAGGAGCGATAGACATGGCTCTGGATGATTTGAGTGGAAAGGAGGCATCATTCCAGAGCAAGTGGAATCTAAAAAGAATTTCTTGACTGTAGAAATCAGGAATGTATGATATTTGCTGTGTTCCACTGTAAAACATTGTTCTCTGCATTTAGAAGCCTGAGGATTTTTTGTTACTGTTGTTGATGATGATGTCTTAATGGTTCCTTTAAGCCTTTTTGACTTTATTATTTTTTTTAAAGTTAAAAACATCAAAGCAATGTATAAATGAAATAAAACGTGATCTAGCACTGCCAGATTTTTAATAGAAAATGGCAGCTCTTCTCCATCCCTTCTTATCTTGATTGCTTCTCTGAGGCAACTACTTTTAACTCTTTTAGCCATTGTTTTCCTAATATTTGCCTCCGTATTTCTAAATAACATTTTAAAATACAAGTTGCATTGGCTTTGCGTCTTGGTAAAATAACTAGAGTGAATTTTGTTATTTGTTAAGAAAACAAATGTATTAAAGGATTTAGGTGGCTTACTGAATTTGGGGGCATTCTGGAGAAAATGGATTGAAGCTGAATTTCTAGAAATAATGTCCCAGACCACACCACAGATTAGCCTGCTGAGGAAACTGTGGCTACTGACCGCAAAACCACACAACCAGGTCCATCCTTAGGAAGCATGCCAGCCAGAGGTCTCTCAATCAGTGTTTATGTGGGAGCCCATCATGGCTGCATGTCTATATATAGATCAATGTGTAAACTAAAACTCATTGTGCAGCTCCCCTTCAGCTCACTTCGGCCACCACCCACGCCAGCCCCTCACCAGTGTTTCCTTTGCTTTCTCACTTCTTTCAAGTATGTATGTGTGATTGGTGGAATCTAGCTGCAAGTTTAAATGTGAAAAGCGAAGTGTGTCATTTTTTCACAGAGAGCTTGGTGACCCAGTGTGTGGGTTGCATGCTGTCTACTTTTTCCATTAGAATATTAATACTATAGTATATTAGTTATAGTATATTACTACATTAATCATAGTTATTTTTTGATGGTCTGATAATTTCTAACATCATTGCCATATCTGAGTCTGGTTCTGATGCTTGTTTTGTCTCTTCAAACTGTGCTTTTTGCCTTTAAGGATGTCTTATAATTTTAGGTGGAAAGCCAGACATGATGTACTGGGTAAAAGATGCTGCAGTAAATAGGCCATTAGCAGTGTGGTGGTAAGGTATGTGTGGGGAGTGTTCTACAGTCCTGTGATCAGGTCCCAGTCTTTTAGTGAGCCTGGCCTGGGACTGTGAACTTCACGCGTGCTTCTCAGTTCTTCCCTCCCCTCTTGGGTGGGACAGGGTGGCCAGAGTCAGCTGGAGTTGGGTATTTCCCTTCCACAAAGTCAGTTAGGCTCTGATAAAACCCCAGCAGATTAGGGTCTGACTAAACAGTTTCTCCTAAAGTCAGGCCTTGTTAAGAATGGAATGCTCCTTTTCTCCTTCTTCTGGAAGCATGAGAAGAATTTTTTCTGATCTTCACTGTGAGAACCTGGTAGAGCTCCAGGAGGTAAAATTCACAAAAGTGTGGGGGTCCTCTCATGACTGAGTCCCCGTTAAGTTTTAATGCTCAAACTTGTCCACTCTGTGCCTCCCCCAATTTATCAATTACAGTTCAGGTTTCCTATCCTCCAGGCGCTGGTTCCTGCTGTGGTTTCTACCCTGGTGTGTTGTGATTCTCGGGATCTGTCTACCTGTCTCTCCAATTTTGGGAGAAGCACTTCGCCCTGTGACCTCAGTTCTCTGATGGATCTAAGAAGACTTGTTGATTTTTAGTTTGTTCACTTTTTACTTGAGAGGACAGAGTGATGACTTCCAAACAACTTATATGCTGGACCAGAAACTGGAAGTCTCCTCCTGACATTTTTGGATGTTCTAAAGTATTTCTCTGCCAGAAGAGGACCAGTAAAGTTAGAAAAACCCCATTCAATGTGGCAGATTAATTTCATATGTGTTTAGTAGGTTTTATTTGAGACAACCTGAAAGACTGGCAATGACATGGGGTTTGGAAACCTGATGTGACTGATGTCTGCCTGTGTGATTTTGGACATGTTACTTACTCTCTCTGAGGGTCAGTTTTCTAATACGTAAAATGGAGGTTGGATTCTACTTCTTATAGAATTGCCTTCCTGTTGTTATTTTTATTCCTAATTTAGAGAATAGGAGGCAGCTGGGCAGGATAGTGAGGAAATCTCTTCCTTTACTGTGTCCTCACTTGGTTTTGTGCCCTGCTCTACTTGTGTACTTCTAACAGTAACTGTCTTTACTACCTCTTCTATCTTTGATGTTAAGCCTTCAGTGTCATCCTTGTCTGTATATAAAGATAGAATCTATAGGGCTTTGCTATAGTATTACATTCTTCCAGAGCATCAAGGAAACCCTGACATAGACATCTGGCTGAAGTTTGCAAATTGATGATTTCTGTTTCCAGCCAATTTTCTTTTCTGAGTCAGAATAATTTGAAACTCCCTATATGTTCCATTGGTACTATGTTAAGTAGCATCTCAATTTCAGTGACCATATTAGTAGTCAGGACATTACTGAGGATAGAGTTACGTTTGGCTGTAGGAATTCCACAGCTTCTTTCCCTGTGTCTTGCTAAGTGAAGTACTTAGACTCTCAGTTCCTCATTATGAAGATTCTAGGACACACCCCGATGAGTACGTTCAATTTGTTTCTAGCAACCTTTCCTTGGCAGATGAGCTAAAAGGTCAACTGTTAATTAAGGTGGAGCAAAAATAAGGTGAGCACTGGCTGAGTCATGGGTTGGGACTTGGAGCACTTCAAAGCTGGAGATGGTTGGGTCCAAGTAAGTTGGATCTGTTTCCTCCTGTTGCTGTTTCCAAAGGCCCTCATGGAGGAGGGGAGGAAATGAGAACCAAGAGGCGAAAGACCAAAGGATGAGGAGAGGAGAGGGCAAGAGATAAAGAGGAAAGATAAGAAGGAAACTAAACTTTATCGGGTGTTCCTCAGGTATCAGTAACCATCTTATGCATTTCATTCTATTGCTCCTCAGAGCCATCCTCTAGAGTAGCGATCACTCCTGTTTGTCCAGTATCTGCTTTGTGCCATGTACTGTGTGATGGGCCTGGTGATGTCATGATGAATACTTCATTCACATCTGCCTGAACAGGAGGTGTTGACAGTCTAGTAGGGGACTCTGACATTGAGAGAGTTTCCATACAGGGCACTAAGTGCCTTGGGAGTGCCTGAAGAGTTTTCAGGCAAAAGTAATTAGTATTGCCTGGGGGAAGTAGGTCTGGAAAGAATAAGGTGCATGTGGAGAGGGTCCTCTAAGTGGAGGGAGAGGTATATGCAAACATGAGGGCATAGAACATCATCATATAATTTGCTGTGGCTGGAACACAGGGAGTAGAGGAAGGGAGTGGCCTGATCATGGTGGGTCCTCTGGGCCAGCCCAAGTTTGGGCTTCATGATGAGGGAGAAATGCCTCAGCAGAGAAACAACTTGGTAGCATCTGTCTTTTAGGCAGGCTCCTCTAGCAGCATCGTGCAGGATGGGTTGGAAGTTGTTGAGAATGAAGTGCAGGTGATTCCAGAGAAAAGTCTGTTTAAACAGTCTAGACACAGACTAATACATGTCTGAATAAGACATTGAGGGTGAGAAAATTCATGGACTCCAGTGACTGTTATAAAACAATAGAACTTAGTGACTGATTGTATGGTGATGGGAAGGATGAGGGAAATCTAAGATAATAGTCAAACTTCTGGGTAGGGTAATTAGGATCAGAGTAGCCCACTACCTTGTGTTAGAAATTGGTCCTGGCAATCACCCCTTGCTGCCTCTCTAATGCAGTTGCCAAGGAAGCAACAGTGACAAAATTGATCCTTTTGGAACCAGTACTGGGGCTGGAGCATGCAGATAAGGGTCTATCTCCTCTTCCTCTGAGTCTCAATATTGGAACATCCTACCTAGATGTGGAAGAGAAGGGTCAAGCTGGCCAAGTCAACTTGCCTGTCCAACCACATTCACAAATGAGATGGAAGAGCAAGAGAGTGGAGGATACACAGAATTTAGTTTACAGTAATCTCATGCCATCACTCAATGTGCTTCAGTCTATGTCTTGGATTAGGACCAATCTGTTTTGTAACTCTTCCACTTTGAGTGGGGTGGATGGAAAAGTAGGAGGCAAATGAAAAAAAGGAGCAAGAATTTCCTCTTCTATATCCTGGAGAAGAAATTTAGGAGAAACTGGCTTGAGATGGGGAGATGATAATCATTTCATTTTTTTTTAAGATTTTATTTATTTATTTGACAGAGAGAGAGAGAGAGGGAGAGAGAGCACAAGCAGGGGGAGCGGCAGGCAGAGGGAGAAAGAGAAGTGGGGCTCAATCCCAGGACCCAGGGACCATGACCTGAACTGAAGGCAGACACTCAACTGACTGAACCACCCAGGTGCCCCAATCATTTCATTTTGATATGCAGAGTCTGAGATGACGGTAGAACATCCAGGTAGTAAGGTCCATTACAAAGTTGAAAATAAGATTCTAGAGCTCAGGAGGGAGGTCTGGGCTAGAAAAACGGGTTATGGTATTATCTGAAAATAGGTGATAGTTGAAGTCTTATCTGTGGTTCACAACAGGGGACGCAGAGTAAACACCGGCAGCATGCAATTTAAGGGACAGGTGGGGAAGATCAGTCATGAAGGTGAGTGCTGAGAAATTAATGGGTAGGAGAAAAACCTGGCGAGTGAGGTCTGGGAAGCTACAGGAAGAAAGTCCTCAAGAAGAGTTGTCAGTAGGGCATAAGGACAGGTATGGAGCACCAGGAGAATAGCTTGGAACAGCTACGAAGAAAAGGTGGAAAGAACAGAAAGAAGATAAGTAAAAGGCATTTTCAAGCTGCCATGAGAGCATGGCTGAAAATGGAACCCCACCAATCATGGTGCCAGTCCCCATGAAAATGCCACTTCAGCAACAGTCAAATGTCAGATTGCTAGGATTGGGGATTCGCTGGGTGAATGTGGTGGGAGGACAAAGGGATGGGGAGCCGAAAATGTTGGGTTCCAGTTCAAAAAGAAGGGAAGACATTTCAAGTGGGATTGGGAGACTCTAATAGGCTGCAGTTCTAGCGACTGCCTTGGGGTGTCTATGCAGTAAGAGACTAGTGCAAAGGCAGGAAGGTGAAGAGGTGGTGGTTTATAGACTGAAATGTTGGAGTTTAAGGTTTCAGAGGCAAAACTGCTCCTCATGATGACAAGGGCCACCGTGGCCATGGGAGTAGATTGTAGAGGGGGGAGGGAGTTGGAGTTTATTGTCACTGAGGCTTGGGACTAAGAGGCTAGTGTGTTAGGTGTCCTGCCCATGTGGACACTGAATTCATTTAAGACGATAGCAGGTCTAAGGTGGAGAGGAAGACAACCAGGTATCAAAATACTTGATGAATGTACAATTGTGATGCTCACTTTGGTGGATTGTTACACCTAGAAGAGTAGAAGGAGGAATACAAAATGGTTGAACCGTCAGAAAAAGGGATTTGGTACAGGAGGAAAAATAACATCTTGAGAGCATTGTTAGAGACTTAAGAGAATGCCGGCCTTTGGTGTCCCTGTAAGGGAATGAGCAGCCTCCATGAAAAAAGAAAGAAATATCCTCAGGGAAGAGACAGGATTCAAACAGTCAAGGAAGTAGAGAGAACATTATTAGGAGGATGTCATCCCAGAGGTGGCTTATATTGCGTATGGCATTTTCTGTTTCATTGACTTTTTTCTATTAAGTATTATTAAGATATTGTTTAAATTATTATGGCTCCAGAATAAAATTTAATTTCTGGTGTTTGAAGTCCAACTTTGTTGCTCTTTTTTCCTTTCAAAGTTTCTTAGTTATTCTCACTTAATAAAATTATTTCACTGTTATTCAAACAGATTTTGAATAAATGTATATAGTGGGCCTTTGAACAACCCAGGTTTGAATGGCACAGGCCCACTTACATGTGGATTTTTTTCTTTTCCTGTGAAAAGCCTTATTGTCTTCATTGGATCCATGGCTTGGGAGAGGCCTCCAGGGTAAAAAGCTGCCTGCAGGGAGAGCCTCAGGCAGAAGCTCTGGCACCAGGGGGATGCCAGGGGGCCCCTCAAAGACTGCTAGGCTCCTGAGGCTCCTGAGTGTGCTTGAGGGTGAGTCTTTCTGAGAGAGATTCATCCAGCCCAGCCTGGGGGCCAAGCCTGTGAAGTTAGCCAGGTGGTCACCATCTTCTCAATGAGTTTCACCTGCTCACCCAGGAAGCCGTTCTCCAGGAAGCTACAGAGATGAGGGTCTGCGTGGGCCGAACTTCGGGCACACAGATCCAAGAGGGCCTGCTTCAGGTTTTTCTCCAGGACCACGCAGATTCCACGGAATCCAGGGCTTTATCCCACTCATCTTGGAACAGCTTCTGCATGTCCTGGAAATGGGCGCAGCCCTGGGCTGGTTTTGCATCTTCAAAGGATGCTGCCTGTCCTCATTTTTCTCCTCTGCCAACTCTCGGAAGAAGTGGTCCATGCCCTCCAGAGCCAGATCTTCGTGGTCAAAATAGAAACCCAGAGAGAGAAAAGTGTAGGAGGCCTGCAGATGCATGTTGACCAGGCAGCTGATGGCAGTTTCCACCTCAGTGGAATAATTCTGATGAATCTGAGTGCTCATGGTTGCTCAGCAGTAAGGAGCTAAGCTCAGAAGGTGGTGTTGGCTGGTTCCAGAGGCAGAGGATGGCTGAGAAGATGCCTTTACAGGTCACGACTGGACAAGAGTTTGGAGGGTGGTGGTCGGCTGAAAGAAGGGGTGTCCCTGGGTCTGTTCTGTCCAAGCACGATTGAAGCAACGGACAGATCTGGACGACCATCAGGACCACTGCCTATGCAAGGATTTTTTATAGTGCAGTGCTATAAATGTAGTTTCTCTTCCTTGTGGTTTTCTTAATAACATTTTCTCTTCTCTACCTCTCTTTATTTTAAGGGTACGGTTTGTAGTACATATAACATACAAAATACAGTGTTAATTGTAAAGAAGAAAGAAGATGTTATCAGTAAAGCATCAGTCAGCAGTAGGCTATCAGTAGTTAAATTTTGGGGAAGTCCAAAGTTATGTGCGGAATTTTGATTGTGTGGAGGAGTCAGTGCCCCTAACCCCCAGGTTGTGCAAGGGTCAACAGTACTTTAATCTGGGTCTAATTGATACCCTCACCTTTTGTTGTAGGTCAAGTTCTCTGGGAAGCAGACTCTGAGAGGAAGATTTCCATGTAGTAGGTTTATTAAGAAGTGCCCTTGGGGTGGGGGGTGTCTGGCTGGCTTAGTCGGAAGAGAGTGTGACTCTTGACCTAGGGGTTGTGAGTTCAAGCCCCACGTGGGGTATAGAGATTACTTAAGTAAAGAAAACCTCGAAAAAAAAAAAAGTACTTCTCTGGGCATGAAGGAAGTGGGACGAGGCAGAGGAAGGGGTTGAACTGTAATGAAGTCACGGACAGGGGCCTCAGCTGACCCCAGAAAGTTCCAGGAATAGGATGGAACTTCATAGTTGTCCCGAACTGAGGCAAAGGGGACCAGGCCTTTGTGAAACTTCCTCCCCAACCACTGAGCAGTCACCTGAGAACTACCCAGGAGAGAAGGCGCCTTTCTTCAGATAAGGGAGGTTCCTTGAGAACAAGCGGGCAGAAGCTGTTAGCATCCAACACTCTGCAGCTAAAGGAGTGAGTGTCTTGGTTCTGAAGTGGGAAATCTGGATGGCACATCACAACGTCCACTTCAACAAAATGGGTGCATATTGCGTCTTCTCATTAATTCACATCTTTTTTGCAGAGATTTTCAAAGATTCAAATAATCACAAAGACTTACAATTTTTTTTCATATATGCCTACCATACTGCTTGTTAAATTTATTACAGGTTATTTTGTATTTTGTGTTAGAATGTTGAATAAGAACTTTTCCCGTGAGATTTTCTAGCTGTGTATTCCTTGTATGTAAGAACAATGTGTATGGATTACTATATTTGTTTATTATATTTTTTCAGCTTTATTAAGGTATGATTGACACAATAAACAACACATATTTAAAGTGCATACTTAGATGAGTTTTTTAAAATTTAAATTCAATTAATTAACATATAATATATGATTTGTTTCAAGAGTACAGGTCTGTGATTCATACTTATGTGAGTTTTGACATATATATTCCTTTATAAAAACATCATCGCCCCCAGAAGCTTCCTTATGTCCCATTGTCAGCCATTCTTCCCTAGTGTCAGCTCCTGGCCCAAGGCAACCACTCATCTGCTCTCTGGCACTATAGATTAGTTTACATTTTTGAGAATTTCTTATTAATGGAATCAGAGTACCTATCCTTTTTTTGCTTGTCTTCTCAGCATAATTACGTGGAAATTCATCCATGTTGTTTTGTGTATCAGTAATTCGTTTCTTCTCCTTGCCGTGTAGTATTCTATCATAGATAGACCACACTTGGTTTATCCATTTACCAGCCAATGGATATTTGCTTGTTTCCAGTTGGGGCCGATTATAAATAAAGCTGCTGTGAACATCTGTGTACAAGTCTTTGTGTGGACATATGATTTCTTTTCTCTTGGGTAAATGTTTACAAGTGGAATGGCCTGGTCATAGGGGAAATATGTGTTTAACTTTTTTTTAAAATCAGATTGTCTGTTTTCCAAACTATTTTCAAAATGATCATATCCTTTTACATTCTCAACAGCAGTAAATGGAAGTTTCAGTTCTTCCATATCCTTTGCCAGTACTCAGTATGGTAAGACTTTTTAATGACCAATGATGTTGAGCATCTTTTCATGTGCTTATTGTATTTATTTTTACAGATCTAACTTAATTCTGATTATTTCTAAAACATATTTATATATTTAGTTGGGTTTTCTAGGTACACAAATAAATCATGTGTAAGTTACGCTATTTATTTCCTTTCAAAGATGCTGTCTTAGTTCTGTTTTTTGTTGAGAACTTAAATAGTAGTGCTATCTTTGGCTTTACCCTGACTAACATAGTCAGTTACAAGTCACATAATATTATTGGCATTAGAATATTTAATTCTTTAAATATACTTGTTTCCATCCAAATTTGCTAAGATTTTTGTTAAGCAGTTTACCCTTAGGGCTGCCTGGGTAGCTCAGTCAATTAAGCATCAGACTCAATCTCTCAGCTCAGGTCTTGTCTCAGCTCTCATTTTGTAAACAAGACCTCAGCTCAGGTCTTGATCTCTCAGCTCAGGACATAAGGAAGCTGAGTTCTTAAAAAAAAGAAAGAAAGGAAGAAATTTACCTTTAAATTACATTTTTTCCACAATATTAAGATAATTATGTTTCTCCTTTTTCCTTTTTAGATATAAAAATGGAAAAAACTACATACTATTTTCTAATTTTTTTGTAGATGTAAACTTTTATGATGAGCATCTTCCTATGCATTGACAATCATTCCATAACATTATGATTAAAGGCTGCTTAGTATTTTATTTTATAGTGGTACTGTAATTTAGTTGGCCAGTCTTCTATTATAAAACATATAGGTTATTTAAACTTTCTCTTTTGCTATTATAAATTTTGTTGAGATAAATATTGTTGTAAATTAAATCTTGGTGTGCATGTAGGCCTATCCAGCTAAAATTTCTAGATGTGCAATGCTAGGTCAGAGTCTGAATATTTTTAATGCTTTAATATTTACTATAACATTTCTCCCAAGAAAGTTAGTAGCCATTTACAGTTCACAAAATTCTATTCTGCTCTTATAATTTGAGGGATGACCAGTGTTGCCTCATGTGCCGTGAACATTTGCTTTAGTAATTTTCATTTGCTGTTGATTTTACTGATCATTTTATTTATTTTTTTAAAACACTTTTATTTATTTATTTGAGAGAGAGAGAGACTGAGGGAGAGAGACAGAGACAGAGAGCACGGTGAGGAAGAGAGAGAGAGGGACAAGCAGACTTCTGCACTGAGTGTGGAGCCCAATGTGGGACTTGATCCCAGGACCCGAGATCATGACCTGAGCTGAAATCAAGAGTCAGATGCTCAACTAACTGAGCCTCCTAAGTGCCCCTGATTACGTTGATCATTTTAAATGTGTTTTATTTTTTATTTTCTATTTTACTTCTTTGTTTCCTTTCTGTTTGGTTATATGTACAGTTGATCCTTATCATTTGTGGATTCTGTATTTGCAAACTCATCTACTAAGTAGATTGGTTTGTAATCTCAAGGTCCACATGCATGGCATTTCTGCAGTCATACACAGACATGTGCAGAGCAGTGAAAATTTTGAGTTGCCTGACATACATGTTTCTGGCTGAGGTCAAACAAGAGGACTCTCCTTTTGTCTCAGCTCTCATTTTGTAAACAAGAGTACTTTATGTGGTCTATGTAGTGCCATGCTTTTGCATTGTTATGCCTTTTGGTGGTGATTTCACTGTTTGAAACGACCCAAGCACAGTGCTGAAGGGCTGTCTGGTGTTCCTAAGTACAAGAAGGCTATGATGTGCCTCCCCAAGAAAATACTGTGTTAGACAAGCTTCATTCAGGCATCAGTTACAGTGCTATTGGCTGTGAGTTCAATGTTAATGAATCAACAATATTTATTTAAAAGTTCTCTTTAAACAGAAAAAAAATAAAGTCATGTATTGATCAATGGATGTAAACATTGTGACCAGAAGCTTGTAGGAACCTAACCCTGTATTTGCCCTAGGAGCAGTGGCTCAGTATTTGCTAATTCAGTGTTTTTTGAGGACTTTAAAAACATAACTGCTGCCAATAATGAGAACTGACTGTTCTATGTTTTCTATGGATTTTGCCCCCAAGATTTAGAAGGTCTGCTCTCAGCTCATTATCATCTTTGCCCCCTTCTGAGCACTTATTTCCCAGAATCATTTGCCATCTGGGTTCCAGTTCAGGGTCTACTGGTGAAAAGTAGTCATGTGAGGTTAGGAAGGTGGAAGAGAAGGAGAAGACATCTGTTCCCCACCACCAGCGGCAGATGGTTAAGTGGGCAGATGGTGGCATCCTGGTTTGTGTGTTACATGAAGCCTGCAGCAGCTTCCCACAGAGATGTTGCAAGGAACCTGTTTTGATGCTTCAGTGGGCTGAATCATTAAGAAATCATCCTTTCCCAACAGCCTACCACAATAGTCCCAACCTCTGCTTCCTTCAATCTTCCAATAATTCTCTAAGCACCCAGTTCTCTGTTGCATTCCTTATTTGGAACACTAGACTAGTTTTTGTTTTCTTGACTGAAGCCTGACTAATACAGTTTTGATACTGGAAGAGGGTGCCTTCTCTCTGAAGGATGAAGGGAGCACAAATGTCGGATGACCAGACTGCTGGTCTTCATCAGAATCCATGTCCTTCTCTTCATCTTAGGCATACAGCTAAGCAAGATTTCTTGCTTTCCTTATGTCTAGGTGGGCCTTGTGAGCAGAACTCTTCCCTATCCTCTTCCCAACACCATGGACTATGCCATGAGCAAGAAATACATTTTACTGTGATACATCATTGAAATCGTGGGACTCTTTGTTTTAGCAGTTTGCCTACCCTAATACAAATGGTATTTTAAAATGGTACTAGTGCCTCCTTTTTATATTTCTAAAAATATTCTTAGTTCTGTTATCACCAATGATAAGAATGAAACAGTATTGATTAATTCCTCCCTTAGTAAGATGAAAAACTTACTGTGTGTTTACTTCCATTTACTTTTACTCCTATCTTTGTTGGTATAATCTGAAATTACATTGGGGTTATACTTAATTTTTTTGACATTTGCATTCTATCTTAAAGTCATATTTCCAATAATTATTTAGGCTTCATTCAACATAGAACAGGTGTTAATGCTCACCAGTCATCCTTTTACTGCATAAATTAGACTTTGTTGAGTTCTTTCTTTGTTGTATGTCTCGGTTTCTGTAAGAAGCCTTCCGGTACTTGTCTTAGGAAAGATACAGAGAGAAGATAATGCTTTCAGAGTCCTTGAACAGCTGAGACTGTTTCTTTGTTGTTTTTCTATAGGATTTGACTGAGTCCATAATCTTGATCAACTACCTTAATCCCTCAAAACTGTAATAGTTGACATATCTCCTTTTGGCATTTAATATGGTTTTATAGGAGAAGATTGAAGTTAGATGGATTTTCTTCCTTTTTAGGTTAACTTTCCCTCTCCCCCAAATGCTTATAAGATTTTTTTCCGCAAAATCTTGATATTTACAAATACTATCACGTGTATCTATGGGTTGGTTCTTGTTCATTAACTTCGCTTGGTACTCAGTGAGCCTCTTTGAAATGTTGAAACTTCTGCCAGATACCCTGCTAAGTGCTCTGTATATATTACCTTATGACAACACTATGAGGTGACAGCTATTATCCCTCCCAATTTACAGATGATGAAATTGAGGTTCAAGGACTCATAGAAGATCATCAACAGAGTTAGGATAGGAACTTTGGTCTACCTCACTATAGGGTCTGAGCTTTTAGTCACTGTACCACACAATTTTTTCAAAGGAAAGAAATATCTCCTTTACTGTATAAACTCTACAATTTTGCTTTTGCTTCCTTGGTTCCTGATTCTCCTTCAGAGACAAGACAATTGCCCATATGGCAGGTCTCTCTTGTGTGTGTTTACTTCTTATATATGCTAGTTTTTATTTTGTCATTCTTTTCTTTTATATTATCGTAGAGTTTGGCAAACTTACCCTTCATATTTGGATTATGTTTTCTGCAGCTTTGTGCTTGTTCTTTTCTGATACTAATGCATTTAAATTTTTTAAACAGGATTTTTCACTTTTCATTTTCCCTGCCTCATCAATTTCCATTTCTATTTCTCTGCCCTTTAGCCAGATTCACTGACATCTCAGTCCTTCCTCAGTTTTGTTAAAATCTTGTTTTACAGTCTGTTTTCTCTCATTTTCTTCTGTCTCAGGTATTAAACAGTGCTCAAGGGTATGCTCTTCCTCTATGCTGAGTACTGTGCTCTCCATCCTTTATGTCTTGGGATATTTTCATAAGCCCCATGGTGGTTTTGTTGCTTTTAATGACCCCCCGGTTGGTGGGAGGTCTGCTCAGTGCCCGTGGTTTCCCATAAACAATGGAAGTAGATGCTGTTTGAATCCTCCTCTCAAATCATGAGGAGAAGGGATTGTCAACGTAAATGTACATTACCTGTCCAGCAGTACATCATTCTGGGAAGAAAATGGAAACAGTTGATGCAGAGGTGGGTCTGGGGAGAGGAAGGGAAGATTTCATTTTTGTATCACTTCTTTTGTCACAGAATCATCTTTTGGGCCTGCCTCTATTTGGGCCAGCCTCTATGCCTGCGGTTTTACCTGGTAAGGTCATGATGTTGCTGTCTTAGAAGGAGAACTTGAGACTTCGGTGTGGATAATGGTGACAGTGGGACAGACCATTTGTGGTAGGTGTGGTGGGTAAATGGTGGCGGTTGTTGAGTACCTGTTTCACACTATTCCTGAGGATTGGGGCTATGCCTGCCATATGCAGAAGAATAGCACTAGGGCCCGAAGCATCAGAGAATCTTGCTCCCTTCAGCAGTGGTTCAGCCAAGATAGGCTGATTCGGGTTCAGAACAGTCAGTCATGGCTCTGCAGTCACTCCCCTGCCAGCAGATAACAGGATGGTACTATGACCCTGTTTCTGGTAAGTCACTCCTCCTTCCTCTGCCAGGCCCACGCCTAGCTGACCTCAGGATACCGTTGAGCTATCAGATGCGGTTAATTGAAGTTAGAGAAGTACGACTCCCCATCTCCACCTCTTCATATCTTTATCAGCAACATAGTTATCTGTGGGGAAGGCAGACACTACCCAGCCTAGAATGGAATCTATACCTCTTCTCTCTCTCTTTCATTCCCTCTCTCATCTACATTATTGACCTGCTAGATGTTTATTAGATTTAACCGTTCTTTATTAGCCTTGCGGATAGCAGTTATATTGATGGTGAAGATGGAGGCACCAAAGCCCTTGCTCCAGATGTCAGAACCCTTGGTCCGATGTTGGCAGCGGCAGCATGGGCAGCAGCACCAGCACAGGACATCTTTTGTTAGCCTTTCCAGGTGCACTCTCTGTCCTTTCCCAACCTGCTCTGTGTCCTGGGAGGCTGACCCATATGGTCTACTTCAGTGATGTGCTGGAGCCTGCAAGAGCTGATTATGGGCATCTCTTCCTAACTCCATGCTTGGTGACCATAGTAGGAGTATTTCCACCTTGGAAGTTGGCGAACACTACAAATAGGCATATATACACCTACCTCAGAGCTTGTTATTAAATATTTACTGACCAGCACCACTGGGGCTGCGTCAGTGTATCAATAGAGTCCTTTGCCCTCTGACTTCTGGTTGAGTTTGGCCTTTGGGAGCCCCTGAAGGGATGAAAGGGCAGGAAGAGGGTGTGGTCAAAATGTTCATTCTTCTGGCTCCATCCCTAACAGGTTCCCACAGATTGGCTGCCTCCCTCTACAAACACTTCAGCTGCTGTCAGGCACCCTCTCTAAACGTCCATCCTCTGTGGAAACCAGAAAACCCTTCCACTCCCCTCTTTGTGCCTGCGGGGTTGTTCTGACCGGGTGGGGGCTGGTGGTGCAGCTGGTGAAAGAATTCACCTGAAGCAGAACGAAGGAGATAGAAGTTTATTGAACACACTGCAAGGGACAGTGGGCAGGACAGCAAAGGAGAGATCGTGTGCCATGAGGTGGTGGTGAGGGACTATATTTATAGGGTGGAGTGAGGAAGTATAGGGAAGTATGAAATTTTCCCTTTTTTGGTGACTGTCTGTGCCTGTTTGTAAGCATCCCACTGGCCAGTTAGGTCCTATGGCTATTTTGAGGTGGGTCATTTAATGAGCCTGTTTGCATTCAGCTCGGTAGTCACCGTGGGCCCTTTTGCCTTGCTCGTTTCCATGGCTCAAGCCTGTTGCCTAAAAGTGGTCTCTACAAGGCCTATGAGTGGTAATGGCTCCCCCAAACCCTACCTACACCAGTAGTCCCTTCATGATGCCCTTCTCTAACAACACCTTTGAGTGCGTGCCACTTCTTTCCTCCCATGACCATGACCCTGACCCTTCCACGACCGACACAAAACCTAATCACATTCAGTCAGGTAGGACTACTTATTTGCTTCCTGGGTGTATTTCCTTGGTCTTGCTTGGTCCCAACACCAGTGGTTTTCAAACTCTTCATAGGCTTTCTTGGGGGTGTTTTCTTCAAATGAAATCTTATCTGAAAACTCAGTGTATACATTAGATAAAGTAAAGATTCTTGTCTTAAGTGGGGTAGGAGCTAAAGCCTGTCTGCTCCCTATCCTACACCCTAACCTTTCTCTGCCATCATGAATATACATCACTGGAACCTCCAAGGATCCAAGAAGCACAATTTTAATACCATATTCCTAGAAGACAGAGACCATGACTTGAATTTCCCAGGGCACCTAGAGAGATGTGGGTAAACTACAGGCATATTTTCAAGCTACCATTTACAGAGCACTTACTTTATGCCAGGCTCTCTTCTGAGTGCGTTCCGTTGGTTCGTTCACGTAATCCTCCCAGCAACGCCAGTGAGGTGAGGGCCTCCATTACTTAACACTGTCTGAACGAGGCCACTAAAGCACAGTGTGGTGAAACTCACTCAGGAGCTCATGGCTGGCATAGCTAGGGAGTTGAGCTGCAGACCTGTGCTCTCAGGCACCCTGTGTACTTAGGGGAGCTAAGTATGCTTCTGAGTGATGAAATGAGAAGCACGTGAGCGCAGCTGTGAGGAAAACCTCACAGCCTCAGAATCCAAGTGAGGAATGCCCACTGTCCTGTGGGTTTCCTCGGTGGCTTCACACAACCTCCATCTCCGGCAGCTCAGTTACGGGGAGACAGTCCCCGATGTAGGAACACGGCTCTGTTGCTCTGGAAATGTGGCTGATGAGGGATTTTATCCTCCGGCTGGCAACCCGTTTCTGGTCATCAATGAAACAAGACAATGGCTTTTTTTTTAAGCTTTTAATTTTTTAAAAAAGATTTTATTTATTTGACAGAGAGACAGCATAAGCAGGAGGAGTGGGAGAGGGAGAAGCAGACTCCCTGATGAACAGGGAGCCCGATGTGGGGCTCGATCCCAGGACCCTGGAATCATGACCTGAGCCGAAGTCAGACGCTTAACAACTGAGCCATCCAGGTGCCCCTTTTTTAAGCTTTAAAAACTCTAACTGTGGGGTTAATTACTGCAGTCTGGATGCTGGCTGTCTTGCCACTGGTCTTTTGCTCCAATCCAGATGTAGAAAGGCAGACGCAAGCTTCCTAGGCTGCTGTGGACATGGGGCCGGGGCTTCCTGAGGACTGTACGAGTTTGAGGCCTTTGAGCCACACCCTTTGGGGACTGAACTATCAAAACCTGGAAAGTTTTGTTTCTGGGAGTTTAATAGCAACTCTAAACAGAAATGTTAAAAAAACAAAATAATATAAGCCAAGCAAACCCCACACAACATGGGGGTGGTGTGGAAGTCTCAAGTTTCTGATCTGCCATATATTCGGGAGTGATGTCAAATGTCGTTTTGAAAAACTTTCTCCACTTCTCAATTAGGAGTTCTCAAAGATGTGAAGACATCAAGAATACCTGAAGAATACACAATCACCTATTTGTCCTTTCCTCACGTAGAAAAATAAACTGTTATTAGAATTTTGGGGAGAAGTCAGTGGGGTGAGACTTGGCTTTTAGTAAATAGCAGAAGTGAATTATTACTTCGTGTGAGGAATGAGAGCACATTCTCATGCCCTAAATATTTGGAATTCTAGAGCCCAGCCTGCACACTTCCTAGCAGCAGGCCTGGCTACACAAAATGGAAACGAGGGGCCCCTTGCTTAAAATCGTTCAGAATTTCCAGACAGCAACAGCAGAATTTTGAGGTGAGTGCAGGCCTGTCAGAGTGGGGAGGCCTGTGTGGACGGCCACGGAGCTGGCCCTGCCTGGGAACAGCAACCCACATTTGAATCCTGGGAGGGTGAGGATAAGCCTCCCATTCTACCAACGGATGCCCGAGAAAGCAGCAGTTGTGTGTGGAGTCACCCGAAAGATGGCTGAAGTCAAGACACTGCTCCCAATATTCTCCTCCTCCATGTTTGTGCTGAGAACAAGAATCCCATGCTCTACCCACTGATCCCAAGTTTGTGTCACTATTAGATGAGACCCACTTTCTGGAATAAAGAAGAAAGGATTGGTCTATGCCAGAGGATAATCACTTTTTTTTTTTTTTTAATATGCTTTATTTTTTAGAGCAGTTTTAGGGTCACAGCAGAATTGAGAGGAAGGTACAGAGATTGCCCATTTACCCCGGCCCCACACATGCAGAACCTCCTCGACTATCGATATCCCTCAGCAGAGTTGTACATGTGTTAAAATTGATGACCCTACACTGATACATCATTGTCACCCAGAGTCCATAATACATTAGTGTTGTACATTCTATGGGTTTGGACAAATGAATAATGTCATGTATCCACCACACGGAATGGTTTCACTGCCCTAAAAATCCTCTGTGCTCTGTCTGTTCATCCGTCCTTCCTTCTAATGATCCTTCACCTTTTCTTGGTGCCATGGACCCTTTCATTGGTCTGGTGTAGTCTTTGAGCATCTTCCCCAAATAAGAATTTTTATACATAAAATATAATAATAATTGAAGTACAAAGGGAGTCCTACAATAAATCAAGTTACGAACCCATTACAAAACAAAATCATGTTGGCATTATTTTGCTTCTTAATTAGCACATGAAATTACTAGGTCTAGCAGCGAATCTAACACCTATAATTTTAAAATAGTGTTGGTAAGCATAAATGGTATTTTGAAATATCTGCCGCAACCCTAATGTGCAATGAAAACACTGGTGATGGAATTACAGATACTGCTTACACTACTGTGGTTTTATCCATTTATTTTTGGCCCATATTCGTAAGGGAAGGAAATGCTGGATCTCAGAGAGAGGACAATGAAAATAAAGCTGTGACTGTGTTTTCCACCCAAGCTTCCATGCCCTGTGTTGTTATTAAGCTCTCGTCTCTCAGCTCCCCATCCACCTGCCAGAGTCAGCTCTGGGATGCCAGGGTTCGGCACTCCACGTTTCTCCCTGACACCTGGCCCTATTACGCGGACATTGGCCAAAGGGCAATGAAGAGGGGGGACTGGAAGGCTGGAGGAGAGAGTATGTGATTAGGGTTTGCTCGTTGTCTCTCTCAGCCTCATGCCAACAATGGTCTTCCAGCCCAGCAGTAGCGGGGGACTCCAGGATTGGTTGTTTTAGCCTCCAGTTGTTTCCATACCCTCAGAATCAGCCTCAGGGTCTCTCCTCAGAGATACCTCCAGCCGGCACTCTCTTCTTGGCTACCCAAACAAAGCACCAACAGCTGAGTGGCTGAAAACAATAGAAATTCACTCTCTTACAGCTCTGGGGGCCAGAAGTCGGAGATCAACTTGTCCATGGGGCGGTGCTTTCCCCGACAGCTCTAGGGGAGAATCATTCCTTGCCTCCTCTGGTGTTGCCAGCAATCTTTGGCCTTCCCCGGCTCTTAGGGACATCACTCGGGTCACACGGCTGTGTCCACATCTCCCTCGTCTGTAAGGACACTGCCATATTAGATTAGAGCCATCCTCATGACCTCATTTTGACTTGATTACCTCAGGGAGGACCCTATTTCCAAAGAAGGCCATATTCAGAGGTCCTGGGGTTAGAAATTCAATACATTTTTTTGGAGGGGCACAATTAAATCTATAATACTTCCCAGAGGTCTGGGTCCCAGTTCTGTGGAAAGTTTCCACAAGCTTCTCTGTCCCCCAGCCCTAGGTTAGAAGCTGTTTCCTACAGTTATTTCTGTGCTATTAGTGTCTCCCTTCTGTCTGTCTGTCCTCCAATACGTGATTAATCAGTTCCTTACACGACCTTCTCTCTGTTAAAAATAACTGGTGTGGTTTCATTTTGCTGACCAGGTCCTGGCTGGCCTAGACCCCTGTATCTTCAATGTGGTCCCCAGATGAAGAGGATCTGATGTCTTAAATGGATAGCTGGCAATTATTTTAAGAGAGAAGCAGGGATTCTAAGCAAGGATTTATAACTCACAAAACTTAGTAAGACTTCTAAGGTTTTTGCACTTTTTCCCCTTGTTTTAAGCGTCTCAGTTATTCCGTTTTTGTGTTCTTGCAAGGGGTGATTGAAAGTGAAGTGGACCCATGAGTTTGTCTGTAGAGGCAGCGAGGAAGGAGAGGACTGGCAGGGGGTGGGGTGGTCTTGGATGGGGATCAACCCAGGGGCAGAGACGGGGCAGCACTAAGGAGAGAGTGAGAGTGGTTGAGCCCCTGGGTCTGGGGTAGGGCGGAAAAGAAGAACATGGTAGCTGGGCCTGAGAACTGGGGTAAAAAAAAAAAGCTTTGGGGCTCTTTAACCCACTAGTCCTGCTTCTAGGAAGCTCTCCTAGGAAAACCATCCAAAGGAGATCATGTCTAACCCCCTGAACTCTTCCCATTCTGTCTGGCCTGTGGGTGCAGACGTGAGTCCATTAACGTTGATGTCCGTAGTCCTTGGCCTCCTTGGCCCATCTCAAGCCCCTGCCTCAGAGCCCCCCATTCAGCTCTTAGTGTCCCCCAAAGTGTCTCACACATGCTAAGGACCAGACCTACTTCCATCCTGCTCCAGCCTGCTTGGGAAAGTCACGGGCTGGTGGCACTCTGCTTCTGCGACAACCACTCCACCCACATGAAAAGGTTGCACCTGGGCCATTTTCCGGAACACGGCAAGCTCTGCCGCCGTCCCCTGCCTCCCTGACTTACAGTCACTGTGTTGTTCGCACCTGAACCGGGAAGTGACAGTGCTTGGCTTGCGGGTCTCATAAACCTTTCATCCAAAAGACACTTCCTGTTCCTGTCTGTTCACCCTGTCTGTACCAAAGATCAGAACCAGTGCCTCTGGCCAGCTATGGAACCGACAGCACATCTTCCATTTCTCTTGTCTTCCCAATCTCCCCCGCAACGCCACCCCCTGAAGCCAGAACAGTCCCACTCCCCACTGTGGGTCCCGTCATGCAGAGGGTCGCCTGCCAATTTGCCAGCACCTATCCCTCAGTCTTCCCTGCGGCATCTGGACTCTGAATGCTGCACTAGAGTGTTCATCATAACGTTAGGTGCAAAGCGGAGAGCAATCTAGAAGAGCCCCGGAAGGGAGGGGATTCGGTAAACGATGTGGTATAAACCCCTGTGGGGTAGACGGTGCCGGTAACAATTATGAAGACTCCATAACAACATAAAAAAGCACTTATGACTTCATTGTAAGTGATAAAAAAATGTACATCATATACGACTACGATTTCAGCTACCCCAAAATGGCAAATGCAATGCAGGGAAGAGAAAAGAAACTCGAGTGAATGAAAACCAGTTCAGTCTGGAGCGTTCCCTTAATTTATCTGTAATGTCATTCATTTAGGAAAAACATAACAGTTATTAGCAAAGGGTATGAAACTGCTTGATCCTGCTTTGAGAGCCTCTTGGTACACACGGCAGGTGCATCTGAGTTCCAGGAAGGGTCTTGGCCTGACCAGACATATGGGGTTGAGCGGATCTTCTCCCTGGGAGCGTTTCCAGCTTGGAATTCTAGAAGCGATCCAAAAGACCCTTCTTGTCTATGGTGGCAACATGCTGCCCCAGGGCTTCAGGAGGGAAGAATCATAATATCTAAATATGGAGTGTTGGGGACCAATTAGAACATGGACATTCTGAGAACTGCCTCCTTCAGAACTGCCTCGATCAACCTGCAGTGTGGGGTTGAGAAGAGAAAGCAATTGGGTTGATGGTTAAGAGACTGGAGCTCTTTTTTTTTGGCACTGACACGTATTTGTTGTGTGTGTTTAGTGTTCCTCTCTCGTCAGCTAGGGAAACCACGGATCCACACTCGGGCCACCACAGCCTCGCCCCATGAAGAAATGAATCAGCTTGCTCCTTTTGGTTTGCCTTCACATCTAGGTTTTTCTGTTTTGATTCATGATTCACTCTAGACTTTTCCCCCAGCTGTGTGGATTGCTTTCTGTGATGAAGCTGGTGGATCTGCTCCTCTCTTCTGACACACCAAGACCACGGGGCGAGTGTGGAGGGCCACGTGGGCCTCACCTGGAGAACACCAAATCTCACCCACCTGGAGCTCAGCTCCTGAACTCATGGCCTCTGACTCCAGGAAGTCCTATAGATATACGGATTGATTGACTTTGATCCTCCATCATTTCCAGTGTACTTGGCTTGGCATTTTGGCTCACCTGTCTTGCCCTGCCTGTTTGGATCTCTATGCCTGCCTCTGAACTCTGTATCCTCTGCCTTTTATAATTACCCCTTGGCTGCAAATACTACACTGGGGCGGCAACAGATCAGGGCCATCCCCAGCTGTACTCTCCATCACCCTCCCGGCCTAGGGATCCTGATGGGACCAGTGGGTTAAGGATGAGCCTCTCTGTTGCTCCCTCAGTGAAACAGGAAACATAACAGCTGTTCTGTGAGTCTTGCTGAAATTCTGTAGCCTTAAACTGGTTCATGGGTGAGAAGTTATTTAAATGCTTTGCAAGCAAGTACCAAATCTTGCTACCTTTTAAAGGAACTACTGAAGTGCTTTGGACACTGCTTTCAAGTAGAACGATGTCTCCAGGGACTCACTCAGAGGACTCAACAGCAGCACGCGAATCTCTTGCTGAGGGCGGGGGCTTGGAATGAGGGGCCCTGGGTTCAAGGCCTGGTTCTGCCTCATTCCAGGTGTGTGACTCAGGCCTCACATTTCCTCATCTATGGAATGGGAATAACAATAACATCTGTCTAACAAGGTTGTTCTGAGGATCAAATGAGGTGCTGGGAAAGTGTTAAAAATAAAAAGCAGTTGCCTTAATTATTAGTGCTATGTACCCGCTTATTGTATTAATTACAATGGAGCGAGGGTTAAAAGGACATGGAAGACTTGGCCTTGCCCACCAAGATCTCAGGCACAGAAGGAAAATGACCATGCTGGCGGTGCAGGCAAAGGGTTCAAGCTCAGGGTTCACATCAAAGAGTCCTCTCTGGAGGAACTGAATCAGGTTGGGCCCCACCCTAACAAGAGAGGCCTCCGCTCCTGCGTCTGTGCCTGAGACCCCAAGCTGGGTCCCCGAGAAGAGCCTCTGCGGGCAAACGCGCAGGCATGGTGTCTAAGAAGCCGGCGCCACAAGCCGCTGCCAACCAACCGCAGGCATCCTCGCACTCGATCTCCTGGGAGAAGGGCCGCTTCCCGTCTCTCCCCGCTTGACGCGGTGCATCGCGCATCGCAGGGCGCGTCGCGGGGCTGGGCTCCGGGCGCCGGCACCCGCCGGGCCCTGTGGGAGGGGGACCCCCTTGCCAGCTGAAGTCCCGGCGAACCGCAGAGGGGAGAAGGAGCTGACAGCAGCCCCCCCCCCCCCCCGAGGTCTGCCGAGTGAGATGAGAGCGAGCAGCTGTGGCTGCGTCGGGTAGGAATCTCTGGGACAGTGGCCCTGCCTCCGTTCGATGACTTGATGCCCTGAGCTCCTCGCGACCGCCTGAACTTGTTGGCTCACCTGTGATAAAGAGGTTGCTAAAATTCCATGAAAAATATAGTAAAGAACTTGCTAATTGTTCAACAGATGGTAGCTGCTGTTGTCCCCGTCATCAGCGGCAGCACTGCTCTATCATCTCTGAAGGCGGACTCAGCCCTGCCTCGCGCGGCGCCCACCGGCACGACCGCCACGTGTCCGAGGCTCTTCAGCGCCACCGTCTGGGAGGCGGCTGCCATAGCCTCGCCGCCGCGGGAGACCCGGAGCCTGCGAGCCAGGGATCCAGGGATCCGAGCTGGAGCGGCTTTCGGGTCACAGCTCCCGCATGGACCTCTCCCTGTCCCCCAGCCTCCCTCGCTCCCCATGCTCCTCGTGGATCCATCCAAGAACTGGATTTCTGCCGGTTTCCTTGTCCCCACGAGGACTGCGGGCGCTCGCTGGCCCCCAAACTAGACAACCTACCTGGCTGTCCCTTCCTGCATCTCAGGGGTTCCCAAGAGGAGAGAGACTCCCCTCCTGGGGGCAATTGGAACTTGGTGGGGGCATTTTTATCACCCAAAGGGGAGCCCTACTGGCATTTAGTGGGGTTGGCCGGTGATGCTAGACCCCCGGTAAGGTGTGGGACGCTCTTGCACAAGAAAGAATTGTCTTGCATGACTTATGGATGTCTTGTAAGCGAAAGGATATTATTAATTATTTGAGCTACACTCTAACTCCATTTTACGGATAAACAAACCTTTTTTTCTGCAAGACTTTTTTTTAGGTATTTTATTATTGTGGTAAGAATACACAACATAAAATTTCCCCTTTTAGTTATTTTTAAGTGCTCAGTTCCATGACATTAAGTACATTCACAGTGTTGTACAACGGTCACTACTAACTATTTCCAAAACTTTTTCATTACCCCAAACAGAGACTGTACCCCTGAAGCAATAGCTCCCCATTTCCTCTTCCCTCAGCGCTTTGGAACCTCAAATCTACTTTCTGTCTCTGTGAATTTGCCTATTCTAGGGACCCCATATAAGTGGAATCATATAGTGTCTGCCCTTTGCTTCAACAAAAACTTTACCAAGAGTCCCTCCTGATGTTGGGAAATTGCGATCACCAGTGACAAAGCTGTGAATGCTGTTCGAATCATCGATACAATTTACATGTTTCAGTCTGCTGCATTCTACACGGCTGCGAGCCTCTGACACTTCGTTTCCTAACATCATTATGTCCCCACATTCACATACTGAAATACATGTTATTTTTTTACCCTTTACACTCCTTTTTATTCCCAAGTTAAAGTATTATTTTATATTTATTTATTTATTTAAAGATTTTATTTATCTATTTGACAGAGAGAGAGAGCACAAGCAGGGGGAGCAGCAGAGGGAGAGGGAGAAGCAGGCTCCCGGCCGAGCAGGGAGCCCGACGTGGGGCTCGGTCCCAGGACCCTGGAATCATGACCTGAGCCAAAGGCACACGCTTAACGGAATGAGCCACCCGGGCACCCCGAGGCATTTTTTTTTTTTTAATTATGTGTTTGTAGCTTAAATAAGCTCTTAATTTCATTTTAGCTTAGTAAAGGGCACATTATAAAATATTTATTATAAAAAAGGGCATCGGGCCCAGTGGGGCTGAGAATCAGGGATTTCTTTCCTGCGGTCCCGGACAGGTGACCAGGTGTGAGGGAACAGATCTCTGGAAGTGAAGTGTGCTATTGAGCAATCCTGAGTACTGCCCGTGATTACAACCTCCCACAGCCAGCGCACCCCTCAAACAGGAAAGCCTCAATCAAACCACTGAACCCGTTGTCTCCTGGGTCACCACTATGGGCTGCTATGGTCTGGCCAGTGCGGCCAGGCAGGGAATTTTGCTCCTGTCGTCAACGCTAGCCAGGGCAATCACCACCATTCTGGATTTAAGGATGGGCACGGGCATCCGAAACAAATTGCGATCGGACCATATCTAGGCAGACACCTAGAAGTAAAGCTGGATTTTCAGCATTCAACAAAGTGACTGATTCCAGTGTAAGTCCTGGGCCTCTCACGAGTGGGAATTCGGGGCCATGCTGTATTCATGTCCTTGTTTCAGATTGATCTCCATCTAGTTGGGAGCATCCAGATACCAGATTTCTTCTAAATAAAAAGGCCAGAAAAAGTAGAGATACTGTTTCCTAACCAACTGTCCCTTTAATAGTCACACGTCCTTAGATCAGCCTCAAAGTCTTTCTTGAGAGTGTGTAATATCACAAGAGTTTAAATGGGCTAAAATGTGTTGTTAAAATCAACTCTAGGGGCGCCTGGGTGGCTCAGTCGATTAAGCTCAGGTTCAGCTCAGGTCATGATCCTGGAGTCCCAGGATCGGGCTCCCTGCTCAGTGGAGAGAGTGCTTCTCCCTCTCCCTGTGCCCCTCACCCCGTTCAAGTCAGCTTCTCCTTCTGCTCCTTACCCTGCTTGTGTTCTCTCTCAAATAAATAAATAAAATCTTTTAAAAAAAATCAATTCTAGGCATTATAATGATGTAAACAATTATATATACATGTATCTATCTCTGTAATGTGGAGCTTTGGATCTGTGGTACTGTGAGAAGAATATAATGTGACATCTGAATGATATTACATTTCCTCCCTATTCTGGGATTCCTTCACTGAAATGCTTTCTAGCTCTTCACTTGGGGCTGATGTCACACAGATGAATAAGATCCTTGGCCTCAAGGAGTTTGGAGGCTTACACAAAGACTGGCAAGCAAAACATGGCCATGCGGTGTGATGGATGTTTTCTCAGAAGAGAGAGGGAATGGTCACCCTGACTCAAAAAAAGAGGTCTGGGAAGGCTACTCAGAGTAGGGAGCCTAGGGTGCTTTACACACAGAGACACACACACACCTGTCAATCTAAGTGCTTTAACAAATACTCAGTTGAAACCCTTGTGAGAGCTTTGTGTTACGAAATATGAAAAAGACAGCTTGAGGCTGAGAAATGTCAAGGGCTGAGCACCTACTGTGAATAGATCTAAGCCGGTTCGGCTGTTTGCAATTGTGAGGTCTTTTTGGTAGAGATCAGTGGCTTCCAAAAGTTGCAGCTAAGTGAGGGCTACGGGCGTCCTCCCTTCAGTCTTGCTGTCGAGTGGTATGCTCCCAGCAAAACGTGTGTCAGACGAGTTCTGCAGTCCATTATCAGTGTTTATTAGCCAGGGGCCCAGAAAGAGTCCTATAATCCATTTAACTGGTAAATTTGATGAGGTTTCTGCTCTCTGTCCCTTCCTACATTGCAACAAGTCCTTTAATGAAGGTTATGGAATGAAATGCCTTTTGAGGCACATTTCAACCAGTGTTCTAGTTGGATGAAGAGACAATACTCTTCTAGTGGCCTATCCCAGATCTGACAAAGTTCGAGGCCAGGATGCCACTCCAAAGGGTTTAGAATCTTCTGGTGTGGCCAGATTATGATCTTCTGTTCATGTCAAGGTGAAGATGCCTATTCAGTGTATATAACCAATCTATGTGTCTTGAATACCACATACTTTGTCAATTAAAATTAATTTTTTTCTTTTTTGAGAGAGAGAGAGAGAGCATGTGTGTACGGGGTGGGGGGCAGGCAGAGAGAAAATCTTAAGCAGGTTTCACGCCCAGTGAGGAGCCCAGTTTGGGGCTCGATCTCATGACCTGAGCTGAAATCAAGAGTTGGACACTTAACCTACTGAGCCACCTAGGCAGCCCCAAATTGATTTTTAACATCACTATGCTAGTTAATAAGCCCTCTGGGGCAGAAGGAAATTAAAAAAAAAAATAGTTATAGTGGCTGCAGGTGCATGGGCTGCTGGTTCTTGTACGAGGTAACTGACAACCCCTGGAGGGTGTATTCAGGGCTTAGGGCACTCCAAGGGTTACCTTGCTGCCTCTAAGCTGTAGAATAAAACCAATGAACACACACACATATATCACATTTTCCATGATAAAATATTTTAAAGTAAGTGAAATAGCTCTCAAACCATAAAACAGCCTGGTGAAAATGCTAGAAGAGTATCTGAGGGGGAGCTAAGTTGTGCTGTACCCAGAAGAAACGAGCTCTACCCCTAGTTAATTGATAGTGAGAACATATATCCTGTAATAGGTAAACACTGGTGAATGTGGGGTACATATGGATACCTGGATTTTTTTTACCTTCTTATTTAAAAAATAATTACAGATTCACAGCAAGCGGCAAAGATAGTGTGGAGAGGTATCTTCACCCAGTTTCCTCCAGTAGTTTCATTTTTTTAAAAAAAGTTAATTATTTTTATTTTTTTAAGTAATCTCTACACCCCATGTGGGGCTCAAACTCATGACCCTAAGGCCAAGAGGTGCATGCTCTTCCGACCGAGGCAGCCAGGAGCCCTGAAAGTTAATTATTTTTAAAATTTTTCTTTGCGGTCAAGTACACCTAACATAACTTTTGGCCATTTTAAGTGTATAGTTCAGTGGCGTTAAGTACATTCCCATAGTTGTGCAACCAATTTCTAGAGCTCTCTTCATCTTGCAAAACTGGAACTCTGTGTCCATTAAAAGACCAACTCCCTACTTCCGTCCCCCCAGCCTCTGGCAACCATCATTCTACTTCCCAGATCTATGAATTCGTCCACCCCAGGTGCCCCCTGCGAGTGAAATCATACAGTATTTGTCTTTTTGTGACCCTAATGGTACATCTTAGAACAATACGAAAGCCAGGATGTTAACTTTGGCACAATGTGTGTATATCATTGTGGCCCATTGTATCACATGTGGAGGAGATTCCTGTAACAGGAATCCACAACAGGATTCCACAAACAGGATCTAGAACGTTCCCACCACCACCATAAAGGGATCGCATGGGAGCCGGTATCTCTCTTGCTGCTCTTCTGTAGTCACACCGTCCCCACCATCCCTAACCTTCGGCAACCAGTGATCTCTACAATCTCTACGATTTTATCATTTTGAGAAGGTTATATACAGTAGCATACACAGATTTTTCTGTCACACTGTTGTAATTATAATAACCAAGCTTAACGTTCTGGCTTGGGGAGCAAGTTCAGTTGTTTTTAAGGCTGCTTTTGTTTCGTAGTAATATACCCATTAGCAGAGCGGGAGCCTGGGGCTTATATTCCATTTGTTACGGCGGCAGCCATGCACACAATTCATCTAACTGGCTGTGTCTTGCTCTTTAAATGTGAACCTAGAAACACCAGAGAGGTTGGGGCGCCTGGGTAGCTCAGTCTGTTAAGCGTCCGACTCTTGATTTCAGCTCAGGTCATGATCTCAGGGTTCTGAGATGGAGCCCCACGTCAGGCTCCATGCTGGGCTTTGTGCTGGGCATGGAGCCTGCTTAAGATTCTCTCTCTCTCTCCCTCTGCCCCACCACCCCTCAAAAAACAAAACAAAATACCAAAGAGGTCCTTTTACCCTTTAATACTTGTCTGTCAATTTGTTGTTTTTTTTTTTTTAAAGATTTTATTTATTTATTTGAGAGACAGAGCACAAGCAGGGGGAGTGGGAGAGGGAGAAGCAGGCTCCCCGCCGAGCAGGGAGCCTGACGCAGGGCTCGATCCCAGGACGCTGGGATCATGACCCAAGCCAAAGGCAGCCACCTAACCCACTGAGTCACCCAGACGCCCCCATCAATTAGGTCTTTAAAAAAAGAATCTTGTCTGGGGTGCCTGGGTGATAGACATTGGGGAGGGTATGTGCTATGGTGAGCACTGTGAATTGTGTAAGACCGTTGAATTACAGACCTGTACCTCTGAAACAAATAATACATTATATGTTAAAAAAAGATAGTAGGAAGGGAAAAATGAAGGGGGGGAAATCGGAGGGGGAGACGAACCATGAGAGACTATGGAGTCTGAAAAACAAACTGAGGGTTCTAGAGGGGAGGGGGTGAGGGGATTGGGTTAGCCAGGTGATGGGTATTAAGGAGGGCACATATTACACAGAGCACTGTGTGTTATACGCAAACAATGAATCATGGAACACTACATCAAAAACTAATGATGTATGGTGATTAACATAACATAAAAAAAAAAAAAAGAATCTTGTCTGCTCTAAAGTTCATGGGCATGAGGCTTTGAACAAGTTCTCAGGGGCTGGAGACTAACAGAGACTCTCTCCTTGACCAAACCTTAGCCAGGCTCCTCTGGCCCTTTTCTCAACCAGGCCTCAACCTTGGCCTATAAAGACTTGAACAAACACTAACATAGTTGCTAACAGCTCAAGGCCACATCCTTAGGATGACCCTACCTCCCTTAAAATCTGAGAAAAATTAAAGCCTGAGAAAACCCAAGACCGCCAAAAAAAACCTTTACTGTTAGTTTCAACCAAGGTACCTGAAGATAGGGCTCCGTTGCCCAACCTCTGTGGGAGGGGGTAAGTGCCAGTTAGCAAACCCAGATACTCTCCTTCCTGCTTTTTGTAACTTTTCATTTGCCCCAGTCTACTGAGCCCCTACCTCCCTGTCTTCCTATCCTCTCATTCTCTCTTTAAAACACCCAGTCACCTCTGTTCAAATAAAAATTCACTTAAGCTCAGTTCATGCTGCACTTTCCCCCTACTGCAGTAGTGTATTGCTGATGAAAATCTGTCCCTACCTCTTCAGTCTGGCTTTGTTTATCCTGACAGTATAGAAAGATTATTCAGCTTGTCTACCTCTTTGCAAGCACCACCTCTTTAAACAAAAATCAGTGAATGGAGGATGAAGTGTCTGTCAGACAGATCTTGGTCCCTTGTCAGTCATGGGAAATGTTGCAAAAATGATCAGCAATATCTAAAACCTGCTTGAATCCCCTGGTAAGACTTTATGAGAAACTATTCAATCAGGAGAAAGGCTGGTGTGGGTTTTGAAAAACATGACACCTCCTCCCCAAATAACTCAGCCATAATTCTGGAGAAACAGGGGGCTGCCATTTTGAAAATGGGGTCAACTGTATATCAGTCAGTCCTGGGAGATTTTTATAACTTGGGAGGTAATGAGGGTGTAGAAATTAGCCAAGATTAGGGCTAACCGATGTTAGAGGTGACCCTTTCTCCTGTAGGTGACGGCCGTGGTTCTAAAACATGGCATCAGAATCACCTTGGGGGGTGATTTGACTTTTGTGTTCTTCAGATTCTGATTCTGTAGGGCTGGTGGGGCCTGACTGTTTGTCTATAGTTGGGTCTGATGGCCATTTCCCTCTTTCCAAGATGATCCATTTAGGGAAGGAGTTTTGGGCCTCACTACATGTGTTTTCTGGGAGCCTCTCAGCTAAACCGTGGGAAGCTCGGCTTTGCTTCTGATCACCACCCCTCACCCCCTGGCTGGCAGTGGGGGGTAGACGTGGGTAGGACGCTCTTAGCTGTCAGAGCTCTATATCCCCAGTGTTTTCACTCCAAGGAAATAGAGGCTTTCTCCTAGAACACAAACAACTCTGCCTTGAATGTTAGACCCCACTGTGTATTCTTTGGCCCACTGATAAGGGTTGCACTGTGTTCCTCCAAAAAAGATATGTTGGAATCCTAGCCCTTTTAGAATGTGAAGTAATCCGTTAAAATAGGTCATTAGGGTGGACCCTAATCTAAGATGACTGATGTCCTTATAAGAAGAGGAAATTTTGACCTAGGCATGCATACAGGAAGAACGTCATGCAAGCATGAAGATGGCCATCCACACGCCAAGGAGAGGGGCCTGGAACAGATTCTCCCTCATGGCTCTTGGAAGGGACCAACCCTGCTGACACTTTGATCTTAGATTCCTAGCCTCCAGAACTATGAGAAATACATTTCTTTTAAGACCCCCAGTGTGTGTCACTGTGTCATGACAGCCCCAGCAGATGAATACTTCCACTTACCACCCAGATTGTTCCCCTTCAGAGACCTTCTTCTTCAGACTCTCCCCGCCTCCCCGGTCATCTCTTCTCCTTCCCCTCCCTCCTCCTCTCTTCTCTTTCATTCTCTCTTGTCCCTCGACTCCATCTTCTTTCTCATGCAGGGCAGTTAGCTACTTCCTTGCTCGTGGTTTTCTAGCCTAAGCCCTCGGAGGCCATCCCCTGCTCACCCTTTGTACTGCAACATGTTTTCCTAAACAGAAAGGTCCCTTCTCCAAGAGGAATTCTGGTGGTAACCGTCAAGATCATGGCCTTTTTTTTTTTTTTTTAAATCTGCGACAAGTCATTGCTCTTAAAGCTCTCGAGGTGATTCTGGTGTGCAGCCAGGGCTGAGCACTACTGCTCTAAAATGAATTGTGTCACTGTTGCTCACCCGGGAGAACCCTGGGCTTAGACAGTACGAAGAGCCTGCACTTGTCAACTGAAGTTTGTATTCCCGTAATCCTTTTGCACAAAATGTCCCGGCAGCAAACACATAAATTCTTCATTTGATACTGGCTTTCATGAGTATTATGGATGGAACTGTGTCCCCCACAAATTCGTATGTGGAGGCCCTGAACCCCCAGTGTGACTGTGTTTAGAGAGGGCCTTTAAAGAGGTGATTCAGCCAAAATGAAGTCACCAGGGTGGGTCCTAATCCAATATGACTGGTGTCCTTGTAAAACGAGGAGATTAGGACACAGACATAGACTCACACAGAAGAAAGACCATGTGAGGACCCGGAGAGAAAATGGCTGTCTGTAAGCCAAGGAGAGAGGCCTCAGGAGAGACCAGCCCTGCTGGCATCTCAGACTTCCAGCCTCCAGAGCTGTGAGAAAATAAATGTCTGTTGTTTAAACCACCCAGGCTGTGGTATTTTGTGATGGCGGCTGGAGAAAACTAATACAACGCCTTCATCCAAGCTAAGGTATAATATACGATATAATGGACTATAAGGTATAAGACATAATGTAATATAAGGTATAATTAAGGTACAAGGTATAATTCTGCTGAGGTGTATAATTTTTTTTTAAGAATGAAAATGTTTAGAGAGACGTTTCCTTTAGCAAAGGAAACAGGAATAATATTTTGAATTATTAAACTGACATGTTTTTCAGACCCCTGTAAATCACGTAACCCCACAGCCTTCCACCATGAATGCGAAACCATGAGCCGCAGGGAAGGTGAGGGTGGGTAGTGCCTGGAATAAAAAGGCCATTGATGAGCTTTGATTTTCAAAAGCTGACTTTGTTGATTCCATATTGAAATCATAGTTTTAAAAGCCGGGCTTTGTGGAGAGAGCAAATGTTTATTTTCTGAACTTTAAAAGCGCTCTTTATATATGGAAAGTTAAAGTTGGCATTTAGAAGTATAAGCCTTAGGTAGAGAGAACTCAGGTGATTTCATTAGGGAGGTGCTGACCAGACAAGAAGAGTTAAGATAGGAGGTAAAATAATCAGACACTCGTGTCCCGCTCTGTCCCCTGAAAGAAGGCCATGTTAGAAACTTCGAGGTCGTTTGGGAGAATCCCGGAGCAGTGACTTCCCTTGCTTATCCAGGTGTAAACTGGGGAAATGTCAAGTCCCAGAGTCTAGCTACGTCCAACATGGTGCCATGGTGAGTTAAAAAGGGCTGAACGAAGGGCCTAGACAAGAGAGAGGACAGGGATAGTCCCATCCTGAAAGTGTTTCTAGGTTCCTGTGTGGCACAGAAATGGTCTGGATGGTCCTGTGCGCTCCTGGTGGAAAATGCAAACGGTAGCTGAGTTGAGAGCCAGGATCCTTACTCTGAAGCCACCCAGGGCAGTGGGGACCTTATAGAAGATGCTGTTGGTGGAGAGCCAGGCCAGGGAGTGAGGACACTGTCAAGATTCAGAGCATTTGCAACACGAGGGAGAGCCAGATAGAACCGAGATTGCAGAGTTGGGAGGAAAGGTATGAGAGCCCATGACCAGGTGGGATGAGAAACTTTGACTCTTGCATAAGGACCCACACTTTGATCTGAGATTCTCCTCCTGCGGCTAAGCTCATGTAAGCTTTTTCCTACAACTGAAGGCCAGGTGGCGGTGGGAAGGGGCCAGAAGTCTTGAAAAATGGTTTTACCCAGAAGAGATCAAAGAAACCCAAATAAGACTGAGATATATTTAAATACTTCCTCACCAACTTCCTGCCTTTTCTACTCCAAGAAAGAGTGTAGTAACATTTACAGAAAACAAAGGCATAGATTTTTCTTGTATCTCTGAATGCACGGGAAAGAGTTTTCAACCTCATGTGTGTGATTTCTTCGGATTTTTCTAAGGTTTTGACTCACTAGCTTTTGCTAGACGTCTCTGAACTTCTTTGTAGGTAAATAGCATCCAGAGAGAGGGTGAGTATTCCTTGGGTTCTTTATTTAAGATAGTTTATGCTCTGTGGTAGGCAGTTACTTTGATGACTAATAATGTAATGTATCCTAATAATACCGTGCAAGCAACACTTTTATTTTTTTCTTTGTTTATTTTAATGGGCTAACATAGGAGGTGGCAAATTTTTTCTAGGGACCAGATAGTAGATATTTTAAGCTTCATGGGCCACTTGATCCCTGTTACAACTATTCAGTTTTGCTGTTGGAGAGAAAAGCAGCCACAGACTATGTAAATGCACTGGCATGGCTGAGTCCCAATTACTACTACGGACACCAAAATTTGAATTTTCTGTAATTTGTGAATGTCACGAAGTGTTCTTCTTTTGATTCCCCCCCAACAATTTAAAAATGTAAAAACTATTTTTAGATCGCAGGCTGTACAAAAATGATCAGTGGATTAGATTTGACCAGAAGGCTGTAGTTTGCCATTTCCTGGGCTAACAAATGACAACAAATGTTTTATATGTAAACAAAGCACTTTTCTATAGCCCTAATTTTTCAAAAAATAAAATGACAGGATTTTTGGGGGGGTAGGGCAAAGAGGATGCAAAAACAATATATTTGGTCTAAGCTTAGATATTTGATTGAAAAAATAAGTCAGATGTTGTTGGATTAGCGCAATTTCCTCTTTTTTTTTTTTTTTAAAGCCAATTTCTGCCAATGGTGATGTGAGAAAATGCTATTTTGATGAGGAAATAATGAGATCATTTCGGTTATCACTGACACATCATGCCTGTGAGAGCAACCTTTACCAGTTGCCAGGCCTTGGAGGATTTAAAGAAAGGGAGGATGGGTTAGTTTCTTTAATGTTATTTAATTCCTTGTGCTGTTTGTAGCATGAAAAACACATGCACGTGTGTGTGTACGTGTGTGCGTGCATATGTGTGTATGAGAAAGAGGGAGAGAGAAGGTGGTGTGGGGGACTACAAGGGGCATCTTTCCTTTCCCACAGGCACTAACCCAGTCTTTGCTTTGCTTCAGTTCTTCATTGTGTAATCTGCAGACCACCATTATTTATTACTTATGCTCGCCTGTAGACTCCTCCACCAGAAGTAAAATTGGCTGGCTGCTGCAGTCAGTCATTAGAGAGAAAGGTTGACAGTAATGGAGCCCCAGAGTTCCAAGATATGGCAGAGATAAGAGTTGGGCCGCATCCATCTGCAATGGTCTGGAAGGAAGAAGGGAGAAGAAAGAGCAGGTCAAGCAGGGAAGGAAAATGCCATTGGCCAGGAGCACTTGACAAAGTTCCCAACTTCCCACTGAAATACAGCACCCCCCTTGATAACTAAATCAAACTCTTGAGAATGTGCTGAATAACAATTTCTTAGAGAGTCGGAACCATATTTTTTTTAAGAGGGAAAAATAATGGTGCTTCCCTTGTCACCTAAAACCTCAACTATCTTTTTCCTGAAAATTAAAACAAAACAAAACAAAACAACTCACTAAGATACTCTTAAACACCTATACAAAACCCTGTTAAGAATTTCTAAATAAGGGGCGCCTGGGTGGCTCAGTCAGTTAAGCGTCTGCCTTCGGCTCAGGTCATGATCCCGGGGTCCGGGGATCGAGCCCTGCATCAGGTTCCCTGCTCAACGGGAAGCCTGCTTCTGTCTCTCCCTCTGCCGCTCCCCCTGCTTGTGTGCTCTCTTGCTATCTCTCTTTCTTTCATAAATAAATAAATAAATAAATAAATAAATAAATAAATAAATAAACAAACAAATAAATAAATAAATAAATAAAATCTTCCCAAAAAAACCCAAGAATAAAGTGTTTCGAAGCCTCTGTTGCATAACAGTTAATAAACTCAATTAGTGGGTCCCTTTGTGGCACATATGCAACATTACTGAGCCACATCAGTTCCAATTTTGTTTTCCCTCTATACCACACAGTGGACATGTGCTACAGGGTAAGTCAATAATGAAGTAATATGTCCAAAGCATTAAAGTTTCTGTCTACATTGGACCCAGGTTGTTAGTGCCCCCAAGTGCCCTGGGGAATCTAACATGGAATCCATGAAGAACTTCATCCCTAGAGGGTGAGGAGGGTGATTGCACACTACATCTTGTAACCCGGACTCGGGCTACTTTATATGCCCACCGGTTCAGGTATGCAAATTTCCTACAGAAGATTTTAGACTAGGAAAGTGGATTTTGGGTGAATATTTTTGTGAAAGGCAGCATACTTCCTGAATAGTGTGAGTTTAGACAAAGATAAAGATATCTATACCTATGTGGACACAGGAAAAGACCAACACTTGCTCATCATCACGAGCTAGTACTGACAGACTAACAGTGCCTGAATTTGGAAGGGGCGTCTACTAAGAACAGGCCGAGGGAATCACATTGAAAGTAAATCAATGAACCACTCATGCTCAGCCTGCTGGGGGTGTTTGTCTCTTAGTCCTTATTCCGGACCAAAAACTCAAGGCTTAGGGTTGGGGGATGGGTGAACTAGGTGATGGGGGTTAAGGAGGGCACTTGTGATGAGCACTGGGTGTTGTATGGAATTGTTGAATCACTATATTGTACACACGAAACTAATATAACACCGTATGTTAACTATACTGGAATTAAAATAAAATAAAACCAAAATAACCCTCAAGGCTTGAACAAAACCAAAGAATGGTGAAGCCATCACTCTAAGACTGCTCTGAGCCAACCACAACACCATCACCATTCAACTCTCAATCCTTTCCTTGTATTACTACAGTTCAGAACACCTCTGTACAATGAGTGCAGCACTCAGAGATGGATAGGAGGTGTGTGTGTGTGTGTGTGTGAGAGATAGAGAGAGAGAGAAAGAGAGAGAGAGAAAGAGGTTGGGGGGAGGATGAGTTGATGCTGGGAAGAACTGCTTTGCATCCTGGTTCATCCTGGAAAGAACACTCAAGTTCCCTCAAGGAAATACAGCAGACAACGTTGGGGAGTCCTCGTGGCAGGTATCCTGGATTCTATCTTTTCACGTATTTCTGTTGATCATTAAATTCAAGAAATAGGCAGTGGGAGTGGGAGAGGATTCTATTTGAGCCCAGCAAAGAGAGAGTAGATGATAATGAAAATTGGATTTGTAGTTATGTAACATCATCCTAATATCCAAGTGATGGTCTGAGAAGTCCTTGTTATGTGAAATAATAGATTTTCTTACTGTGTAAGTTGAATTGAGTCAGAATTTTTGGTTAATTGCCTTTGATGACTGCTGAATATCGGGAAAGTAATTGGAGCATCATTAAAACCATGTAAAGCAGCAAAGGATGGAGCTGACATAGTGGATAAGCTAAATGAATGATATGGGAAAGAAATCTGAAAGGCTCTTGAGAAAAAGACCATTATGAGGGCTAATTAAAATAATAGATATGGATGACAGAGTTTTGGAGATCCAACCCAAGGTTTATGGCAACTCCTTCAGAAACAGAACAACTCAAACTAAAGCCATAATCAAAGATGAAATTGAAGAAAGCTTTTTGGGAAAAAAGCATTAAGTGTTTAAATAAAAAAGAATCATTGTGTTTCAAAGTGAGTCTTTGAAAACAGTATCTCACTTCCAGGAAAAAGTTTTAAATGACAAGGATAAAGAAAAATATCTTATGTACTACTTTGGACTCGAAAACTGATACCCTACAGGGGAACAAAACTAGACTGGTCACAGACTTCTCTTTTGCAAAATGGAATGTCAGAAAAAAAGTATCAGCAACAATAGTGTTCTGAGAATTTTGTATTGTAAAGTTTGCTTCACGTGAGAAGAACATATTCTTTGGTATGTAGAGCTCACAAAATATACTGACCATGTATTCTTCTTGAGAAAAATTGCTTAATATTGCCAACTTAAAGATAAATCAAAATTAAGAATTCAAGCATGGGTAAGTTATCCTATTAAAAAAAAAAAAACAAAACCAAACCATAAAACCTCCAAATGAAGAACTTTCTTGGTTTAGGCTCAAACTCAGGAATTCACGTGGACTGCATGTTTCCAGGTGAGTTCTGCAGGCTGGGGATGAAACTCAACGTGCCAAATTCTTTTCCCAGTCATTCCTCCTCTGCTTCAACTCCTCCTCAGGGCCAGGAAATGGGCTTCTTGCTTCCTGTCCTTCTACCCATGGTTAGCATGTTTTGTTTTGTCATGACCACTAAAAGTAATAACCTAAACTGATATACTCTACTGAAAAATGGCTTTATTTTGCATGTTTGGAACTGTGGGCTAAGGTAATTGGGGGAAAAAATATCCTCTTGGCAGAGCTGCATAGACCAGGAGAATAATTTTCTGCATCTAAAAACTCATATTGAAGAAAATGTTAGTTTGTATTTTAGTTAATTTGATTTTTTAATTTTAAAATTTTATTTATTTTTTGACTTTTTTATTTTTAAAGACTTAATTTAAGGGCTAATATTTTTAGAGACGTTTTAGCTTCACAGCAAAATTGAGAGGAAGATATAGAGATTTCTCATTGACCCCTGTCCTTACTCATGCACAGCCTCCTGCATTATCAACATCCCCCACCAGAGTGGGACATTTGTTATAATTTTCAACCTACAGCAACACATCATAGTCACCCAAAATCCATAAATCCATACCTTAGGGTTCATGCTTGGTATTGTACATTCTATGGGTCTGGACAAATATATAATGACATGTGTCCACCATTACAGTATCAGACTACTTTCACTGCCCTAAAATCTTTTTGCTCTGCCTATTCACCCTTCTCTCCCTCAATCCCTGGAAACTGCAGATCTTTTTACTGTCTCTAGTTTTGCCTTTTCCAAAATGTCATATAGTTGGGATCATACAGTTTGTAGCCTTTTCAGATGGGCTTCTTTTACTTTGTAATATGCATTTAAGTTTCCTTCATGTTTCTTCATGGCTTGATAGCTCATTTCTTTTTAGTGGTGACTAATATTCCATTGCCAGATGTACCATGATTTATCTATTCACCTACTGAAGGACATCTTGCTTGCTTCCAAGTTTAGTCGATTATGAATAAAGCTTTTATAAACATTCATGGGCAGATTTTTGTGTGGACATGTTTTCAACTTTTTCGGGTAAATACTAAGGAGCACAATTGCTGGCTTGTATGGTAAGGGAATGTTTAGTTTTGTAAGAAACTGCCCAATTGTCTTCCAGAGTGGCTGTACCATTTTGCATTCCCACCAGTGATGAATGAGAGTTCCTGTGGCTCCATGTCTTCACCAGCACTTGGTGTTGTCGGTGTTCTGGATTCTGGCCCTTCTACTAGATGTGTAGTGACATCTCATTGTTGTTTTAATTTGCATTTCCCTGATGACATAGGATGTGGAGCATCTGTTTGTATACGTATTTGCTCTCGGTGTATCTTCTATGGTGAAGTGTCTGTTAGGGCTTTTGGCCCATTTTTTTAATAAGGTTGTTTGTTTTCTTACTGTTGAGTTTTCAGAGTTCTTTGTATATTTTTGGGCAACAGTCCTTTATTGGATGTGTCTTTTGCAATATTTTCTCCCAGTCTGTGGCATGTATTTTCATTCTTTTGACATTGTTTTTCACAGAGCAGAACATTTTAATTTTAATGAAGTCTAGCTCATCATTTTTTCTTTCATGATCATGCCTTTGGTGTCATATCTAAAAAGTCATTGCCAAATGCAGGGTCACTGAGATTTTCTCCTATGTCATCTTCTAGGAGCTTTATAGTTTTGTGGTTTATACTTCTGTCTGTGATCCATTTTTTTTTGTACAGCATTTTATTTTTTTTAATTATGTTATGTTAATCACCATACATTACATCATTAGTTTTTGATGTAGTGTTCCATGATTCATTGTTTGCATATAACACCCAGTGCTCCATGCAGAACGTGCCCTCCTTAATACCCATCACCAGGCTAACTCATCCCTCCAGCCCCCTCCCCTCTAGAACCCTCAGTTTGTTTCTCAGAGTCCATAGTCTCTCATGGTTCGTCTCCCCCTCTGATTCCCCCCCTTCATTCTTCCCCTCCTGCTATCTTCTTCTTCTTTTTTAAAAACATATAGTGTATTATTTGCTTCAGAGGTACAGATCTGTGATTCAACAGTCTTGCACACTTCTCTGTGATCCATTTTGAGTTAACTTTTGCAAAGGTGGAAGGTCTGTGCATGCATTTTTTTTTCTTTTTTTTTTTTTGCATGTAGATGTCCAGGCTTTCGGCACCATTTGTCGAAAACTCTATCTTTGCTCCACTGTCTTGTTTTTGCTCCTTTGTCAAAGATCAGTTAATGAGATTTTTGTGGGTCTATTTCTGGGATCTCTTTTCTGTTCCATTGATCTATTTGTCTATTCTTTTGCCGATATAATTTAACTTGTTTTACTTTTGACAAACTAATATGCCACATGGTGGTCATCATGTTCCTCCTTTTCTTAATATAGCTAACCTATTTAGTGACCATACTATTTTTGCATTGCAGACTGCTGGAGCCCAGAGGTATAACACACTGATTTGCTTATCCTATGTTGTCACCCGCTAGCCCCTGTGGAGTCCATTCCTCCTAGGCATCTAAATGCTCACTCTCCCCCCATGTCCTCCCTCTGTGCCCTCTGTTCTCTCATGCCATGGCCTTGTTAACCCCTCTAAGGTCCTCCCAGCATCCGAGCCCTCTCCTGGGGGTGGGTGTGGAGGCAGCATCAGACCCTAAAGTCCAGTGTGTCATTGGAGGGACATCAAACCCTTCCAATTCTTTAGGGTGACCCATCCCTGAGACAAGGGACCTTTTCCTGGCACCTCCTTCCCCTGCAAGCCTTAGACATGTTGAGGCTGCCAGGGTCTTAGGTCAAAAACCCACTTCCAGAAAAGAGTAAGAAGAGGAAGAAAGTAGGGGTTCAGGGATGGGGAAAACCAAGAGAAGCAAACCTTGAAAACACATCTGTGAATTGGGATATCTGTGACTTAAATAATTTTGTTTTATTTCTCTTGTTACTAAATTAGTGTTCATTGTGGAAGATGTGGAAACTTGACAAGTGAAAAGAAAATAAGAACGACTTCATAATCCTACTACCAGGAGACAGCCACTGTTTATATCTTAGTTTAGGAACTTAAATACACTTTTCCTACATGATTAAGCCCCTATTTCTATTATTGTCCATCTTAGGACTTGTGACTCTTTCTATATTAATCACTTAAAAAAAAGTATATATGTGGTATCATTAAAATAGATTTTAAGGGTGGGGTGGGAGAAATGAGTGAAAGAGATCAAAAGTTAAAAAAAAAAGACGTGAAACATATTGATGGTCATATATACATATGTTCAGGAGATCTGAAGGAGTAATATTTTACTGGAACAGTCAGAAAAAAATAGATTTTAAGGGAATAAACCAAAATGTTTGTGGTGATTAGTTCTGGGTGACAGAACTCGCATGATTGCTATTTTCCCTTTTGCATTTTAAAAGCTTTTCAAACTTTTTACAGCAAATACATATCATTTTCTATAGTTAAAATAATGGTGTTTAAATTTTTTTGAAAGATTTTATTTATTTATTTGAGAGAGAGTGAGAGCTAGAGAGCACACACAAAAGGAGAGGGAGAGAGAGAAGCAGGCTCCCGGCTGAGCAGGGAGCCTGATGCAGGGGCTCGATCCCAGGACCCTGGGATCATTACCTGAGCCAAAGGCAGATGCTTAACCAACTGAGCCACCCAGGCACCCCAGTGTTTAAAATTTAAGAAGTATAATTTTATATACTGTAGAATCTTAATTGAATAAAACAATGTAACCAGCAAAAAGAAGGGAAAAACAAGAGTCTAATGGGAAATTATTTCCTGGTGGTGAGATTATGGATACTTTTTTTCCTTTCTGCCTTTTTGTATCTTTTCAATGTCTATAATGAAACAAAAATTAATGCAGAAATGTAATGAAGGAGCTTAGGTATCCATAGAAGAAACAGTCTTTATGAAGATGGATGAGGAGTTCTAGCATAACCTGAGCTGATTTACCCAGATTCCACCTGAGGAAAGTCTGTCAAGTCATCTGCAGGGTCCCTCAGAAGACAAGCTTCCACCTCAACCTTGAACCTGACTGGAAGCTACAGAGTTTCCACCAATGGCTTTGGCTTGTGACCTTGACCAATAGGAGTAGACCCTCTAATTGCGGCCACAACTTCCCAGGGGAAGCAGAACCCCAGATTATGTGCCTGGCCAGTGCCTCTGACACTATGTCCCAACTTCCAAAAGTGATCTGCAAAGGGTGACTTCCAGCGCACTCTGCTTTCTGGAAGCATTTTTTTTTTTTTTAAGAGAGAGAGAGAGGGTGCATGTGTGCATGCACACATGCGCGGCGGGGCGGGGGTGGGGGGCGTGGAGAGGGGCAGAGGGAGAGAGAGAGAGAGAATCTCAAGCGGGCTCCCCCCCCACCTAGCGATGTCCGGCAGCATTTGAAAGGAAAGTGCCTGCCCTGCTCCTTTCCTGGGCAGGTGCTCTGTTCCCACCTCTGTCCCCACCAGGTGATGTGGGGTAACTTACTGGGGTAACTTCCAGAGGTGAGAGCGGGAGGCAGCGGGAGGCAAGGTTGATTTGAGAGTTAAACAAGAAACCCAAATGTCCATTGACAAATGAAAGGATAAAGAATATGTGGTGTATACATACAATGGGATAGTATTCAGCCTTATAAAGGAAGGAAGTTCTGTCACATACTGGGACATGGATGGACCTGGAGGACATTATGCCCAGTCACAGAAGGACAAATACTTCATGTTTCCACTTACACGAAGCATCTAAAATAGCCACACCTGTAGAAGTAAACAGTAGATGGTGATTACTGAGGGGCAGGGGAGGGGGTATAGGGAGAAGTTGTTTATTGGGTACACAAGAAGAGCAAGTTCCAGAAATCCGCTGTACAACATAGTGCTGGTAGTTGACAAGGAGGCATTGTGCGCTGAAATATTTGTCGAGGGTAAATTTCATGTTAAGTGTTCTTACCACAAAAACAGAGCGAGACGAAACAAAATCAACAACAAAGGGTCACAAGGAAACTTTTGGGTGATGTGTATGTTTTTTACCTTGATTGTGGCCATGGTGACATGAGTGTGTGCTGATATTCAAACTCACCAAATTGTGTACACGAATTATAGGCAGGGTTTTTTTGTTTTTTGTTTTTTGTTTTTTTGTATGCAATTATACCTCCATGACGCCAGGGAAAAGAAGCAGGCTCAGATCAAGAGCTGGGAGAGGCATTAGTGAATGGCTTGGGGACTGCAGACCTGGTGCCAAATTGAGGGTGCAAGCTTCTCCATCGAGAGAGATCTTATCATCTGGACGCAGGCACTGTTCCAGGACCTCATGCCGTAAGGAGGTAGAGGCAGGATGGTACAGCACTCAGGAGGAAATAATCTAGACGAGGAGACAAGGCACATAGCTAGAAATAGGAGGTGTCAGTTTATCCTTGCTGCACCCCCAGGGCAGGCTGCTTCCTGCTCCTGCCTACCTCTGAGATGCTCACATCCCATCACCCAGACAGAGGGAAGAGTAGGTGTATTACAAACTCTGGTCCAAGAGAAAGAAACTGAGGCAGAGCCCCGCTGTGGGGGGAGGGGGTTGGTTTGTTCAGAGCCCCCGGCAGCAGGCTGGCTGTAGAGTTGAGAAGTCAGAGCCCAAGACTCTCACCACCATGTTCTCTATTCACACATTCGTGTCTCTGTTGATATCAAATGGTGGGCATTGTTGGTGGAAGGAAAGCTCAAGTATAACAGGAACCGGTGAGAAAGGAGAGCTTCCTTATTCACCCATTCTGAGTTCACCATAATTACTGCCACCTGGTATCACAAAGGACTCTACAGAAAAACTAGTACGCTTGCAGAGGGAAGCACAATAGCAATTCAAATTCCAGTCCTTATCTCTCACGGCCACCGCTGCTTACTGGAAATGGCACTAACTCTCCAAATTAGAAGGCCTGGCATACCTTCACTATTCATTACAATGCCCGCCCCAGGCGTGCAGGAACAGAGCATTGCCCGCAGCGCTGTGTTGCCCAGAGGAGGTGCCCAGCATGGGACTGACATCCTGGGGAGATCGCTGGCCTCACAGGCTGTGCCCAGCCCGGATCTGCAAGTGCAGGGCCACAGTGACCTGGGGGCGGGGGCACAGTGACCTGGAGGCGGGGACGGGCAGGAGAAAGGTCTTGGGTCTGCCCTCACTGATCTTAGAAGGGAAAGGGGAGAGGGACAAGTTGAAGCCCACACATCTGGTCAAATGTCCCCTGGAGTTTTTGTGAAGTGACTTTCCCCAGTCATGCCCGATCATAGGGTGGATGCTCACTGGAATCATTCAACAACCATTTATTGAGTGCCTACTGTATGCTCGGCACCAAGCTATGTGTCGGAGATACAAAAACTGAAAAGCTGGGGCGCCTGAGTGGCTCAGTCGTTAAGCATCTGCCTTCAGCTCAGGTCATGATCACGGGATCCTGGGATCGAGCCCCGCATCGGGCTCCCTGCTCAGCGGGAAGCCTGCTTCTCCCTCTCCCACTCCCCCTGCTTGTGTTCCCTCTCTCACTGTGTCTCTGTCAAATAAATAAATAAAATCTTTAAAAAAAAAACAAAAAACAAACAAAAAAAAACTGAAAAGCTGCATCCCATGGTCTCAATGCCCCTGTTCCTAGTGGGACATTTGTGTTCTCAGTGGCTTTTGACCTCTGTGTTCTACCACCTCTTTCCACTTGTATTCCAAACCACCTCTGCAAGTGCATGAGGAGACGGTTTGCCCACTATCAGGTAACACTTACCAAGTTCTTATTATGTGCTAGGCATGATTATTAGAATTATTTGCAGGCATTATTTCAGTTCTCACAGAAATAGGTAGATGCTATAATCACTATCCCCATTTCACAGATGAGGAAACTGAGGCACAGAGAGATTAAGAAATTAGCCGAATGACATAGATAAGATCTGGTAGAACTCTAGAACTCTCAACAATATTGTCCTCTTTTATCCATGTTATAAGGATGGGAGCTCCTAGGTCAGTAGGCTGTGGGTCCAGTCCGTGGGGTGGGGGGCTCAGGCATGTGAATAAAACATACCTACTGCATTCCACGTAGGGACAGACTTAACAGAGCAGGCCCACCTGATGGTAATGGAAGTAAGTCCGTGTCCAGCTCCAGAGTTAAGTGACCCGGACAGACTGGGAAGTGGGCCACTCGGTTTGGGAAATCCAACCAGAGGTGATGGGCAGCCTTGGGGACAGGTGGCTGTCACGTGGCAATGGAAAAGTCTAGGAACTGGAAATATGTGAAAACCCAGCTAGACAACCAGGTGGTCATGGACAGAGGAGTCTGGGACAGGTAATTCCTGGGCACACTAGTGAACAAAGCAAGGTTCTTGACTACCCGGTAGATTATTGATACAAGATCTTAGGTGTACTTAGGATCCCAATAAATAGGCCTCTTCTTCTCTACTTGAGTTTGAATCCAATTAAAAGATAGGAATCAGGCAACAGAGGACAAAATGTCACCTTTCTTATTGATGAAGCTGATATTGAAGAATGGCTTATATCAATAAGGGAGGAAGCGTCCTAATACTGAATCCCAGAATAAGGCAGACTTACTCCTTAGTCACAGCAACACTTGGCCACCCCGGGCCCCTTCTATAGGGGAAAGGACTATTTCATCACATGGAAGAAAGTAGAGAGGACTCATGCTATCTGCGGGTAGTGGGGAGCTGAGCTTTGTATGCTCAACACGATTATTCCCCAATAAGTTACCCTCCTCCCCAAGGGCATACCAGTGGGGCTTCTACACATAAGGACCCAGCAGAAGGAGGATGGAGATTCCCCGTATTCCTGCCTCTGTTAACATGGGACACTGGGGAGGAAGAGAGAGACACCATTGGTAGGACTGCAATACAAAGTGAAGGACAAGTTACAGAAATAAGGCAAATGTCCAGTTGCTTGAACTGGAACAAATATCAGGAAGTCAGTGAGAGTGTTGCAGGGTAAGTTTCTACATATTGGGTCAAATTCCAAACAAGGAAAAGTCACCAATTGCAACAGCTTTCTAACTGACTGCTCTCTGTCCACTATGGCCCCACTATGGTCCGTATGCCACATGGCAGCCAGGAAGGGCTTTTGTAATTCAGAGCAGAGCACTCATCTCCTCAGATCCTTTCAGTGTTTGCCCAGGCACCACACTGTCTGTCTCTTCTCAATGCTTCCAATTCCTCTGCTACTCTTCTCTACCCTTGTATGAGTTTCAGCCATACTGACCTTATTTGGGTCTCTTGGACACTCCAAAAGTTGTTCTTGCCTCAGAACTTTTGTATCTGTCATTCCCTTGGACTGAGTACCAGTTATCTGTTGCTGCTAACAGATTACCCTGCAATTTAGTAGTTGACAACAACCACCATTGTATTATTTATCATGATTTTGTGGGTCAGAAATTTGGGCAGAGCTCAAATGGGCAGTTCTTCCCTTCCTCATGGTGTTGCTGTGAGTCACATGCTGGTATTCAGCCGGTGGCTGGTCTGGTCTGGCAGGTCTAAGATGACTTTACTCATATGTCAGTCTCTGGGCAGGGATAGCTGGAAGGCTCTGGAGGGTTCTGGAAGGCCAGGCCCTTCTCAGGAGTCTGACTTCTCACTTGGTGGCTCAGGGGTCCCAGAATAAGGGTCACAAGAGACAAGAAGTGGAAGCTGCCTATCTCTTATGGCCTGGAAACTGGCCCAGCATCAGTCCTGCTATTTTCTATTGGTCAAGGCAGTCATGGAGCCTAGATAGATTCAGAGGATTCAGCTAGATTCATAGATCCCATCTGTCAATGGGAAGAGGGGCAGAGAGTGTGTGGCCCTCCATCTTTTGCCCCAGAGTGAAATGCTCTTCTCCCAGATGTTCACTTGACCAGCTTTTTAATGGCCAGGCTTCAGCTCAAATGTTGTCCCTGACCATTGTATGGAATTGCTGGGCCCCACTGCCCATCCCGCCCTCTGATGCTATCATATGGTCTACCCTTTATCCTCTTTGACTGTCTTCATAGTTATCATCATCATTTGGAATTAATGTGTTTATCTGTCTCTCCCCCCTAAGTGGCATGCAAACCAGAACCTTGTCTTCTTCACCATTTTCCTCAAGGGCCTAGAACAGTGTCTGGCACATAGTAAGTACTTAAAAATATCTGTGGAATGAATGAAAGGGCAGAGAACTGACCAGTTTGGAGAGTACCAGCTCCTGCCTTTCGGCCCAATTCCATCACACTTCCTTTAAATCAACACATGCAGGGGTCCTCCGGGCCCTCTTCCTCAGCTATTTACAGCAGCAATTCTCAATGTTGGCTGCCATTAGAATCATTACCAAAGCTTTTAAAAATTCCAATGCCTACCCACCAGCATATGCAAGGATTTATTCAAAATGGATCGAAGACTTAAATGTAAAAACAAAATGATAAAACTCCAAGGAGAAAACATAAGGGCAAATTGTCATGACCTCAGATTTCACAGTGGAATGACACCAAAAACAAAATCAATGGAAGAAAGAGTAGATAAATCAGACTGTCTCAAAAAAAAAAAAAAATTGTGCATCAAAGGACACTATCAAGAAAATGAAAAGACCCCCTACAGAATGGGAGAAAATATTTGCAAATCATATATCTGGTAAAGATCTGATGTCCAGAATATAGGCAGAACTCTTACAGCTCAACAACAATAAAAAGAAAAGCCAGCCAATTTAAAAGTGGGACTTGGATGGACATTTCTGCAAAAAAGATATACAAATGGCCAACAAGAACATGAAAAGATGCTCACCAACATTAATCATTAGGGAAATGCAAGTCAAAAGCACAAGGAAAACCAATTTATACCCACTAGAATGCTATAACAAAAAAAGGAGAGGTTGGGAATACAACTCTTGGTAAGCGTGTGGAGGAATTGGGATGTCTGGGTGGCTCAGTCGGTTAGGCATCTGCCTTCAGTTCAGGTCATGATCCCAGAGTCCTGGGATCGAGTCCCACATCAGGCTCCTTGCTCAGCGGGGAACCTGCTTGTGCTCACGCTCTCTCTCACTCTCTCTCTGACAAATAAAATCTTGAAAAAAAGAAAGGATGTGGGAGAATTGGAACCTTGTTGAAAGGATTGTAATATGATACAGCCACTATAGAAAACAGCTTGGCAGATCCTCCCAAAGTTAAAGTTACCACTTGATCCAGCAATTCCACTCCTACATATACAACTGAAAGATTTGAAAGCAGATATTCAAAACACAATTTGTACACGGATATTCATAGCAGCATTATTTATAATAGCAAGAAAGTGGAAACAACTCCAATGTCCATCAAGTGGACAACACTGGACAAACAAAATGTGGTCTATCCATACACTGGAGTGTTATTCAGCTATAAAAAGGATGAGGTGCTTACATGTGCTACAACGTGGTTAAACCACAAACACATGATGCTGTGTGAAGACAACAGACACCAAAGGTCACATATTGTATATGATTCTATTTATATGGAATATCCCAAATAGGTAAATCCAGAGACTGAAAGCAGATTAGTGGTTGCGAGGGTGTTTCTGACCCTCAGAGGTGAGTTCCCTGTTACTCAACCTGCTCAGGTATTGAATTCTTTTGTATCATCGAGAATGTTGATTGCAGAGAGCTATTCCCTGTGACTCACATGGGAGCTTTCCAAATATTAAAGCACATTTGAATACACATCATTTCATTGTTCTTTAATGATTCAGAGGAACTATGGCATCTCACAGTGTCTTCAATCATCTCTTCAAGCCTGTTAAGAGAACATGTGCGTTAGAATCACTTGGTGTGCTTGTAAAAATGCAAATTTCTGGGCCCCAATCCAGACCAGTGAATCTGAGCTGTTGGAATTAGAGACCAGGAATTTTAAAATACACTCTGTGTTTATTTTTTTTTAAGATTTTATTTATTTACTTGACACCCCTACACTCTGTGTTTATAAAGGTGGCTCTTAGGACACCTGGATGGCTCAGTCGGTTAACCGTCTGCCTTCGGCTCAGGTCATGATCCCAGGGTCCTGGTTTCGAGCCCTGCATTGGGCTCCCTGCTCAGCGGGGAGCCTGTTTCTCCCTCTCCCTTTGCCCCTCCCCCCACTCATGCTCTCTCTCTCTCTCTCAAATAAGTAAATAAAATCTTTAAAAAAAAAAAAGAAACTGCTTTAAAAGTAAATAAATAAATAAATAAAAATAAAAAGTGGCTCTTCTGTGCACAACTTGAGAATGACTTCGGTATTCATCGCTATGAGCATTCAATTCACTGTATAGAAGCCATGGAAAGTAGGAGATTGAGTCTAAATTGTTTTGATTCTCTGACATATATTGGATATAATTTCCTTCAGTTAAGAGTTATTATTTGTTTCTAACTTGTTATTTGCACATCTGCCTAGAAACAGAGACTGTAAAGTTCAGTGATACAAGAGACTAACAGGGGGACTTGATTGTCTGTCTGAAAATATATTCACATATTCTTTCTGAAAAGGTGCCCAAATAGTTTTATGCAAATGATTTTGTATCTTCAAGACAGTCGCCTTATTTCCTGCTTTCAGCAGGGTAGCTTGTCCTCGTGGGATTCCAAACATCTCTAGTATCAGTAATAGGTGTCGTTCTGTCCTCTCCATTTCGTTCCTGCGCCTCCAGGATACACAGCATATTTCCCGCTAGGTGGCGCTCTTTCTCCAATGCGTTGGGCTAAATTGACATCGAGTGCCACCCGTGGGAAAAAATAACCCACAGCTCTATCAGGGGCGTTTGTTCATTATTCTGAGAATATTTTTTTATCCTCAGAAGTGACTACAAAATTGGAAACAATCAGGGCTTCTCAATTGTTTTAAAGAAAACCATTTATTTAAGTGAAATCTTAGGTGTCACGATTTGAATGAGATCCAGAACAAGGCATGCTGGGAGGAGGTGGGCAAGACAGCAGAGGTGGGGGTGAGCTGGTATGGATGACACTGCGTTTCCTCGGGGAGAGGTTATCGTTTGGGTAGGAGCACTGGCCCGGTGATAGAGGCCATTCTGCCAAATCTGGACATGCAGTATGAGTCATCGTGGTCCAGATGCACAGCAAGTTTAGGCTTCATTCTAAGAATCCAACTTGGATGTCCAACCCAGGGAGTGGTGTATGACAACTAGAGATTCCAGGTGCCTGGCATCCATGTGGCTTCAGCTAGTGGAATATGTGTACACTCATGACATTAGCCTTCAAAGGTCGCAGGAAATATGCGGTGAGCTTTGACACTCAGAGGAACGAGGAGAGCTGACAGAGGCGCTGGGAACACAGCCAAGCAGGCTAGGTTCAATGCAGGACATGGGCCTTGGGGGTAGCTGAGGTGAAAGGCATGGGAACTGGGAATTTAGGCCAGAACCCAGGCAAATGGACCAAGCAGACATCATGTTTCAGGACCCTGGCGGGCCACCACATCTACTGCCACACTTTGCTTGACCAGAATTCCTAATCAGACACCTGGGAAATGCACTGCACTCAATGGCTGGATATACTCCTTGCAAGTAGTAGTAATACATGCTTTGGAAAGGGATTGCTTTAAAAAGGGAGGAACATCAACAAATCAAGGCCTCACAGTATTTCCAAACGCCATATTGAATTGTGCCCAAACTGATTATGGCTTCAGAAGAGGGAGATATTTAGAGTTGAAGAGAGCTCCTTAGTCTCTTTTGATGTCTGTCCTCCATTTCTCTCTCTCTCCTGTCTTCCAGCTAACATTACTGGGATCTTCTCCTGCCAGATTCCTCTTTTGGGTCCCTTGTGACTTCCTTCATTATTCATTCTGCCAGGACTCTGGATACTCACAGGGGGAGTTTTCTTCTCATGGACAATTTCCAGTTCCCTTTATGCTGTGTCTCCTTCCAGAATGACATTTATTTCCTCTTGAGGCTTAGTTTTTGTTTTTTTTTTTAAAGATTTTATTCATTTATTTGAGACAGAGAGCAAGCATAAGAGGGAGGAGGGGCAGAGGGAGAAGGAGAAGCAGACTCCCCTTTGAGTGAGGAGCCCAATGGGGTGCTCCATCCCAGCACCCCAAATCATGACCTGAGCCAAAGTCAGAGACACTTAACCGACTGAGCTACCCAGGCGCCCCTTGTGGCTTCGTCTTAAGCTCATCATATGCACATTTACCTAAATGATAAATGGTGTCATTCTCTACCTCATTTCCCCGGACTTTATCTTTCGTAGCTCCTAGCTACTGGGTCGACTGATGCTTTCCATTCTTAGATCTGGGCCTAATTCAAGAATTATTTTGTTTTTTTAAAAGGATTTTATTAATTTATTTGACGGGGGTGTGTGGGAGAGGGAGAGAGCGAGTGCACACAAGCAGGGGGAGCAGCAGAAGGAGAGAAGCAGGCTCTCCATTGAGCAGGGAGTCCAATGCGAGGCTCGAACCCAGGACCCTGGGATCATGACCCAAGCTGAAGGCAGATGCTTAACCGACTGAGCCACCCAGGTGCCCCTAATTCAAAAATTGTATCCACATCTTTACCCCCAGCATCCAACCCACTCTATGAGGAGCAAGCCCAGGGTGCCAGCCCAAGCCCCACTACACAGGACTCTTTTCTCCCAGTGTTGACCTAATCCACACTATTGGGATCCTGTGTTGGGTTATTTTGCATAGTTTTTCCAATTTCTCTATCTACTGCTTCAAGCTCCCTGAAGAAGCTGAGTTTTGATATGAAGCAAAAGTACTTGGCAATGGTTCTGGTTTCCTGCCTAGCTCTAACTAGCTCCTTCCTCTGCGGTAGGAGGACGAAGAGCCCTAGTCACTAGCTGGTCATCTGGTGCTTCTCAGATAATCTCCCAGAACAACCACTCTGCTCTCCATCTCCATTATTCCCCCAAAACTCTTGTGGACGTGTCCTACCCTCCTAATATTAATGCTTTACTTAATCACACCTGAACTTGCCATGTTTTTTAATTTTCCTGCCAGCTTTTAGGCAATTTTTTCCTGCTGTTTCTATTAAGTTAATTAATTATGCTTAAGCTCGATCCATGTAAATGTCCCAGCTCCAGTTTTGCCTTAAAAAATAAAGTTTATTAGAACACAGCTATGTCCATTCATTTATATATTGTCAATGCTGCTTTTGTATCCCAGAGCTGAGTATTGTGACAGACAAAGCCTAAAATATTTATTATCTGGTTCTTTTTTAAAAATTTTTTTAAAGATTATTTGTTTATTTGACAGAAAGAGAGAGAGAGAGCAAGCAAAAGCCGGGGCAAGTGGGAGAGGGAGAAGCAGGCCTCCCGCCGAACAGGGAGCCCGATTTGGGGCTCGATCCCAAGGCTCTGGGATCATGACCTGAGCCGAAGGCAGACGCTTAACCTGCTGAGCCACGCAGGCGCCCCTACTATCTGGTTCTTTGCAGAAAAAGTTTACTGACCTCTAACCTTGTCTATCCCTCTGCTTTTTAAATTTTAGTTTTATTTATTTTTTTGTTTGTTTTATCAAAATAACATATGTTTCTTGTAGAATATTTTGAAGGAACACAAAAGCCCAAAAACCACCCATGATCATATTTTCCAAAGAATGGTAGAGTTCCTTCCAGTCTTTCCTCTGATATTTTTTTTTAGTTTTTCTTTTTCCTTTTTTTAAGATTATTTATTTATTTATTTTTTAAAAGATTTTATTTATTTGACAGAGAGAGGCACAGCGAGAGAGGGAACACAAGCAGGGGGAGTGGGAGAGGGAGAAGCAGGCCTCCTGCCGAGCAGGGAGCCCGATTCGGGGCTCGATCCCAAGGCTCTGGGATCATGACCTGAGCCGAAGGCAGATGCTTAACGACTGAGCCACCCAGGTGCCCCTAATATTATTTATTTATTTATTTGAGAGAGAGAGTGAGCATGAGTCGGGGGGAGGGGCAGAGGGACAAGCAAACTCCCAGCTGAGCAGGGAGCCCAATGTGGGGCCATCATGACTTGAGCCAAGGGCAGATGCTTACCCAACCAAGCCACCCAAGCATCTCTGATATGTCTTTTTTAAAAAATTGAGATAAAAGTTACACATACCCATAAAATTTACAAATACATATGCACATAATATTTACACATGATTAAAATTGCTATAAAATATTTTATACAAGTCTTTTTATAGACATATACTTTCATTTTCCTTGGATAAATATCTAATAATGGAATAGTTCTGTCATAGGGTAAGTGTATGTTTAAGCGTACAAGAACCTCTCATACTGTTTTCAGAGAGGTTTTTCCATTTTGCACCTCCACCAAAATTGTGTGGCTGCCCCAGGGAGTGTAGCATCAATCTCCCTGCCAAAATAGGTCTGCATGTCAAGACTGAAGATGCCATACACACCAAGAGGGTATGAAAAGATTTATGACTCACGTGATGGGACTTTCTGGGGCAAGCAGGGTAGATCCAAGCAGGTCCCAACTGTCTTGAGTGAAGGGGGAGGGTGAGTGGCATGTGGATTTGGTTTTTTTTGTGGTTAGAGGGCAGGCCAGAGTGGGGGCTTGTGTGGTTTGGCCTCCAGCAGTGCCAAGGGAGGGGGGACCTGTGGGCTTTCTTATAGACTTGCCTGTACATGAGATGAAAGGAAGAAGGTGGGGCTTGCAATCTATCAGTAGTCAGACATCAAAAATAGCATCGGCTTCATTAGTATACGACCTATGTCTGTGTTTATATGCAAATGCATGTATCTTGCAGACAGTTTGTACTTGATTTCTAAAATCCAGTCCAACAACATCTGTTTTTTAATGGAAATATTTAGTCCATTTACATTTAATGATATTATTGATATGGTATGGGTTGAAGTCTACCAAGTCATTATTTTGTTTTTTATTTGTTCAATCTATTATTTATTTGTTCCTATGTCTCTCCTTTCCTGCCTACTTTTTGAGTAAATCACATTTTGTTTAGTATTCTATTTTGATTTCTTTGTTAGGCTTTTTACCTATACTTTTTAGTATATTTAAATTTTTTTAGTGGTTACTCTAGTAACCTAGTGGTTACAATATGCATCATTCACTTATCATAGACTACTTAGAGTTAATATTGTATTATTTCACGTAAAATATAAGTATCTTACAACAGCATAATTCCATTTGCTGTGATTGTTCTAGTTATTATGTCTGCCTGACAAGTGACCCTGAAATTTAGTGACATAAGCAAACATTTATTATGCTTGTGGATTCTGTGGGTCAGGAATTTGGACAGGGCACAGTGGGGATGAACTGTCTCTCTTTGTTCATATCCAGGAACTCAGCTAGAAGACTTGAACCCTGGGGGCTGGAATTATCCAAAGGCTCACTTATTTGTCTATCTGGTACTTGACTCTGGTGGTCTGGGTCCATCAGCTGGAACTACACACGGCCTCTCTACGGGGCTTTGTGGCAATATGAGGGCTGCATTACAGGATGAGCATCTGAGAGAAAGACAGACTTGGGTGGAAGCCTAACTAGCCTTTATGGCCCAGCTTTGGAAGTCACTCAGTGTATCTTTTGCCACATTCTACTCATTCTACTCATTAAGGCAGCTGTTGCAAAGCTCAATTTATCATTGAGATAAATTATTCTCTATTTTGGGATTTCTGTAAGGCTGCAGAGGGTCAACATCCTTAAAGTTCTTAGAAACTTTTCCGTCACAGGAAAATATTTGTAGCATGCTCTTGGGATCCTCAGAGAGCTTTTAGTCTCACTGAATAGTTCTTGGAGGCAACTATTTGGATCTTTCTGAGGTTTTAACAGATGATCATGTAATCGCATCCTGGATTTGATCTTTATTCTGATGCCCTTTCTATATTTGAGAGTTTTTGAGAATTTTGAAAATGTTGGGAATGAGAAACAGATCTTTTTAAAAAGATTTTATTTATTTATTTATTAGAGAGAGAGAAAGAGCACAAGCAGGGGGAGGGGCAGAGGGAGACAGTGGGAGAAAGAGAGAATCTCAAGCAGACTCCTCACTGAGCACGGAGACCTATATGGGGCTTGATCTCATGACCCTGAGATCATGACCTGAGCTGAAATCAAGAGTCAGATGCTTAACTGACTGAGCTCCCTAGGTGCTTCCAGATTTTTTTTAACCTAGAAAATCTTGGATCCTTCACATTTTCTATAAATTTCACTTAAAAATGGAATGATTAATTTTTTAGCTCATGTCTCTCCTCCCTCATTGTACTATAGGGAGCTAGAAGAATACAGGAAACAAGTCTAACATCCTCCCTGGAATTCTCTTTAAATAGAGCATCCAGGTTATTAGGTATACTTTATATTTTACACATTACCCTCGGCAGCACTGTTGTAAAATTTTCTACCAATATATAACAAAGTCCTTTTTCTTCAATTTCCATAAATATTTCCTTCATGTTTCTTTCAGCTTACTGATGACTTTCTCAAGAGTCGTCAGACCTCTGTTAACAGTGTTCCTGAGGCCCTTCCCACTTTCATTAACACTCTACTCAAGGTCCTTCCAGCTTCTACCCGCTGCCTGGTCCCAGAGCCACTCCCATGTGCTTTGGTTTAATTTGTTTGTTTATTTTGTATATTACAAAGTACAGCACTCTCTGTTCTAGTTAATTTGGTTGCATGAGCAAAAGCAATGCCTATTAGACTCATGAATTCTGTGGGTCAGGAACTTGGACAGGACACAGTGGGGATGGTTGGTCTTTGCTTCTCAATGTTGGGAACTCAGCCAGAGGACTTGAAAGCTGGGGCCTGGAAACATCTAAAAGATCATTCATTCGTATGCCTGGCAGCTGATGCTGGTTCTTGGCTGGGACGTTAGCTGGGGCTATTAGCTGAAACATTTACATGTGGGCTCCCCAGGTGGCCTGGGCTTCTTACAACATGGTTCCAAGGGTTTCAAGAGTGAGCATCCCAAGAGAGAAAAAACCAGGTGAGAGGCATATTGCCCTTTATGACTTAGCTCTGGAAGTGTTGCAGTGTATCCGTATCAATGATTGTATGCGCAGGATTTTAATTTATAGAGGTGACTGAGTGATGACATGGAGAGATCAATGCCATTGAAAACAGGATTTCATCCTTACAGTCTCCGAGAGAATGAAGCTTGCCATGCCATTCAGGGCAACATGCGGAAGCACCACGTTTGGCCAGGAGGGAGAAGCAGGAGTAAGGGGAAAGCACGGCTGAGGGCTTTTATTGCGTTTTTGGTAGGAAAGACAAGGAAGGCAAGGGGCAACAGTTTTGGATTGGATAGTCTGCATAATATCAGGGGCTCTGGGGTGATCTCCAGTGACCCAGTACCCAGCTCTGGGGTGATCTAGGACCAGGTGAGAGAGTTCGGGAAAGGTGTTTGGGCATATGGTCTCAGGAGCGCTTGGTCTCCATACAAAGGACGTGTTTCTGAGTGAGTTTTGCATGACCTCGGGAATTAGCAAGCCCTAGGGGAAGCAGTCTCTCCCTGCCAGCAGGCCTCCCAAGATGTCAAAACATCATAAAATAAAAAAATGTGATGAACGTAATATATTTTTGCCACATTCTAATTTTTGAAGATGTCATCGAGTCCAGCTCATGTTCAAGGAGAAGGTCATTAGACTCCAACTTTTGAAAGAAACATTGACCATCTAAGAACACGTAACACTAACTGTTGTAGAAACGCCCGCCCCCCCAGTACAGTCTGGCGCGCCTGTCCTTTCTGTTCTGAATTGTCAAGTGTCTCATTTCCGCACATACTATAAACTCTACAATACTATGCTATGAGCTTTGCCTTAAACAGTCAGTTGCCTTTTAAGGGAAGGGGAAGAAGATGCCATTTTACAGTCACCTCATTTACCATTTTCAGTATTCTTCCTATAAATCCATCTCTGGAATCAGCTCCCTGAAACGTGCAGAGCTCTTATTTGGCATTTATTGTAGAGAGTGCCTACTTCGAAAGATTATTTTCGCTTTCAATTCTCTGAAAATTTTGGACAGTGGAGGGCTTTACAGTTGTCTATTTTAGGAAGGCCACCCCCATTACTCTCTCTCCGTCTCAAGTGCAAGTCCTCAGCTTATCCATCCCTCAGGACTATTGTCATCTGGAGGATCCCCCTCCATTCTTTTATCCCCACCACCCTGTAATTTATATGTCACTGTATTACTTGTCTGATTTCTTTTTTTGAATTCTGGATTTTGCTCTTTTCACCCCCATTGTGTCACGTAAGGGGGCTTCTGAGTTCCTATAAGTGGTAGGTGAATGTAGAGTCTTGATGACATTCAGTTTTGGTATTTTTGGCAAGCCCTACTTCATAGTGGTGGTGTGTTAGTCCATTGGGAATCACACAATAGTTGGTGCTCTCTCCTTCTGTGATATGACCAACTGTTGTGTTGAATATCTACATTCACTGGCAGTCTCACCTTTTTTTAGTTGAGATCCTAATATGCATATGAATTTGGTAGCCTGTTTTTATATCTGAGTATATACTATATAGAATAAGACTTTCACTAGGTGTTTTGGGGTCTAAATTAGAGGCTCTTCCTCTCTGAACAAGACCGTTTAAAAAATCATTTTGATTTCAATAAAACAGAAGCAGCTGGACACCAGGGGACTTGACCTTTATTCCTATTATTTCCCATGCCAGATATGACCCATACTCTGGCCCTTTGTCCATGAGTGGTAGTCTACCCTCATTCAAATGGCGTCTGAGCCCCAAAACTGGTATGGAACATTTGTTTTGTGACTGGGGTAGAGTGAAAGGTTTTTTCTTTTAAAGATTTATCTATTTATTTGTCAGAGAGAGAAAGAGAGCACAAGCAGGGGGAGCAGCAGGCAGAGGGAGAGGGAGAAGCAGGCTCCTTGCTGAGCAAGGAGCCCCCAATGAGGGACTCGATCCCGGGACCCTGGGATCATGACCTGAGCTGAAGGCAGATGCTCAGCCGACTGAGCCACCCAGTCGTCCCAGAGTGAAAGTTTTTACCCCAAACCTTCAGCTCAAAACTCTGCAAGTATGACAGGGGAAGTATTCTGAGATGAGGAAACATCTGGAAGTATTATTTCACTTATGGCAAAAGTTAAGAGCTTATCAAGTAACCTAAGTATGACTTTTTCATCTTATTTGAAGCACTGATAGCAAAACGTTTTCTAATCTCCTATATATGTAACTATATGTATATGTCCTGTAATATCTGATTATGTATCTGTCTAAACACCTATCTACCATCTCTCTTTTCACTGACCCATCTTTCGATCCTGAAAGGGCCCTGGGTCTTGTCTTGTCTGGTTTAAGAACAAGGAATTATAATTTAGATTGTTGATTAGCCCACTTCCTTACCTTCCCCTCCAGGGGTTTGAGTCTCAAAGTCTCAGTCCTAAAACCATAGAGATCTTTTCCAACCAGGGCCCGGGAGAATGACCCCTGCCAAGAAGGGTGGTGAGGAGAAGAAGAAGGGCCATTCTGCCATCAATGAGGTAGTGATCAGAGAACACACCATAAACATTTACAAGTGCACTCAAAGAGATCCAGAAATTTGCCATGAAGGAGATGGGACCCCCAGATGTGCGCCTTGATGCTAGGCTCAACACAGCTGCCTGGGCCAAAGGAGTAAAGAATGTTCCATACCATATCCCTGGGTGGTTGTCCGGAAAACATGAGCTCTAGACATTGGTTTCCTATGTGTACTTCACCATTTTCAAAAATCTACAGACAGTTATTGTGGGTGAGAACTATCTGCTGATTGTCAAATAAAGGTGTAAAACTTCAAAAAACCAAAAAACAAAAACAAAAACAAAAAAACCAAAACCCACAAACAGAACAAAACAAAAAACCCAAATCAAAACAAACCCTAGAGGGATGGATCTGGTTTTCTTACTCTTTCTCACTTAACATCAGTGGCAATAAATACATTTCCCCCATCACTGATTACAAGGTGAGTAGGTTTCTTAAAAACAAATACTCCTTTAAGTAAAGAAGGAGAAACAATAACGAGAGATTCAGAGAACAGAAGACAATATTCGCAGTCTTGTTAATGTCAGTTTTGTTTGATTCTCAAGAGGACAAATGCTTATGTTTTGGAATTAGGGTTGGGGGAAGATCAAGGCCACAGAGGTAATTTTCCTGGGGAATCTCCCTAATCTCAGGTTATTAAAAACCTTTCTTAGACATCATTTAAAATGACTATGCAATAACCTCTATAGATTCACTGGAGTTTACTTAATGTTCCCATTAATTGTGAGCATTTAGGTTGCTGGCAGAATTTTTCACATATATATTCACATATATATTGCTGAGATGAATACCTTCCAGCAGGGAGTCAGGACAATGCAGTTTTGAGTGTTCTAGTCTTGGGGTGCGAGACATCCCCTTTACCTGATGGTCTATTCTAGTCATAATATGCTCGGATCTTTTCATTAGTATCACTCTGCCTTTGCCATATTTGTTGTAAACTTACTTCCCAGTTTGCTACTTGTCTTTTAGGATTTTCAAAAAGTCAAGTGTTGAATTTTTTAAAAAGATTTTTTAACTAGTTATTTTTAGGGGGGGAGCGCAAGTGGGGAGAGGAGCAGAGGGAGAGACAAAGAATCTCAAGCAGACTCCATGCTGAGTGCAGAGCCCCATGAGCTCCATCTCACGACTCTGAGATCATGACCCAAGCCGAAACCAAGTGTCAGACGCTTAACGGACTGAGCCACCCAGGCATCCCTTAGCTTGTTTTTAGGCTTAGAAAGTCCCTACCCCACCCAGAAATCAGATATTCACTTACATACTCCCCTGTTCTTCCCTCCCTCCCTTCTTTCTTCTTTCCTTACCCTCCCCTTCCCTCCTCTTCCTTTCTCCTCCTCTTTCTTTCACTTGGAAACATTTAACTTTTTAACCTCCTAGAGTTGGTTTTGGGTTTTGATAGTGAGAGAAGAACTCATACGCACTTTTTCTTTTGTTAACCAAACATCTCAGTGACTTTTATTGACTAGTTGAAATTCTTAAAAGGTGAAGAGCTTTTTCAAAGATAGCAGATTCTGATTTTCTAGTCCATGGCTTTTGGCAACTTAGTCCTCAGGTTGAACAGTGTTCAGAGATTAGTTTTAATATTTCAAAGGTCTATCAGAAATCAGTTTGTCCCTTAGGAAAAAAAGGTTTATTCATGATAAAACTCAAAGTATTAAGCTTTTTTTTATTACTTTTTATTAGAATTTTGTCACTCAATTCAATATAGTTGAGCAAACATTTATCGAGCACCTGCTATGTACCAGATTTCTGTGCATGGCTCTGGATTCTTCATGGCAGTAACATTGATGATCTCTGGAAAGGACAAATAGAGAATAATCAATAATTGAAGTTTTATAAATAAAATCTTTCAAAACCGAGGTCTACAGAGGAGAGGTTACAAACTGAGAAAATGCTATGACATTTCTTGAAGTCATGGACCGCGTCTATTTATTTTTGTATGCTCAGCACCTAGCCCGGTGCCTGAGACCTGGCAAGCACTCCAGTGATTTATTGAAGAAAGTTGAATTGAAAAGAACTTCTGGCTGCAGAAAAGGCTATGAGCCACAACACTGCATATTCCCTTTCTCTAGTGATAGAGTTTTTAAGCCCCTGTGGGAGGCAGGGAATACAAACGTCATATATTTGAGCATATTTTTCTAGAGAGGATTCATATTTTTTATCAAACTCTGAGAATATTCTATAACTGCCTCTCCCTCCCAATTAAGAAACATTGTCCTTGCTAAAATATACTCCTGTGAATAAAATTTTGTAAAGAAAACCTCATTTGATTCACTTAATCATTCCGTAAGACCTAGATTTCAGGAAGGCAGTGGGTGTATTTTTAAACAGAAATATCACTTGGTTCCTTCAAGGAGCTTGAAAAAGTGCTGTCTCCTTCCCCAAGTGCTTCAGAGGTTCTTGGTACAGAAAGAACCCCAACGGAGGGCAAGTGTTAATAAAATGCACCAGATTGATCAATCAGTGGGAAACCTCACCTGTTCTGGTGTGTTCTGAGTGACTAACAATATGCTGTCTTCACTGCCCTTGTAGGCTAGGAATGTCCAGGAAACTTCCCTCTGAGGGCACACCCCTCCATGAGAACAGTCCCAGCAGCGACCCAGCCACTTCGGGGGGTGCCTGAGCCTCTGGAAAAGATCAGCCTAGCTACACCGCAGGCCTGGTTTCAGAAAATTGAGCATATCACTACCTAAATAGCCCTGCAGCCCACACGCTGTATGCGTGATAGCTGCCCTCCTGGGCGGGCTGTCTCAGGCTGGTCCCATTTGCACAAGCTGCTCTGGGCGTGGTAACCTCCCAGTAAGGCTGAGGTCACCAATGCGCGTACGCGAGCGTGCGCGCGCACACACACACACACACACCTGTCTGGAGACTGTGGTACCAGGAACAATGGAGGCTCATACAAAACAAACAAACAAAAAAACGTGGTGAGCACCGGGCGATGCACCGAAGTGTTGAATCACTATATCGTACACCTGAAACTAATAGAACACTGTAGGCTAAATACAAAAAAAACTAAAGCAAAACCCAGGAATTAGAACTCATAAAGTCTTGAGGAAAGCAACGCCAAATGGCCTATGATATGCAGATGCTTCTTCCAAAGAAAAGAAATACCAAGAAACGCTTGTCCTATTAAAATCAATTTTTTACCATAAGCCCTGCCTAGAGCGAATTTGAGAGACTGAGCAGGCCATCTTGAGTTCAGGCTCGGCTCTGCTTGGCAGCTCCAGACATGATGTGGAAATTTCCACTAGATGGCGCCCCAGTCCAGGCAAACAGTCCCCAGTCTTGGCAGGGAGACTGATTTTGGTATTAATGCCAAAGTCCTGGAGGCAAATTAACACAAGGCCTATTGATTCTTCACCTAGATATTTCAGTTTCTACTAGAAGAATTCCCTTCTCTCTGTCACCCCATACTCATTTTTTTTTTTAAACAGGCAGCGAAAAAGAAATACTGATATTCCGTCGTTTATTTAACCACGTTCCTAAAAGATGTGTGTAAACTCATTAATTACATTACACACTTCAGGAAATGATTTTTAAATTATTGGCAATGATTCCTACTACTTTGTGTGGTAGAAAGCGTCCTGGATTGGAGTTGGAAAAGGCAACTTGGGGACCAGGCTCTTCCTGAGGTGTGACATTAGCCAGGTCTTGGGGTCTCAGTTTCTTCACTGAGGGTAACAATAATACTCACCAGACTAGTTTAAAAAAAAAATGACAACAAAGAACCCTCTTTTATTCGCTGGTGATGCAGACCAAAATATTTGCTGGTGAAACCAGATGTGGAATTTATTTTAAAGTATTCCAGGGGAATAAAAGGGCACTCGATGAGAGAAAGACTAGCAAGGCTTTGAAAATGAGTGGGGGTCTGTGTGCTGGCTTGCCTGCCTTTGTATCTGCTTAAAATGTTCCAAAATAAAAGGTTAAAACACATTCTGCCACGACAAGTCTGGTATAAGGATGGCACCAGATGTTCTAAGTGCTAAATGATTGTAAATTCCTGTTTATCTTTCCTGGGCTTCAATCATCTATGAGGTGAGGGATTGGGACCAGCTTAATGGTAAGCTCCTTTCACCATCTAATTTTTATGAATGTTGAATGCCAGCCTCTCTTGTAAGCGGTGCACAGCTGGGAACGGGCATCTACTCCGTCAGGCCTCACTCTCCTAGGATAGGCCTTCCTTGGTCACCCTGTCTAAACTCGGGCCCTCAGACCTCACATGCAATTTTAGGGTTATTTTCTTCATTGTATTTATCGCTACTGACATTATCGACTGAACGTGCCCCCCCCCCCCATTTATATGTTCAAGCCCTAATCCCTAACATGACTATATTGGGAGATAGAGTCTCTAAGGAGGTAATTAAGGATCAATGGGACTATGTGGGTGGGGCGCTGAGCCAACAGGACTGAAGAAGAAGAGACATGAGGAATGTGTGTACGGAGGGAAGGCCACGTGAGGACACAGCAGGAAGGCGGCCGTCTGCAAACCACGGAGAGAGGTCTCAGGAGAAACCAACCCTGCCACCACCTTGATCTTGAACATCCAGCCTCCAGAACCGTGAGAACATACATTTCTGTTGCTTGACCCACTCAGCTGGTGGTGTTTTGTTATGGCAGCTCTAGCAGACTAACATGGTCAGAAATCATCTTTCTGGTGTGTTTCTGTTTCTAATCTGTCTCCCCATCTGGAAGGTACTCACGGTGGGCAGGTGCCTGGCACACAGCATGGCACCAAGAAACATATGCTCAATGCAGACACGAATGAGCTTCAGATGCATCAGAGCACTCACTCTACACTTGTTTGGTTGGTAGCTCAAAGTGCCTGGGTCAATTAGACCTGTCCCCCTTGAACTGTGAATTTTACGAATGCAGAATAGAGCATTTGAACTCAGAAGGCACGCGTGGTGGAGGAGGGGCATTGTCACTGACAAAACCTTGCTGGCCATCCTTCGCCGTCAGCCACTCCTCACCATGAGCACCTCGGGTCCCTTAGAATGTTCAGCCATGCTTTAGGAACCAGAATGTCCTTCACCTGGGGGGTGTCCAGTTGCAGAACACACTGTAGCCATGACTGAACCCCCTGTCCTGTTCGTTCTGACCTACTGTACAATTTCACCAAGGATTTGTGTTGTCAGAAGAATTACAACACAGACTCAGGAACAGGACAGTCCTGTTCACACTCAACTGCCCGGATGTCAGAGGGGACAGTTCTCCTGGATTCCCAAGGGTGTCCCCTAAAGACAAAGACTGTTAATCATAAACAATTGCCATTGTCACCTTTGAAAATAATACTTATCATTGCATGTTATTTACTTATGTCTTCTTCTACATCTTGTTTTTATTTTGTATTTATTTTTAAAGATTTATTTATTTATTTTAGGGGTGGGTAAGGGGCAGAGGGAGAGAAAGAATCCTCAAGCAGGCTCCGGTGAGTCCGACTCGTGGTTCCATCCTACGACCCATGAGATCATGACCTGAGCTGAAACCAAGAGTCAGATGCTTAACCAAATGAGCCACAGGCATCCCTACATCTTGTTTTTTAAAATAAACTTATTTTGGATTAATTTTAGATTTATAGAAAAGTTGTTAAAAGAGTAGAGAGACACCCTTCTCCCAGCTTCCCCTAAGGTGACTATCTTCCATTGCGATGGTACATTTTTCAAACCAAATTCCAGATTTCATTTGGATTTCACAATTTTTCCATTTGTATCCCCTTTTCTGCTCCAAGATCCCGACCAGGGCACCACACTGCATTTACCTGTCACACCTGCCTTGTGTGTAGGCTGTGACAGCGTCTCTGTCTTTCTGTGTTTTTCGTGACCAAGACATTTTTTTTTAAAGATTTTATTTATTTGACAGAGAGAGAAAAAGAACACAAGCAGGGAGAGCAGCAGGCAGAGGGATAGAGAGCCCTATGCGGGGCTCGATCCCAGGACCCCAAGATCGTGACCCGAGCCGAAGGCAGACGCTTAACTGACTGAGCCACCTAGGCGCCCCTGACCGAGACATTCTTGAGAAGAGCTGCTCAGGCATTTTTTAGAATATGCCCCAATCTGGCTTTGTCTGACATTTTCCTCATGATCAGGTGGGGTCACGGGCATATCACTGAGATGAAGTGCTGTTCTCATCACGGCATATCCGGGGTGCATGACGGCCACACGACATCATGGGTCACGTTCACCTGACCACTTGGTGAAGGTTACGTTTGCCAGGTTTCTCCACTGTAAAGTTATTATTTTCCCCTTTCCCTGTCTATTCCTTGGAAGCAAGTCACTAATTCCAGTCCGCCCCAGCTCTATCTGCCAGAGTGGGGTGGTTGCTACTTGTTACTAGGACTCCTCTGTAAGCAACATGTGTCCCTCCTCCCCTTTATTTATTTACTTATTTTTAAAAGGATTTTATTTATTTACTTGACAGAGAGCGTGAGAGAGGGAACACAAGCAGGGGGAGTGGGAGGGAGAGAAGTAGTCTTCCCGCCAAGCAGGGAGCCCAATGCAGGGCTCGATCCCAGGACCCTGGGATCATGTCCTGAGCCGAAGGCAGACGCCTAACGACTGAGCCACCCAGGCGCCCATCCTCCCCATTTATTTATTTATTCACTCATTTGTTCCTGTCAGTAGAGACTCATGCAAAAGAAATAATGATTTTATACATTGGCACAGTTCTGTCCACATGTAAGAGATGCTGCTATGCTAGCTTGTTAAAATCTAAATGTTAACCGGGCGCTTCTCCAGGTGGGAACAGATGAGCCCACCTGCTCCACGTGGGCTCGGGCCCCGAGGTGCCACCCTCGTTCTGCTCCAAGCTCTGCTCCAACCTCCTGACGGCCGGGTTCTCATCTTCCCTTCCCTGCTGGTGCTGGCCCAGACCACCAGGTGATGACTTCAGGCTGCCCTGCCCTCATTTGGGGTGCCTCATTTGCTTGCCCTCCTGCTTCTAACTAAACTTCCTGGGGAAAAATTTTAGATTTACAGCAAAGTTGCAAAGACAGTCGAGTTCTTGTAACTCCTCTCCCCGTACCAGCCTTCCCCATTGTTATCATTTCACACTATCATGGACATTTGTCAAAATGAACATGAGGGATGTGGACAATATTTCCCCATTGACCTGGGTCATTTAGGGGATAGGCCTGCCCATTTTCTGTCCCTGCACCCCAGAAGGCCCCAGCCCAGCCTAGAGTCTGGTTCTGTTTGCCCAAAGGAGGGCCAGACATGAATATCCTTGAAATCTCATGTTCAGGTAGAAGCTGCTCCCAAGTAATCTATCGCAAAGGGTTAACAAATGTGCCCTGGATACCCTCTAGGTTTTAGGGAGTACCCCCTACTATATTTCAATGAACAAATACATTCATTTAGCTTACTGTTGTCCTTTTCGGTTTTGTGACCTATAGTCTTACAGTTCTTAGCTTTCGTCTTTCAGAAGATAGTGACTACAGGTGTTTCCTTTCCCACATTCAATTCTCTAAGCATTTATTAATGACCACACCTGTTCTGCCCTTCACATTTGGCCAGGCATTCTGGGGGCGGAAAAGGCATAGCACTGAACGCCCGAAAGTTAAAAGTGAATGGGGGAAGAGGGAAGACCCATAAACATAGCCATAATAAAGGCAGACCACAAGAGAGATGTTGCAGAACTGATAAACTGAACATGCTCCTTTTCTGTAGAGTCCCTTAGGGGCCTCCAGTTACCTTCCAGATGAAAACAGTATTCTTAACCTGCTTTCCAAAGTCTTCTACAATGTCTTACAATTTCCCCTCTCATCTTCTGAATACCACCCATGGAGACCTTCTTTCAGATCCCTGCATGGAGGTGCTGCCTTATCTCTAGGCTTTGCTCCTGTGGTCCTGCCCCCCCGGCACCCCTCTGCCCCCCACCGAACCCCCACCAGGACACCCTTACTCTTTGCTGGCCAGCTCCCACACACGTGGCCTCAGGGGCTCGGTGTAGCCGAGCCTCTTTGGAGATATTCTCCCGACCCGGACCCAGGTAGATCCTCCCGCCATGCCCTCCCAGAGCATCTCCTTTTTGAATACGTCCCATTTTTACGGTGACCAATATTTAGGCCTGCCTTTCCTGGGTGGGGGGGGGAGGACATGCTTCTCCCAGGGAGGGACTCTGTCCCTTGTTCCCTGCTCTGTCTCCAGTGCCTAGCCTAGGGTCTGGGCCAGGGTGTGAGTTCCAGAAATGTTGTGGAATGAATATATGAATGAGAGATGAGGGGATCAGAAGCATAAGCAAAGTGTTTTTATGGTTTCAGGAGAGGAGAAAGGGCATTCAGTTGGTGAGGTCGGGCAGGGTTCCTGCAGGAACTGGCATTTGCACCTTCTTGCAGGATGGAAATGCTGAGCTGAGGGGTAGGTCCCAGAGGATGAGAGAGGAAGATGGCAGATGCCAGTGGGGAGCCAAGAGGATGGTCCGCAGGTGAGCCACACTTGGTGGGGAATCTCAGAAAAATTTGGGGGTTCTCTGAGAGGGTCTGGCCTTCCCAGCAAAGTTGAAGCCAGAGAATATAATCTTTTAAGATTCCTATTGCGACAATATTTATTGCCACGCTGGGGTGGCCCGAGGAATATAGAAAATCATAACTACCTTGTAGCACCAGTGTGTTAAATGTGATAATATAGGGAAGGCATTCCCAGGGTGTCTGGGGGGTACTCTATAAATATCAGTCCCCTTCGCCCAAGCCCTCAGCATCACGCTAGGTCTTGTAGTGAAACAGAAGAAAGAACAGTGGGTTCTGCTTGCAGGGAGCTTGCATTCTAGTTGGGAAGAGAAAACATTGGCAGTGTACTAGGGGAGGCTGGGTGGCCTTCCCCGCTTGACACAATGATACCACAGTCACCTGCCCAACCCGGTAAGACTGAGGATATGACAAGGACTCAGGAGAGAGAACTGGGAGAGCTGGGTGATTCTCATGGGCTCGAGAAGAGGTCCCCTGTGAGGCAGGTCTTGAATTGGGGAGGGGGATTTAGAAAAGCAGGGGATGGTGTGTGTTCACGGTGGGAGAGGCAGGTGATACCCGCGATGGCGACAAGAGGCACCGCCAAGGTATTTCGGGGCTTCCGATACTGCGCCGGGCAATCTCCCCTCATAGCAATCCTAGGAGGTAAATCATTAGGGTTCTTCTGGCTGCAAGTCACAGAAGCCTGACTCAAGTCAGCCAAAAAACAAGGCATTCTCCTGACTCAGCTATCTGGATATGTGGGAGGGTTTCTTCCGGCTCTGGCTCTGTTTCTCAGTGCACTTTTGTCCACCTGCCCCATGCACCAGCTGTCTCTCCCCTCAGGACTGCAACCCATTTCCTCCACGCTCCCTGGGAAGAGGGGGCCTGGCGGTCGGTGGCTTTCACCGAAGAGCCAAGAAGCTTCTGTTTTAGAGGGTACAGCAATGTTTTCCTTGAGTCTTGATGGCCTTCATCCTGGCTATCCTGAAACTAGCTGCTCACGGTGGGGATGGAGCCCGCAGTAGCCTCGAGCACTGGTCCTCAGTGGGGATGGCGCCCGCAGTTGCCTAGAGTGCTGGTCCTCAAATGGGCTACCTCAGAAGCCCCTGCAACAGCTTGTTGGGACAGACTGCTGGGCTCCACCCCCAGAAGGTCCGATGCCACAGGTCTGGGATGGCCTGAGATTTGGCATTTCTGACAAGTTCCCAGAACTTGCTGTTGGTCTGGCCACTACACTTGAGACCTGCCAGTTCAGACGCATGGACGGGGATGGCACAGATGTGGAGAGGTCAATCTAAATGCCTTCTATGGACCATCATCATCTCCACTTTACACATGAGGAAACCGAGGCTGAGAAATTTCAAGTATCCAAGTTCACATAGGATACCCATGCAGTCTGATGTGAAAGCCTGTGTGCTCACCTCTGAAGCAGGAGGTCCTTCTCATGCAGAAGACCTCAGCAGTAGGGCATGAAATGGGCCAGACGGGCTATAAAGATATTATGGGGGCTCTTAAAAGCCAAAGGAACTTACACTTGAAACCCTAGGCAATAGGGAGCCATCATAAGTTTTTCAGGGAGAGTGTTTTATGAAGATTGATCTGGAGGTGAAACTTTCATTTATTTTTTATGCAATTCAATTGTTATGTTGAGAGCCTTTTTTGTCCCTGAATTACAATAGAAATGGACTTTATTCTCTTCTTTAATTAATTAATTATTTTAAAAAATATTTAATTTATTTATTTGAAAGAGAGACAGCAAGAGCGAGAGATGGAACACAAGCAGGGGGAGTGGGAGAGGGAGAAGCAGGCTTCCTGCTGAGCAGGGAGCCCAATGCGAGGCTCGATCCCAGGACCCTGGGATCATGACTTGAGCTGAAGGCAGACGCTTAACGACTGAGCCACCCAGGTGCCCCTCTTTATTTTATTTGAAGTCAGATAGAGATCTGACTATAAAGAGAAATTTTTCCCCTTGTGTCATAGTTAGAATTCTCAAGTGCAAGCAACAGAATCTGGCTTTAGCTGCTTTAAAGCAGACAAGGAACTTACTGGAAAGCAATCAGGCAGCTTGCAGAATCATAGGGAGGGCTAGAGAACCAGATTTTGAGGTTAAGCAGCCGGGAACCATGCCCAAAACCATGCTGTGGAAACTGGAAACCTCTATGGCTAAACTGAATACCAGAGACAGCTATGTACTTGTGCTATGTTCTGTGCCAGGAGCACAGATTAACAGAAGGGGCCACACCCCTCCTCTGTGCCAGGAAGAGGGTCTGGTTGCTCTTGCCATGCTGCCACCCCACCTGGTACCTGCCTTACGTGCTCCAGACCCCATGTCCACAGCCTGAGCATCCACAGCAGAGTGGGAGTCCCACATCTGGCCCAGCACCAAGGAGGCTGGCACGGGGAGGGAGTAGGGCATCCTCAGCGTCCACTGTGGAAATCAGACTCTGTCTCCTGTTCAGACTCCCACTGTTGTGGGTTGAACTGTGTCCTCCCCAAATTTCTATGTTGAAGCCCTAACTCCCACACCTCAGAATGTGACTATATTTGGGGACAGAGCCTCTAAAGAGGTCATCAAGTTAAAGGGAGTGTGTTAGGGTAGCACTGATCCAATCTGACTAGTGTCCTTATAAGAAGAGAAACTGTGGACACACCAAGGAAACCAAGGACATGTACACACAGAAGAAAGACCATGTGAGGACATGGCTAGAAGGCGGCCGTCTGCAGGCCAAGGAGAGAGGCCTCAGGAGAAACCATCCCTGCCTCCACCTTGACCTCAGACTTCCAGCCTCCAGAACTGGGAGACAGTAGATGTCTGTTCTGTGAGCCCCCCAGTCTGTGGTATTTTGTTATGGTGGCCTAAGCAGATAAAGACAGAAGCGAGGCCTGAGCTGGGGAAGGGGGTAGAGTGTTGAAGAGCCAAAACGGATGACAAATGTGCCTGTGCCCTCCCCACCCCAACTTGCCCAAGGCTGTTCCATGTCACTCATGAGAATGGGTGAAGATTTGCTAAAAGGGAGCTCTTCAGGAAGAAAGACCGGGGAGATGAGGAAGGGCAGCGTGTTGAGTAGGAAGACGTTGAAGTCTCCCCCCAGACGACCTTCCCACGTGCTCCGTCAATCCACATGGAGAAGCCTGGGAGCCCTGGGTCTGTGTATCCTTGGGAACCTCCAAAACTGGCAAGGCCAAGTTGGATTTGGCAAATGCATGTGCCTCTGGCAGCCGAAATTCACAAGCTCAATGGCACGCACCAAGGGTCTGGGCTCCTTCCCAGGACGCACCCGTTACGAGCATACACAGTGCCTTGCCAGTTGTAAAGCTCCCTGGGAGAGCCAGGCATAAACACATGCCTTGGCTGAGGGGACCTACTTTCTGACATGAGGTTTGTGGCCTTTGGTTTTTGTGTTTTCCCAGTTTGCACGTCTGTCATCTTCGCCTTGCCTTCTTCTTTCATTTCCTTTTTACAAGTGGGTACGAGTCTCTTGTTTATATCCAGCCACATGTTAAGTGCCGGAGGGACTGAGGGAAGGACATGGAGCAGACGGTGCTCCCCACCCCTCGCCACAAGGGGCCAGTGATTCAACTGGGGAGACACGTGTGTTTCAGCATCAGAGGAAAAATCCAGACAGTATAGTGTAGTTTCTTTCTGCTCTGCCTTTGGACTCTAGCTGATGATCCCAAAAGATCCTATAGCTACTGAAGTTCTTTATAAGCCACAACCTAGCTATGTTTGGGCAATTGGAGGACTTCACCAGCTGGAGGAAAAACAGGAGGATGGGGCCTGGTGGAGGGAGGTGCGGCAGAGCGGTGTGTGCGTGGGGTTGTCACGTAGCAACGAAGGTTTGGATGCTGCCCTCATGCCCATCTCTGGCCTCCTGAAGTCCGAGGGCCAGGATCTTCCAAGTGTACTCGCTAGAGTCCTGCATTACAAATCCTCGTGGCTTGGCCCAACAGACAGTCTGGGGCCAACTGTCCTACCTCTGCCAGGCGCGTGCTGTGTAACCTCGAGTGAAGCATCTGACCTTCCTGGGTCTGTTTCCCTTTCTGTAAAATGGGGTTAATAGCATTGATCTATCCCAGAGCGTTAGCCCAGGAAGCACTGTTAATAAAACTTGTTGTAAAAGTCTTTGTTCCCCTAAGGCTCCAGGGTCCAGGAAAGACAGAGTCTGGAGGCTGTGGACACAGCCCAGGGAAGGCAGGGGCTGCTTGTAAGTGGTGGCAGGCTCTGGGAGCGACGCAGCAGAGGAGTGAGTCCTCCGGCATTGACAGGCTGTGCCCCGCGTGAAAGGGCAAGGTTCCGTTGGCCTCTGATGTCCATTCCTTGCCATCAACCCACTCAGGACATCAGCAACTCACAGAAGTGACATCAGCTTCTGGCACTTTCCGTCTATCAAGTTCAAGAGTTTTTCCAACAGCACTCAGATGGAAGTTGCATGCACATCATGAAAGAAAGCCCAAACTTTGTCAAGAGTTTGTTTTTGTATCGTGAACAGTGGTGGGGGAAAGAGCACTGCACTCTGCAGCATTTAGACTGAGCTGACCATGGCACCCCACCCCCCCACAGAGGGCGGGGGGTCGGCCTGCCCCAGAGCTGTGTGTGTCTGTGTATGCACGTGTGTGTGTATATATACGTGTGTGGAGGTACTGTGTGCGTGTATGTTTGTCTGCCTGTGTGTGTATGTGTGCAGGTGTATTATGTCTGTGGGCACGTGCGGATGCATGTGCACATGTGTGCGCATGTGTACACACAAACATGTCTGCATACACACATGGGAGTGTGCATGCAGGTGTGTGAGCATAAATATATGTGTGCCTGTGTAGACATATGTATCTGAAGGTATATGCGTGTTCAGGTATATTTGTATGTGTGTATATGTGCACTTGTGTATGTATGTAGATGTGTGCATTTGTAGAAGTGTGCATATGTGTGCATGCACAAACATGTGGGTTTATACGGTGCACACACATGCACATCTCTATACATGCACATGCACATATATGTAAACATGCATGTGTACATGAATGCGTGTACTTGCACACGTGTACATGGGGATGGCTGGAGAGCACATGTTTGTCCACATGGCTTATCTCAGGCCTCACAGAGTTGTGACATTATCACAAGAAATGATGTTATATTTGTCAATAAAAGACCTTACAGTTTCTTTAAATATAATTTCAACTGTTGCATGTTTTTGAGAGGTTGTAAAAATGGTCTAAAATTTTTGCGACCTATTTGTGTGAACAAAATTTCTCTTCAGTGGTGAACATCAAGAATTCAAGAGATCACCTTTATTTTTTATTTTTTATTTTTTATTTATTTTTTTTTAAAGATTTTATTTATTTATTTGAGAGAGAGAATGAGAGACAGCACAAGAGGGAAGAGGGTCAGAGGGAGAAGCAGACCCCCTGCTGAGCAGGGAGCCCGATGTGGGACTCGATCCCGGGACTCCAGGATCATGACCTGAGCTGAAGGCAGTCGCTTAACCAACTGAGCCATCCAGGTGCCCCAAGAGATCACCTTTAAAAAGATTTGGTCAGGAATTGTGCGTATACATTTCAAGCATAAAACTTGATATTAAAAGATACAGTCAGAGAAGGAAGCTTAAATTTCTCATGAAACATTTGGAACTTTTATATAAAACCAACATCTAATATCTACCCTTTTACTTTGTCTTTTATTTTCATCTTAATTATAAAATGTAAATTGAGTATAATGGATTGTTTCAGATGTCACACGGAGGGGCGTATTTTCTCCCAGTTTACCCCCCCGCAACCCCTACACCCTGACCATGTACTCTATCTGCAGTATCCCTTTCTCTGGGTGTCACAATGTGCAACTGTTGACAAGCACCAAGCAACACATGTCAAGAGCTTCCTTGCACATAGCAAACAGTTCATAATATTAGTTATGTCGTTAATGTGTTATTGTCATCATTATTATACAGATATCAAGGATACAGCTCTGAGCTAGTTGTCAGAAATAGTGAGTTGGAGGCATGCTTCCATTATAAACTACCTAATGACTCTAAATGAGTCTGTTTGTCTTTTTTATGTCTGCTTAAAATGCAGATAACATTACCTACTCATCCTGTCCAACGTGCGATGTTATGAGACTCAAATGAGAAATTCAACATCAAAGTCACTGAGATAGGAACTATTTTGCTGGTTCTGTTCTTTCTCTTCCTTGAACTCAGTGCTGTCCCACCACATGTGGCTATTGAAATTCAAATTCATTAAAATGAAATATAGTTGAAAATCTGCTTTCTCAGTTCCACACTTCTCGTGCTCAAAGCCACTTGAGACTGATGGCTACCACCTTGGACCACACAGCTTAACTACTTGTTACGCCTTCATACAAAATGTTCACTCTCTCTCTTCTGCTTCCTACCCCACTTGTGGATGAGGTGGGGAAGATTTAAGTTTTTTTACAGAGTCTTTTTTTTTTAAGATTTTATTTATTTATTTGAGAGAGAAAGTGTATGAGCGGGGGGGAGGGGCAGAAAGAGAGAGAGAGAAGCAGACTCTCCGCTGAGCAGGGAGCCTGATGTGGGGCTCGATCCCAGGACTCTGAGCGGGAAGCCTGTTTCTCCCTCTCCCTCTGCTACTCCCCCGCTTGTGCTCTCTTTCTCTCTGTCAAATAAAGAAATAAAATCTTAAAAAAAAAAGTAGGAGTTGGACACATGAGTATGAAGGTCTGTCTTTTCTCTCCCTCTCCTCCTCCCTCCCTCCCTGCTTTCCTCCCTTCCCTCCCTCCCTCCCTCCCTCCCTCCCTCCCTCCCTTCCTTCCTTCCTTCCTTCCTTCCTTCCTTCCTTCCTTCCTTCCT